>NW_026000253.1:830224-839349 GCF_001458135.2 Marmota marmota marmota
GTGGCGGCGCGGGGGCCACGCAGACCTGGGGTGTCCCCCGCCCGGCCTGAGAGAGCGTGGTGGCTGTGGCAGCTGGACCCAAAAGGGACTTTCACTGAAGGAGGCGGCGGCGGAAGCAGGCGACGCCCCCGGGAATCCTCTCGCCGAAGCCCCCTAGCGGAGGCCGCTTCTGCAGCCAGGCCCCGTTTCCTTTAATTCAATATTTTCCAAACTTGCTTGTTCACGAGAATCACGTGGGGAGCATGTTGAAATTACAGATTCCTCGGCTCCACCCGCAGGCCTACAGAATCAGTCTCTGGAAGGGAGGTGCTCCGGAACCTGTATCTCTAACTAGGGCCCGAGAGGCTGCTTATGATCAGGCAAGTTTGGGAAACACAGCTCTAATTCATTGAGGCTGGCGGGAAGGGGGGCGGGGACCGCGCAGTCTCTTTAAGGCGCTTCCAGTTTTCAGCTCCAATCGCTGCTCTGACCCCCATCGTCGTCTCCTCCCCTCTCCTCGTCCTTCCCTAGGTCCATGCAGGCTTCCCCCAGGACTGCGGGGCCAGGGGCCAAAACCAGAAATGTTTCTGAGGCTGTGTAATGTCCCCCTATGAGGGGGTCCTAGGGAGTACAGGCAAAAGCCGTGACAGCCATCATTCCGATGACTGAGCCTGCCCCCAGTGTGTCCCAGTCACCCCTCCCACTCAGGTCCTTCTCTTCCCGCAAAGGTTGAAGCTCCAGCTCCATTTGGGGGCAGGCCTGGACCCCAGATCCGGAGCGGCGGATCCAAGGCCGCTGAATCTGAAGTGGCACCTCCCCTTTCCCATCTTATCAGTGTTCTGCGGAGTCCAGACCAGCTCCTTGCCTCCTCCTCAGGCAGCCTCCCAAAGCCAAGGGTGGGATGAGGGTTTGGCAGCTGGCTTTCTGCCCAGTAGATGCTGAGCATCCCAGGGGCAGAACTCAGCTCTTCCATCCAAGGCCAGTGGGGCAAGGCACCACAAGGCCCTCTCTCCAACTGGCACCTCTCCTGCTCAGAGAAGGGCCTAAACTACAGATGCAGTCCAGAGACCCTTAATCTCTAGCAGAAGCCCAGGGCAGGCAGCAGGTGGGAGTGCAGAGGAATCCTGTGGAGCTGCTAATGGAGAGAGGGGATCGTGCAAGGATCTGAGGGGCCTCTGATAACCCCTGTGCTGAGAGGCTGTTGGCACTGGGCAGAAGCACCATGGAGCCCATGAGAAATGAGGCCAGAACCGGCAGCTCAGGTCTTGAGCATGGCTGGGGGTATGGGGAAGCAGATCCATTTGCTGGTCCCAGGGAGTGCAGCACAAGGCAGGCATCAGCACATTGAGCCAAAGGGCAGGCCGTGTTCTAAGAAGAGCCTGGTCCTGGTGGTGGCCGGCTGTGGCCAAGTGCACCTTGGCAGGCTTGTGGGGCAATTCTGCTTGTTTATATACTCCAGCAAAGTTCTCTCTGGTCAGCGCAGGATGTCACCATTCACCCGGCTTTCCCTCCAGGAAGGGGAAAAGGAAGGACGCCTAGGGTTAGCAGCAGGAGGAAATCGTTATGAATCAGGAACCCTTAAGGAGGATGCCTAGTTCCCACCCAGCTGAGGGCTGCCCAGGTGCCTGCCCTTCCTACATCAGTTCTGCCTTTAATTCCTTGAAGCACCCCAACATCTTTCCAATAAATACTTGCCCTTTGTGGCCTGCAACCAGAGGAACTGCAACTATCATACCCGCTGAAGGAATGCTGCTGCTACTAAAAGTGACTAGGGTCATGGAGTGTAGGAGGCAGGGGAAGGGTTACTCTCATCCCATCTTCACAGAGTAACAGACAATGAAGAGACCTAATGATCTGTGTATACCAGGGACTGTCTCCCATTGAAGACTAGCCATGGTTATCTGGTTGCCTTACTGATCAACTTCCTGTAGAAGCATACAGGTCCACCTGGACTCTGCTCAGGCCAGCGTGTTCTGGAAGTGGAGGACTCTGCCACCATTCATTCAACAGATGTTTATTCAGCACCCACCCACAACCAGGTGGTATGAGGTGCTGCAGAAACAACAGTGAAACAAAGACATTTACCCCAGGGCCAGAATTGTGGCTGATTTCCCCAAAAGGCACACTAAGGAAGTGTTTTTCTAGGTCACTAGCAGAGAAGAGACACCCAAACCAAAAATACATATAAAAACATTATATATCAGAATCACTATAACGTTTGATTATTCGAATAGTCCCTATGGGAAAATCACAAATTAGTTATACTTCCTTACATTCATTTCCTGATTGCACGTTGCTTTTGTTTTGAATCACATGTGGAGGTGATCTTGAGATGCTTAGTGTTTGAGTCTGGATTCAGTCTTGGGCAAATGTCACGGTCTGCACCTCACAAAGACATGACAATTCCTGGCAAAAGAGGCTGATCGTAGGAGAAATAGCTCCTCACAGTCCCCCTTGCATCTGAGTGCTAAATACAGCTCTGACCACAAGGTGGCAAAAGAGTAAATTACAATTCCTCATATACATATTTTGTATGTTTATATAAAACTATTGGTTTGTATTAAATGCTCTCTAAAAATATTTGAAAAATGCTGTTCACCTACATGCATTTTTAGGTTGATGTCTTAAATTTTGCGTCATAAATGTCAATTGGCTGCAAACATGTAATTTCTGACAAGTGCTAACATTCAAAAATAAAACTCTTACGTCACTATTTTACATGAATTTAGTGGAACCTAAATACCTTAGGGATTTGAAAGCCACCATCATCTGTCTTAAAAATTTATAACCAATAGTTGCAAGTTGTATATTTTCCCTTTTCTCCCTGAGTTCTTAATTCCACTCTATTCTTCCAACAGAATTTTGTCTCAATAATATATATTTTTGCACTTGAAACAATTTTATAGATTGTTCTGCCATATTATTCTGCAGCAAAATTGTATAAATGTGTATTTAAATGCTCTCTAAATGTTCCTGTTATCATAAGGCTGTAAGGTGGTGGTGTTTAAAATTTTTCTGTTTTATCTTGACAATTAGTATTACAATATGATAGATCAATGCATTGTAAATATATTACAAAAGGTTTTATAGGTAATTATTAAAAATAAAAGTTTATTGGCAGTAAAGAGGATTAGTAGAGCTATTTTGAAAAAAATTAGTGGATGTATCTGTGGATAAACATTGCTCCTTGCTAGAATGAGACATGATTCAGCATCCATTCTCTTCCTCTTTTTTGTTTGGTTAAATGTTAGCATACAGAAACCTCCTTCATATAAATGAGTAAATCAGAATGGATATTTGTTTTGCCAATATCACTCAAGTCTTTGAATTCTTTTGGAAATATATGGGTAAAAATTACACAAGATGTTTTATCTTCAAAATTATTTCTCATGATTTGTCAGCTACAACTCCACTGGGTTTTCCTTCAATTTTATTGGAAGCAAAGAAATGGAAACCATCTGAGTTGAAAAAGGATTTGATCCCTTTCATTTTTTAGAACAGTTTGTTCACCATTGACAGCAGTGTTTGGAATTGTCTCTCTGGTGCCCTGAGGATTTTACACTGCAGGGCAATACATCCAGATGAGATTCAGGATGGGTAAAAGATATGCTTTCCTTTTGTAAGTGCAAAAGGCATGAGAAGGGAAAGATGGAAGGAGAGAACCAGCTTGATTCCTCCACAGTAAGTATGTTATTTGGCAGATCAATTTTTAAAATGCATATGAAATTTGAGGATGTAGAAATTGATTCCCTTATATCTCCTGTACCCTAGGGTAATACACACTCCTTTGAAATTTGCTGGTTTACATTGTTATAAAACTAATACATATATATTTGTGGGTTTTTAAAAAAGATATAGAAAAGGGAATGACATGAAATGTGAAAGCCCCTCTCTCTTCCCATGAAAATCACACCAAGTTCTATTCCCTGGAAAAATTTGAGAAATTTTCTATGCAGATAAAAGTATATTTCATACATATATTCTTTTGATGAAATATAAATGAGACTAATATGCAGAAGTTCTCTCCAAGTTGATTTATGCATCTAATGAAACACCAATAAAAATCCCATGAGATTTTTTTAGGGGAGACTTAACGAAGTAATACCTAAATTAGTATGGAAAACTAAAAAGCATTTACCTCTTCCTTTTTCTTCTTTCTAAAAATAAGGATGTAATTACTATAGGTAAATAGCCATCTTGTAACTAATCCAATTGAAAGGCAAAAAACGAAAAGAAAAGAAACTGATCACCTCTGGGTCTATTCTTACATGTGAGGAAAAACTACTGTATTTTATCAACTCTAAGAGGTACATCTCTTCAGATTTTAACATTGCTGAAATATTTGAATGACAGTTTATGATTATTTTGGCAGCACTTTTTTTCTTTCTTAGTGATATATAAAATACCGTGTGTCTCACAGTAAATAGTATCTGAGAATCAGTGTAATGCTCAAAATGTCATCCTTTTAAGTCTTTGTTATTTGGATCCTGGTTGTGTGTAGCCTGAATACAATTCCTAAGTGAGAGTAGGCTTGCTTGCTTTCTTTCCAGCTTACATAAATTTATCCGGTGCCCAGTCTAGGGTTGTGAACACAATCCGAGGTCTTTATGTACTTGTAGATAAGATCAAACCAGTGGGTTTGCCACATCCTTTGTGGAATCTTCAATGTTGACCTCTCAATAGCAGGCTTTCTATGTCACTCCTAGCAAAGCTTCAGTCCTTATCCTGCCCTTTCAGAGGCCCCTACTGAATCTGGCCTTGGGCTCTGAGACCTTGCTTCCTATCAACTCAGCCTTGCTTCAAGCAGACTACACTTATTTCTAGTCCTTGAATAAATTAAGCTGGATCCTATTTCTAGGCCTATATCCTTAGTTTTTCTACTGCATGGAAAACTCTTCCCTTAGAAATCCTCATGGCTTTCTCCCTCATTTGCTTCAGATCTCTGCTTAAATATCACCTTATCTCAGAACCATTCTTTGATCACTGTATAAAATAGCAACCCATCCCTGCTTTAATTTTCTTCATAAGGTATCACTACATGATGTATTAAGTAACAATCACATGGATATATTAAATATTATACACACACAATTAATATAAACACAAGAGAGTAAGATGTTCACTATTCTATCCCCAATGCTTTTTGAAAGTTATTACATATTTAAGTATTTGGCAAATAAACAAATAAATGTTTTCCTCATGGATGAAGTCGTCCATATTTTAATATTTTTATTGGGCATTTTGTATTACCATTTTTGTGAACTGGCTAGTGTTCTTGGGGTTTCTCAATAATCTTAATGAGTAGCACTTAGATGGCTCTTGAGGTATGCCAAAAGATGTTCCTATTTAACTTTTTAACCCTTGCTACAATTTTAAGAAATTCTCTTTTATCTACTCCCATTTTTAAGTGATGAATCTGAGGCAGAGAGATTGAATAACACCCAAGTAAGTGATAGATATGGGATTCAAGCTCAACAGCTGGAATCTAGAATTTGGTCTCATACCTACTAATCTATTTGCCCTTTATCTGTCAGATTCTAAAATATAAATATTTTTCACATTTGTCATTGTCTGTTGTCTTTTATTTTTACTATGTGATGGTTAAGATTATTATATAGACAGGTTTATTAAACATTTCTTCATGTGTTCTGGATTTTAATATCTCATTTTAGAAAAGTTTCTTTTTAATCCTGATTATAAAAGTACAGAGTGAGTATAAAGGGCCTGAGACAAAAAAAAAGTTTGATGATTTCAAGAAATGAAAACAAAGTCAGAGTGGCATGAGCTTGATGACCAAGAAAGGGGAGAGTGATACAAGATGAAGATGAGGACTGAGGTACAGGTGAGGGCCAGATCACTTGGAGCTTTGTAGAGCATCATACAAGACTTGGATATTATCCCAGTTCCACTGAGAATCATTTGGGGGTTTTTAGAAAGGCAATGGCATGATATTATTTATGGCTTACATGTAATAATTATAATCTAATAATAATAACAGTAATTAATATTGATTGCTTATGGTATCCCAAGTACTGTTTAATAAGTAATTTAATAAATTATTTAAACCTCATAACACACTGATGAGCTAGGTACTTATATTATTGTTACTATACACGTAAAGAAACTGAGGTACATAAACAAAAAGGAGCTGGGGATGTACCTCAGTGGTAGAGTGCTTGCTTAGCATGTGTGACACCCTGGGCTTCATCCCCAGCACTGCAAAAATAATTTTTTTAATGAAGTACTTTGGATTTTCTCATGCTTATTCTCTGCTTCTATACTTCTTCCTATTCAGAATATACCTAACATCAGCAATGACATGTCTGATACCTACTTTTTCTTTTTTAATATATATATTTTTAGTTGTAGATGGACAAATACCTTTGTTTATTTATTTTTATGTGGTGCTGAAGATGAGACCCAGAGACTCATACGTGTAAGGCAAGCGCTCTACCACTGAGCCACAACCCCAGCCCCCTGATACTTGCTTTTTCTAGGCCCTTGATGTCTCATTGGTGGTCTTCAGATCTCTTCTAGGCTAACAAAAGGGAAAATAGCAAGTCAACTCGACAGTACGGCCCCTAAGTCTGAGAACTGGCCTCCTCCCCATCCCGTTTGGTCCATACCAAAAAGCTCAGAAATAGCCACCCTGCTGTCCCATTCATGATGACCAAGAGTTAGCTCAGCAGCCCCTGTTTACCATTGCAACAGTACTAGACCTTATACCCTGCACTCCCACAGCCATACCAGCAATCAGAAAACCGAGGAATGGGGTTCATCAGGATATGCCTCAGGAGATGTTGGAGATCCCAACCATAAAGAGGGAAGCAGTGAACCTAGAAGTGTGGAAGGGCCAGAAAATGGAGGAACTCAAGGCTTTCTTCAAGCATGCATGTAGTCCCAGGGAGCCTGCAACCAAGTGATTGCAATGGCCTAAACCTTTCTCTAACTTAAAGAAAGGAGAAGGAGGAAGAGAGGGAGGGAGGGAGAGAGAGAGAAAATTTATGGTTGTAGGGGTGGCAGCAAAGATGAAGATTATACTGCATCATATTCCAACCAGCCATCTCCCCAGTTTTCCCCACAGTTTGCCTCCAGCTATTCTGTATCTTCTATCAATCTTCAGCAGCTCTGACTGTAGCCCATAAGAATGATGCACCATTTGTTTGACACTTTTGATTCTCTACTTATGCACATTATATGGTTTCTGACAAGCTTGCTGCAAGTTGGCACAATATCTGGTCTTACCTTTGCCTTTTAGGAAAATATTGGAATCCCAAAATATGTGCCTAGTGCTGGAGGTTGGGATAAAGATTGAACCTGCATGAGCTTAAAAGAAGCTCAATGAAGAGTACATTCTGCAAATGCACTTACCAAAGTGTTTTATTCAGCGTTTTTTCTGTGACTTAAAGAATTGATGAGCAATTTTAGAAAAGAAAAAGTTTATATATGGGCTCAAAGTTTGAGGTGTCTCAGTCCACAGACAGCCAGTCCTATTCCTCAGGGATTGAGATGAGGCAGAGAATCATGGGAGAAGATATGGTGGAGGGAAGCAGCTCACATAATGATCAGAAAGCAGAGAGTGACTCCACTTGCTAGAGACAAATACATACCCCAAAGCCATCCCCCAGGGACCCACCTCCTCTAACCACACCCTCCTGCCTTCAGTTACCAATCAGTAAATCCAGTCAGAGGGTTAGTTCACTGATTGGATTAAAGCTCTCATACCCAATCATTTCTTCTCTAAACCTTCTTGTATTGTCTCAAACGTGTGATTTTGGGGGATATCTCACATCCAAACCATAACACAAAGTATGTAATCTGACTTCTTATGCTTGTCCTAAATGCCTCTTTCAAGTTTGAAGGGTAGGAAAAGATGGAGTTTGTAAGATTGTACTGAAACTGGCGGATAAAAATCTGAACCACATTCTTATTCTTTTTTAATATTAATCCTCTTAAAACCACAAAAAGCTATACAAACAAAATTATATAACCTCAATAGAGGGAAATTCACTGATGTCTACCAAAATTACATGTGTATTCACTATTTGACTCATGAATCACACTTCTAGGAATCAAACACAAAGATAACACTAGCCAATATACAAAATGACATGCACAAGATCATTCATTGCAACACTTTGCATAATGACAAAGGTTTAGAGAAATGTTCACTACTAAGGGGCCAGTTGAATAAATTATAGCAAAGTTGCAAAATGCAGTACTGTAGAACGAGAGAGATTTTTATATAATGATTAGGACTAAAATATCTTGAAAGATTGTCAAATGTCCCCTGGGGAATGCAATCCCCTCCAGTTGAGAATTACTAATCTAGGACAATGACCATAAATAAATTTTTTTTAAATTAGGTAAGATTATGATGGAAAATTCTACCATCTGAACACATTGGTCGATTTTAGCATCCTTAAGTGTAGGTAACTACATATTATGTGCCTCCTGATAGGATATGGTAGGAAGCATACAGTACTACCAGTGATGTATTGGTGCCAAAAATAAAAATTGAACCTAAATTTAATAGTGCCAATTCCCCATTGATGGTGAATATAGAAGGGAAAAGAAGAAGTTCAAAGTCACCACTAGGAAACAATCAGTCAAATCCAGAATGTGGGATCTTTCATAGGAAAGTTGTCAGTTTCTTCAATGATAAATGGCATTTAAAATTAGATGCAGGAGAGAAAGGCAAATTTATAGACTTTTTAGTTTGTTTATTCTTTTTCTACCTGAAAGTAGACTATATTTTGACATAGTCTACATACATGGAGTATGACTTCCCATTCTTGTGTTTGTACATGATGTGGAATTACACTGGTCGTGTATTCATATATGAACATAGGAAAGTTCTGTCTGATTCATTCTATTGTCTTTCCTATTCCCATCTCCACTCCCTTCCCTTCACTCCCCTTTGTTTAATCCAATGAACTTCTATTCTCCACCCCATCTTATTGTATGATAGCATACACATATCAGAGAGAAGATTCAGCCTTTGGGTTTTTTTGGATTGTCTTACTTCACTTAGCATGATAGTCTCCAGTTCCATCCATTTACAAGCAATTGCCATAATTTCATTCTTCTTTATGGCTGAGTAATATTCCATTGTGTATATATGCCACATTTTCTTTTTTTTTTTT
>NW_026000253.1:840126-882450 GCF_001458135.2 Marmota marmota marmota
ATTGAGGAGACTCGGGTGTCTGTGCCTCACCCCCCCCACCAGGAGACCAACCCACATTTTCTTAAATTCATAGATCTTTTAAAGCAGCTTACCAACCAAATAAAATATTATATTTGCTTTGGATATTATTTTTTAACGTTTAAAATACATTTCTTGAAACAATCAGGAAAATATGCATATGAATTGATGATATTTAATTATATTTAACAATTATTTTAGTAAATTTTGATAATGGTTTGTGATTGTGTAAAAAGTCGTTTTCTGTCAGATAGTCACACTGATATTGAGTAAAATGATATAGTATCATTTGATTTAAAAAATTAAAACAAATCTTAGGATGAGGAGGATAAACAAACAAGATTGGCAAAATATTGAAAATTGTAGCTGAGTAAAATTGGTTCATTCTATTAATCTCTCTGTTTTATAAATTTTTACATAATAAAATGATTTTAAAGAGAAAACAAAAGTATGTATTATGTATATTTTTCCCCTTTCCTCCTACTAAATACAGTTATAAACCTTGAACACTGTATATAATACAAGCCTAAGAATACTCTGAAAGGTAGATAAAATAAAGCAGACTGGCCATAGACCTCAGAGCCAAAGGAATGATACAGTATACAGTGCCCCGAGGGTTTTTCTCCCTTGAATATCCTGTACTGGGTTGTGGAGAAGCTGGTAACCTGGAAATATCAGTGAGCACAGACCTAAAGAAAAGCCTGCTGTCTCTAAGCCAAGAACCAGAAAAGGAGCAACCTTTCCAGAGAGGTAAGTTGTCGAAAATAACCACTCTACTCCAACCAAACACCATTAAAAATTACAGCATCCACCATGCCAACAAAGGTCAAGCAGGAAACTTAGACTTCCATCTTTCCCAGGATCCCAAATTTCCCATCACAGTGGTGTCAGAGAAAGGCAAGTTGGGAGCCAGAACTTTCATTCTGTCTGACAGTAACAGGCCCCCTCTTACACAGTATCATTGGAGACTACGTGGAAATCCTGGACTTCCGTAACCACCTGAAGATAACAGGTGGAGAGGTCCCTCCTCTTCTCTCCATTAGGGTTGTATCAGTAGAAGCTTAGTGGAGAATCATCAATTTCACAACCATCCATCATTCACAAGAATACCCTCACCATTACTACATGGTGTCAGTGGAGGTCACAAGGAACCATAAAAAGGAACCCCTCCTTGTCCCTTTCTGCCAGAGTGATATCAGCAGATTCATAATGGGGAACTTCAACTCCTACCTTGCCAAGCAGTAATGATGAGACCCACCCAGATGTCAATTAAGCTGGGTGGGTCCCCCAGACTTCTATTACACCTAGAAGTGATCAAAGTGGCATTCCCCTTCCCCTGCCAGACCAGTGTCAGAAGGACCCCGATAAAACAGGAGATCTTGAGTCTTAAAACTCCAAAAATGCCCAGGTCTCAATTTAAACATCACTCTTATCAAGAACCAGGAAATCTTTTTAATTTTTTTTTTAAATTCGAATTTGTTATATATGACAGCAGAATGCATTACAATTCATTTTACACATATAGAGCACAATTTTTCATATCTCTGCTTGTGTACAAAGTATATTCACACCAATTTGTTCTTCATACATGTACTTTGGATAAATGTCCATCACATTCCACCATCATTTCTGACCCCATGCCCCCTCCCTTCCCCTCCCACCCCTCTGCCCTATCTAGAGTTTGTCTATCCCTCCCATGCTCCCTCTCCCTACCCTACTATGAATCAGCCTCCTTATATCAGAGAAAACATTCGGCATTGGAAGAACCAGGAAATCTTTAATGAGAAAAGTCAATCAAAAGATTCCAACTCCATATACCTCAGTATATAGCTCAGTAGTAGAGTACTTGCCAGGCATGTGCAAGGCCCTGGGCTCAATTCCCAGCACCACAAAAATTTAAAGACACCAGTAATAAGTGGCATTAATGTTCAAAAAGACATGTGAAAAAGTAGTTACAAAACATAACCAAAACAAATGAAAAAGTAGAAAGTCCTAGCAAAGAAATAGGAGAAATAAAAAAGAATGAAATGGAATTTTAGAACTGAAAAATATAGTAACTATAATTTATAAACTCAATGAATGGGCTCAATAGCAGAATGGTAGGAACAGGGGAAAGAATCAGTGAGCCGGAATCTAGATGATTATAAATTACTTAATATGAACAACAGAGAAAATAGACTGAAAAAATTGAACAGATCCTGAGGAACATGTGGGGCTATGACAAAATAACAAATATTGGTGTCATCATAATTAGGAGAGGAGAGAAAAAAGAGGGGACTGAAACAATATTTGAAGAAAGATTGCTGAAAATTTCATGAAAAAGGAACATGAAACTACAGATTCAAGAAATTTAGCAAACTCCAAATAGGATAAACACACACACACACACACACACACACACACAAATCCACGTGAGGACATACCATAGTCAAACTTTTGAAAACAGAAGGAAACATAAAAATGTTGACGTCAGTAAGAGAGAAACAAAGCCTTTGCATTAGGGAAAACAATTTGAATCAGAATTTCTCACCAAAACCCACAGAGACCAGAAAGAACTGGCACATTTTCCAAGCAGTGAAGGAAAAAACTGTCAATCCAGAATACCTCTATCTAGCAAAAATATCTTTCAGGAATAAAGCAAAAATCAAGGCATTATCATATGAAAGAAAATTAAAAGAATTTGCCACCAGCAAACATAAGGAAAATAATAGCTAAAAGAAATTCTCTAAACAGGAAACATAAAACGGAATTTTGAAGAAAAAAAAGAAAGCTTAACAGAAAGAGTAAAGATATGGCTAAATACAATAGATTTTCTCTCTTCTTCTCTATAGTTTTCATAATTATATTTAATGGTGAAAACAAAAATTATAACACTATCTGATATGGTCCTCATTGTATACAATGTATAATTAAAACAATTATAAGTGAAGTAAGGTAAAGAGTGGTGAGGTTCTACATTTTACTGAAACTGGGAAAATATCAACACTAGTAGAATGTGATAAAGTATGCATATATAATGTAATACCTAGAGTAGCTAATAAAAAAGTGATAGAAAAAGATATACTTCAAAAACTCTATAGGTAAATAAAAATTCAATTCTAAAAAAATCCAAGTAACTTCTGGAAAGGCAGAGAAATGAATACAGAGAAACAAAAAAACAAAGAGCTCTAACAAATAAATAAATACAATGTCAGACTTAAGCCCTAACACACCAATATCCAAAACTGGAAACCCACAAAACATCTTTTACTATGCAAATAGCTAAACAAATTGTGATGCATTTGTACTATAGAATATTATTTACCAATTAAAGGACAAATTATACATGAAATAATGTAGATGAATCTCAAGGGTATTATGTTGAGTGAAAAAAAGATTCAACTTCAAAAGGCTACAAACTACATGATCCCATTTATATAACATTCCCAAAGTCACAAAACTAGAGATGGAGTACAGATGTAGTCTTTAAGGATTCAAAATGCTGGGTGGGAGGGGGTGTGGGTGTAACTATAAAAAGGGTAGCAGGAGGAAGATCTTTGAGGTGATGGAACAGTACTATGTCTCGCTTGTGGTGTTGGATACAGAAATCTACACTTAGTAGGATGATGGAGAACTATACACACAACATTGTCTCAATGTCAATTTTCTGCTACACAACATATAACCACTGCTAGAAACTGGGTAATGGTTACCTGGAACAGAACGTCTATAATCTATTGGAAAAGAAATTTCAAGTAAAACAGGAGGAAATCAAATTCTTAACAATAATTTTCTACTAGAATGTTAGGGGTTTTGTTCCCCTAAATGCTTCTGAAGGTATCATTTTATTTGCACACAGAAAAAAAAAAAGATCCAATTTTTCAGGACTTTTTCTTCTTAGAGGACAATGAAGAATTACATCACTTTTTTTTTTTTTTGCTTCAACATACAATGAAAGTGCATGATTTTCACCTTTGCTCTTAAAGGAGATGTGCTCTTGGGCATTTCATACCAGAATTCATTGAAAAGGACATGATCAAACATTTATTTGGGATAAATATAAACTGTCTTAATTAAAATACAAAAACATAAAAGTTATTTCACTGAAAGAGTGTCTAGTGCCACCTGAACCCTTGTAAATATGCATCACTGACTAATATTAGGACCAAGTAGACTGAAAGATAGTTCACCCAATTAGAATTAAGTGATATTCAAAATTCGAGACCAGCCTTGGCAACTTAGCAAGATCTTACCCCAAAATAAAAAAATAAAAAGAGGATGTAGCTCATTGATAGAGTATCCCTAAGTTAAAATCCAATTTAGAAAGGTAGCTTAAGTTTTCTTACTTCAAATATTAACATTTCACTGTAAATCCTAGTTATCTTCAAAATAATGATCTTTTTGGCTGATCATTCCCTTTTCTCCTTAATATCTTTTTAAAAAGCACTTGGAAGGAAAGCATGAAATGGTAAAGCATCAGGGGTTCCCACAGAAGATGAGATGCCAATAGTGTGAATCACATAATTTAGATGTTCTAATCAGTGCAATTTTCAGATTTTTCCTTTAAAAATGTTTTAATAAATGTCACGAAAGTAAAAAAAAATTAGTGATACTCTCATATTTCCCTAATAACACAAAACCTAATATTTGCAAAACCCTATTAATGCTAGTAGCACTAATGTGTTTAGTAGAGATGGTCACCAACTTACAATGGTTTGACTTATTATTTTTTTCAACTTACAATAGTGTGAAAGCAATACATGTTCAGTAGAAACTGTCCTACTGATTTTGAATTTTGGTCTTTCTCAGACTAACAACATGTGCTCTGGTAATCTCTTGTGATGCCTGGCAATGACAGTAAGCTATAGTTTACTACCAGTCTCATGATAACAAGAGAAAACTACTGAGACCACAACATACTTTTTGGCTAAGCTATTTTATTTAAAATATTTTCAACTTACAGTGTGTTTATCAGGATGTTTATCAGCAATCAAGGAGCATCTGTTCAGGGAATAGTAGTTTTAGTACATGTCTCACAAGGTGATTTAGATTAAATGAGAAAGGGAATTTTAAATGATTATAGACTCATATTAAAATAATGTTATATCTATTGCAATAATGTCTATGCACACAATAAATATGAATAGGAGAGTACAAAAAGCATGGGAGCTTATTAAAGTCATACTCCTCTCTGGATCCTGGCAAATATCATGTGGTTAGGATGGTGGGCTAGGTAACAGGAAGGACCTAGCTTTCCTGCAGCTCATGCCACACTGTTGTCATGTCCACTGACCCTCCTCATTATTGAATTCTTTGACTCCTGGCTCACTGTCTTCCAATTCTCTCCTTTTTTTGTTATCAATTCTGGTGACTTCATACTCATGAAGATGATGAAAATTGAGAGAGTTTTATACCAGTACCCAGGAATAAGGGAATACACTTGAAAGAGGGACTGGGACAATTTTGATCAATTCTTTTCTCCAAACACACAACAAATGGACTTTTGTTTCTTTTCAAGTGACCAGTTTAAAGAGTATGTGATTCATTGCAATGTTGGTCCAGGGAAAAATAACCAGCCAGTAAACTATTGAACACAGTTGTTCTGCAAGAGGTCACATATACAATACATGGAAAAACAAGGGGGAAAAGATAACATCAGTCAACCCGCATTATCTAAAAGGCCCCACAGATAACTAGCATTTGACATGAGACCAGAAAAAAACAAAGTTTACGAGGCAGATAATGAGGGAGTTTGGCAAAACCTATTGCAGGAAGAGGGAAACACGTACACCTGGGCCACAGGAGAACTTAGTGAGTATATTCTGAGAAAATTCAAGTAGGAAAATATTGCTAAAGGAAGGGAAATGACAGAAAAGGAATCTGAAACCATAAACTGGATCCAAATCACAGATGGCCTTGCAGACCATGACAAGGAATTTAGCAGTTATATTGCAGGAATTGGGAAACAATTGGAAGATCTAGAATTGACACATCTTCTAGAAAGATCTTTTTGCCTGTAGATATAGAAGAGGTGGAGTCTGTCCAGGTCATCTTGATGACAGCTAATGATAGATAGTGGTTGTGGTCATTTACAAGGAGGACTGTTTTTTAGGTAGAATTGATTATTGACCCTAAAAAGGGCACTCCACACAATTCTGGATCGATAACTATCACTCACTTTCAAGAGTATAAACCTCAAAATGCAACATGCTTATCCTCATAACACAACAATTTCTAGTGGGTTTATTTCTGCTGAAAGGAAATCGAGGAACTATGAGACGAGAAATGAAAGATGGAGACCAGGCAGAGATACACAAGAGACTTTATTTGTCAGAGCTCAGAAAGGCCCTTGGGCAGGAAAGTGAAACCTTTCCTTAAAAATGGCCACTGTCACTTATGGCCATTCAGATGCTAAGCAAGTACCTTACTCCTGCAATCCTTCATAATAGCTTCACTGACAAGGTATAGGGAGAGGGAACCATAAAAGATGATTTTTGCATTAACCATGGAGGGGCTACCCTGTATTGTCCATTAAGTGGTCTTGTTGGAGGAATGAACTGGGGAAGTGGTTTCATGCACTCATACCATCAGTAAACCTAATTAGGCAAGGTATTTAACCTGCCTCTCAAGACTTGGAGTAGACAGTAGTGTAGATTCGGGTGCTGCTGTTTCAGTCATCATAAACACCTCTGAGACTTTGGTTTTTTTTTTAAATAAGAATTACATTAACCCAGTTATAAATTTATCTGGTTGTTCATAATGAAGAGGAAGAGGAGGGAGTCAGAGAGGAGGAGGAGATGACTGGATGCAAACAACAGTGGCAGCAAATCAGAATTAACCAAACCCTGAGTCCACAAATATGTCAGCAGGACCTCCACACACACAATATTGTAAAGACCTCCAACATTTTCACATTGTCAGGACAGGTTTGGGGAACTGTAAACATCCCAGGGAAAAAAATCTACTGCCAAGAAATATGACATGGAGGGGAATCTACCATCCTGGGGAAATTTAGAGAAGATTCTGGGACCACATTTAATGTTATTCCTAGTGCAGAGGCAGGAAAACAGGAAGATTAAAAACAGAGAGAATGGATCACATGACCTGAGTTTGTGACAGAGCTGTCCCCTCCCAATGATGGAGGTGGGAAGCAGATCTCCAATCAGCAAGCTTCCCTGTATTCAGCAGTGGGGTTAATTAGACAAACACCTGATGTGGCTCATTTTCAGGGGTAAAATGGCTGCTGCTCACCACGAAGTTTTGCGCTTTATATACTGCTTTAGCAGAGCCAGGCCAAGGCAGGAGTGAGCTACTTTTGGTGGGCAGGGGCAGGGCCAGGTCATGGGAGGAGTTTTTGTGGCAGGATGATTTAGGGAGACAGGTAGGTAACCATATCCTTCATAAAGAATCTGTCTGAGGGCTTGGGTTGTGGCTCAGAGGTAGAGTGCTTGCCTAGCATGTGTGAGGCACTGGGTTCGATACTGAGCACTACATAAAAATAAAATAAAGATATTATGTCCACCTAAAACTAAAAAATAAATATTTTTTAAAAAGAATCTGTCTGGATCTGATAAAGTATTTGCAGAGTGCCATGACAAGGAAATAACCTCGGATACTATGGTGTGCCTACCACCATCTGAGCTCTACTAAGAAGGCATGTCTGCACATGAAGCCATCAAGGTGAATCAAATGAGAGAGATGAATTGCAAGGCAGATTACCTATAGGAGCAATCTAGAAAAACTGAACTAAAACCTGATCTTCTTAGTCATTCCCCCATCCTAAAGTGGGATAGATGGTTGTCACTGAACATTGAAATCCAGTTGAGTGAGTACAATATAGTTTGTTGTTGTTGTTTGGTACCAGGGACTGAATCCAGGGTGCTCATCCAGTGATCCACATCCCCAGCCCCTTTTATATTTTATTTTGAGACAGAGTCTCCATAAATTGTTGAGGCTGGATCTGAACTTGTTATCTTCCTGTCTCAGCCTCCTGAGCCACTGGGATTACAGACATACGTCACTGCTCCAGGCAGAAGATAGTTTTCAAGGCCAGGGAAGATGTCATAAGGACTGAAAAGTTTTACAACTGGCTGGTGGAAGTGAGATAGGGTATAGGACAATGTGACAGTGGAAATGAGATAATCGTTAAGGTTCTTTGCTTGGACAGTTGATATGGGACTAGGCAGAAGAAAGTCAGGGAACATACAGGGAGCATTTGGGGATGGGATAAATCAGAAGGCAATGATTAACCAAGAGAGAGATCTGCATAAAAATTGCTGGAAGCCTTTTTGCTAATCATTGCAAGGGCACTCCATTCAATTAGGATGGACCCCTGGGCTTCCCAACATGCAGAATGGCAATAGCCACTCAAAAAAAAAAAAAATGCACTTGATATTTTGGCACTTAGCCCACAGTGTGAAATAAGGAAAGACAATTTTAATTCTGATTACTAAACTCAAAAGAACTAGGAAGTCCAAACCATATGTTGTCAATTGCTTTCTAGAAACCATTTAGAAAACAAATTTTTTTGATGGATGTTCTTAGGTGTCAATTTGACTGGACTAAGGAATACCTAGAAACCTGGTAAAGCATTATTTCTGGGTTTGTCTGTGTTTCCAGAGGACATCAGCATGTGAGTCTAAGTACACTAGATGAAGAAGATCCACCATCAATGTAGGTAGGCACCATCCAATTACCTGGTCCAATTTGGGGCCCGAGAGAACAAATGCAGAGAAAGAGATGAATGTGTCAATCAACCTTGTAGAGTTGGGATTCACTCTTCTCCTCCCTTTATACATCAAAACTCCAAGCTTTCTGATCTTTGAATTTCAAAGCTTAACAGAAACCTTTTCTCTGGGTTCTCAGGCTCTTAGCCTAAAACTGGAGAGTTACACAATTGGCTTCCCTGGTTCTGAGGCAATAAGTCTTGGACTCAGTGACACTACTGGCATCTCAGCGTCTCCATCTTGCACATGACCTGTTGTGGAATTTTACAGCCTCTATAATCACGTGAGCCAATTCTCCTAATAAACCACATCTCATGGACCTATATATCTATATTAATACATATGTCCTATTGGTTATAACTCTCTGGAGAACTCTTAACAGTGGTGAACTAAAGGTTTAGGGATGATGGAGTACTATAGCAAACCAACAATAGAGAGATGGGGAAGAATAAGAGGGTTTTAAGTTTCTTATTAAGTCAAACATCACTTGCCAAAATATTCATGAATCCCATTCCTAGATATTTACTTAGGAGAAATAAAAATGCACACTCACCCAAAGAATCTGTACATAAAGGTTTATAGAAACCCAAAACAATTCAAACACACTTCATGGATTAATGGAAAAACTAACTTTGGTGTGCCCACACAATGAAATACTATTCAGTAATAAAAGAGAATATATATACTATTAATATACACAATAATATGGATGATCTCAAATGCATATATTGTATGATTTCATTTATATTCTGGAGAAGGCAAACCTATAGGGATAGAAAATAGATTGGTGGTTGCAAGCAGCTTGCAGGAGGAAAAAATTGACTACCAAGGGTCACAAGGAACTTCTTAGGATATGGAAACATAATATATTTTGATTGTGGTGGTGGTTTTATGACTGTACATGTTTGTCAAAAAGAAGTACTCTACTTCTAAAAAGGGTGGAATTTACTGTTTGTAAATAATATCTGAATAAACCCAATTTTTAAAAAATATTGGGCTTAAAAAGTTTAAACTGATTCTCCAAATAGGAACATATTGGGGGAAAAAAGACACTAATCTGGTTGCTTTTTGGATCTAATTTCAGATCAAGGGTGGGGCTCAACCACAAAGAAATAAGCAATCAAAAACTCACCTATTTTTTTCTGGAAAGAGATGGGTTCCTCTCTATCTTTCAGGGAAAACAGGTGAATCCTGAGGCACCATTATGAGCAATGAATTTTGCCTGCTTATTACTGAATTTTATATATGAAACTGTGCATCCAGAAGAAGTTGTTTTGGTTCTGAACCAAGAATATCCAGAGACATCCAACCATTCCACCCTCACAAATTTCAAAGAAAGTAGAAGTTGAGGGTAACCCACATATAATTATTCCCCAATACCATATTGGAAATTACAGAAGGGAACAAATACCTGGAATTTCCCATTGAATTCTGAGTATAGGTTGAATTTATTAAAAATTCCTCATCTATAGGAATTGTTTATGAGATGGGCAAATTTCTAGAAATTTTCCACAAGGAGCATCGAAAAATTTAAGAACCTATGGAGGATGACACTGCTAGAAGTTTTTTTTTTTGGGGGGGGGAGTCCAAATTTAACATGCCCACTCTACTATTGAATTGAGCATAAAATGGGCATGTCTTAGGGAACTCAAGGTTTTCTTTTTTCCCCCTAATCTAACAGAGCCATCAATCTTCATAATAGGGTGTAGAGAAAGAAAAAGCTGCCACAATGCAATTAATTATGACGGAAGAGTCAGTTGGCACTTTGCTGGTAAAATCCATCAAAGGGTTCATGTATTCATGTTTGGGTTGAAATGGGTATATGGACTACTTCATGGGTATGGCTACTTCACACCCCAACAGAAACAAATGCCATTGCCACTGTCACAGAAGAAATTAAAATAATAGACAAAAAATTGTTTGGAAGCTGAGCTATTGCTAAGATTCATCCATAAACATTCCTGTGTGATTGATTTGGAAACCAAATGGAACTTGGTGAAGGATGATGCTCTATTATTTCAGTTTCAATTTGAGGTTTCAATTTGTTCATAAAATCCTTGGCACTAGTAGTTGTCTATAGCGATTAATTGAGTAGAGAAATTCATGGAGAAGATTTCACCTTTTCTACGGGAAATAGTTATATCAGTATTGATGTCTCTTAACTTATTTATCGTTATTCTCTAAATAATCTTAGGAAACTACTACTAACTTCAGGAGAGAGAAAAATATACTTTGAAGATGACTCCTTTGTAGAAGGATAAACTGGACTGGAAGTCAAGGGAACTATAATTTAAATAAACTGTCTTAGAAAATAGGATTGGGTCTAGGCAGTTAAAATTTTGGTCTTTGGGCTTCCACAAAAGTACTCCATTTTGAGAATGTCCAGACATCATAGTAACAAAGTCATCCTATTTATTTCTGCAAGTCAGTAGATTGTTAGAATAGTGAGACATTCAGTACTTAATGATCTCTATTTGGCACTACCTCTGCTGTACCTCCTAGTAGAGAGTCAGTCTGGCATACCAGTGAAGTGTAAAGACTCTAGAGCTATTGTTGTCAATGTTCAAATCCTACCTCTGCCATTTCCTAGCTCTGATGTTTTTGGCAGATTTTCAATGCCTCTGTGCTTCAATTACTTTGTCTGTAAAAATATACAGTCATAAAAATAACTCTATTTTGCCAGCCATGGTGGCACACATCTGTAATTCCAGCAACTGGGGAGGCTAAGGCAGGAGCATTTCAAGTTTAAAGCCAGCCTCAGCAACTTAGTGAGACCCTGTCTCAAAATAAAGAACAAAAAAAAGGACTGGGGCTATAGTTCCATAATACAGTGTCCCTGGGTTTAATCCCTAGTACCAAAACAACAACAGCAATAATAAGAATAATGACCCCATTTAAGCATTGGTGTGAGTGGTGACTAGACAAAAGCATTTAGAACCAGGAGAATTCTTGTAAGTACTATTATCATTTTCATTTCCAGACATGCCAAGTATAAAATTAAATTAATAAACAAGTGTTCCTTGGAACTAGAGATCTGAGCTGGATTCTCTTCTCTGCATTTTGGTTCCTGGCCATTACAACTTGGAGAAGGTCCTGAAAACACCAAAATATCACAAACACCCCTCCAATGAGTAGGTTCCAACATTTCCCTTTATATTTCTGGAAACTCCTGTCATAAAAGTCATCATAAGGGTTCTGTTAGTCTCCTAAGGATGCCCTGACAAATTATTACAAACTGGGTGGCTTCAAACAACAGAAACTTATTCTCTCATAGTTCTGGAGGCTTGAAGTCCAAAATCAAGGAGTTCACAGAGCCATGATCTGTCTGAAAGCTCTAAGAGAGAGTCTGTTCCATGCATTTACTTAGCTTCTGGTGTTGCGGCCATCCTCAGCATTCCTGGATTTGTAGACACATCACTTTGATCTCTGCCTCTGTTGCCACATGACTCTCCCTCTGCATCTGTCTGTGTCTCTTTTCTTACAAGGATGAGTTAAGGGACCACCCTCATGACCTCATCTTAATGACAAAGATCATATTTGCCAAAAGATCACATTCACAGGTACTAGGAAATTCAACAGATCCTTTGGGGGACACAATATAACCCATAATGGGAAAATGGGTATTCTAGAGTATTTGAAACTATGATGCTGTCGCACATTGGATAATGCAGAGAAGTAAATATTGAAAGCGAGTCTAGTTTTCTGCTTCCTAGAATGCTTTGTGCAATGGTCCTAAAACCAGCCTCCCACAAGGGGATGTGAGGGGAAGGGAGAGGGATGGGAATGGGAAAGACAGTAGAATGAGTCAGACATAACTTTCCTATGTTCATATATGAACACACGACCAGTGAAACTCCACTTCCTCTACAACCACAAGAATTGGAAGTCATAATCCATATATGTATAATATGTCAAAATATACTCTACTGTCATGTATAACAAAAAGAACACATTTTAAAAAGCCTTCCTAAGAACTGTTTTCAGGCAATTCCTAAATGGGGTCATCACTTTAAGTAAACTTGGCCAAAGGCTCAGGGTTGGCTCTTCTTGGTTCAAAGCCACTCTTGTTAAGTTGATGTCATTCCAACTGTGAAGGGGGATGCCCCTAGTACTGGAAACCACTCAAATAAGCTATTTTGCTTTTAAGGCAACTGGGGGACTTTCAAATTCAAAATGACCTGATGAATAACAAACCTCACAGAAATGAATAGGTAGCCACACATATCTCACATCTCCAATTCTGTGAACATTATGGAAAGAATAGATCATTTCTAAAGGTTGAACTGCTTAAGGATGGGGTACCTGAAGGCTAACATTGAAATAAAAGCCTTTCCGTTTAGGTACAAGAGACCGAGGAAGCCAAAACCACACACACTAGGGCCTGACTAACAACTTTTGGAGGTTTTAATACACTGGGGGCCCATGAGTGGGGGTCAGAAATAAAACACAGTTTGGCAAAAAATTACAAAAAATTTGATCCAGAGTGTTAAATATTTTAAATCAATTAGCTGTAAGATAGAGTCCAAGGTCCAGATCAGAACTATACTTAGGTCAAAAAGAAGGTCCTAAAATATTTGAGACTTGGTCATGGTATCTTGACAGGTGCCACTCTTGATCCCAATCTAATGTAGGGAGTGGAGAGGCCCTTTTCCATTAATGTGGAAGCTGGTACTGTGCAGATACAGGTGAGATAAGAGAATTAATCAGCCTTGTTTGTTCAGGCATTGCACTTAAAGAAACGGAAGCAGAAGCCCTCTATCCTTTACCCAGAGGTGAAAAGCAGAGGCAAATAGAAGGCTTTCTCTTAGAATGCCACCTATAGTAGACAAAAAATGTCTACCAATATGTTTTCACTGGGGCCAGACCTCTCTGAGGCTACCATCAGCCACTGACTAAGCATAGTACAAGGACAAATCCCAGCCCTTTTCTATTAGACACAAGCTTCCTGTAACCTATCTGCCTGGCTTGAACTTTCTTTGAATTGTATAGCTAACCAGGACTCTTCCTAGCTAATCCTACTTCCCTCCTCCCCTCCTCTCCTCTCATAGATATCAGACTTGGATTGTAGTCAATGTTCTCTTTGCCCTTCTTCTTCTTCTCCTTCTCCTTCTCCTTCTCCTTCTCCTTCTTTTTGTACCAGGGATTGAACTTAGGGGCACTCAACCACTGAGCCACATCCCCAGCCCTATTTGTATTTTATTTAGAGACAGGGTCTCACTGAGTTGCTTAGTGCCTTGCTTTTGGCTGAAGCTGGCTTTGAACTCGCAATCCTCCTGCCTCAGTCTCCCAAGCTGCTGGGATTACAGGAGTGCACCACTGCACTCAGCCTACCTCTTCCTCTTATCACTCAAAGACATACCCCAATTAATTTCATGCACATCAAATCCATCTTGGCATTTACTTCTTAAAGGCTGTGAACAGAACTGTTGGCAGGGTCCAAGAAAACAGAGAATCTAATGGTGTTTGGGGACTAGATCACTCACCACCTGCTGGGAAAAATCCATCCTGAGCTATGGATGGAAACAGATAATTATTTCCACAGGTGCTAATCCAAATGCTGAAGATTTCACCAGTAGTGACCTGGAAGAATGTCTGATGGAGGGGAACACCTTTTAAGTACAATAATTCTGGCATGCAAAATACAGGTTAATAAAGTTGGCTGGTAATGACTATTTTGTATGGATACCTTATAAAGTGATAATGAGATTCTGGGCCATTAAAAAGCAATTAATGGCTAAGTAGAAGCACTAGAGAATCTTGCTGATATCTTATAATGATGTCCTTTTCTCCTTTAGCTTATAGAGATGCTCATATCAAAGGGGACAAACTCAGGACTTAATAGAGGCCAGAGCTCTCAAGATAGTTAAATGCTCACCCCAGGCAAGTCTTTCAAGGCCTTTTCAAGTCAGAGGCCTGGTTTGAAAATTCTGGGTCCTGAAAAATAGGATGGGAATATCTGTATAGATACTTCTAAGATGTTGATTCTGTAGATCCTGTTGAACTCACAAATTGCAGAGATAGCCCATTCTCCTTGCGTAAGAGGTAGTACTTTCTTTGGGATAGATGTCAGTGAACCCTCTCCCTCACCATGCAAATGATTCTCCCTTCAGGAGCTGCTCCAACTTTTTTTTCTGGTACTGGACATTAAACCTAGAAGCACTCTACTGCTAAGCTGATGAATAACAAACCTCACAGAAATGAATAGGTAGCCACACATATCTCACATCTCCAATTCTGTGAACATTATGGAAAGAATAGATCATTTCTAAAGGTTGAACTGCTTAAGGATGGGTACCTGAGGGCTAACATTGAAATAAAAGCCTTTCCCTTGTGGCTACAGCCATAACCATTTTTATTTATTTACTTTGTGTTTTGAGCCAGGATCTCATTAAGTTGTCAAGGTTGGCCTAGAACTCATGATCCTTCTATTTCAGCATCCCTAGTGGCTGGGATTACGGGCACATGCCACCATACCTGGCTGCTGTGTCCAATATTATCTCCTGGCTGCTGGGCTAATAACCTCGGTTAAATCCCAGCAAAATCCAACTGGCGATATGCTGAGTTTGATAATAATGGAAAGAGATTATATGCTGAAGGAGCTGCAAGAATTCACTAGAACATAATAGTTTGAGTAACGTGAATACCCCTGGGGCTGGATTTTGAGGTGCTTGATGGAGTAAGTCAGAACATAAGGTTAAATAAACTAGGATTAATTGATGATACTTTGTTGAGAGGTAGCTTTAACACTTTGGCAAGCACTCCAAGGGTAGGGCAAACTCACAGCTAAGGTGGCTCTTAGAAGTCACAGGAGGCAAAAGCCTGTGCTGTGTGAAGTAGAAATGTCTGGTTCTCCTAGAAGAGGGTCTAGGAAAGAATAAAGAGGCTGAAGGGACTGTACGTGATGGAACAGATACATTATGTGAGGTCAGAAATCCCATCAGTGCCTTATGTTCTACAGGGGGCCAAGAAATTCACCATTCACCAAAGCCATCAAGTAAATACTGGTGAAAGGGGCACCCAGCATCACAAGAAGTTCAGCAGTGACTCTCATCTGCAGGGTAGGGCTGAAGGTTTGAGAAGTGATCCAAGAGCTGGCTTCATTAATTTCCATGGAGATCATGGGGCCTTGAAGTAATAGAGGGCAGATTGCAGCAATTAACTACCAGAAGTCAGGATGTTGCAATCACCTTAATAACTGGTAAGGTTACAAGAGTAACCAAGAGGGCTTGATATGCAGGGAGTTGTGAAGATGGTTAATAGAACATGCTTAGGAGGCAAAACAGGCGGGCAGACAACAAAAGTGATGTGTAATATCTACAACCAGAAAAGGCTAAGCATGGGGGAAGAGGATGAGATGATTGCCCTAATAGAAAGTATAAAGGAGCAACAGGGGCCTGGAGTTGTGGCTCACCAGTAGAGCGCTCACCTAGCATGTGTAAGGCGCTGGGTTTGATCCTCAACACCACATAAAAATAAATAAACAAAATAAGTAAAAGTTTGTGTCCAACTACAAAAAAGAAAAGGAGCAACAGGAGGGAGATTGTTGTGATGACAGAGCATTTCGGCATAATAATTGTTGTTGTAGTTATATAAATCTTGTACTTGTGATAAAATATCATGGAATGATCCACAAACATCAAAAATAAATGAGTGCAGGCAAAAAAAAATGGTAAAATCTAAAGATATGTAGTCTAGTTCATTATATTGTGTCAATTTATTTCTTGGTTTGGAGAATGCAATATAGATACAAGAGATGTCACAATTAAGGAAAGCTAGGTCATAGGTACATGGGATCTCTGTACGATTTTCGCAATTTCTTGTGAGTCTATTAGTATTTCTAAAGTTACATAAAAGGAGATTTAGATCAAAGTTCAAATCTCAGGCATATTAGTATAAAAAATAATGGTAACCCTCAGGCTAGAAACAGCAATCTGTGTACTTGTAGTTTGTTATGAAGCAATAGTTACCTGAAACACAGAGGAATTATGAAATTCCATTTTCAAGCAGAACAACAACCCGGTGTATTTTGGGTCCTAATCAAGAAAGACGTCACAAATAGTTGAAACCCTGTTGTTTTGTTATTGAGATATGTACAACAAGATTGTTTTTAATAGGTCAAGCAAGAAAGGCCCATGCCAGGGGCTGGGGTTTTGGCTCAGTGGTAGAGTGCTTGCCTAGCATGTGTGAAGCACTGGGTTTAATCCACAGCACCACATAAAAAATTAAATTAAAAAAAGAAAGCCCCATGACAAAACTTGTTGCTTAGAAGCAACTTGGAACAAAATCCCATGAACAATGGTGATTCACTCTTTTAAAAAATGCTGCAACATACACGACCAGTGAAACTCCATATCATGTACAACCACAAGAATGGGATCCTAATTGGGATAAGTTATACTCCATGTATGCTTAATATGTCAAAACATACTCTATTGTCATGTATATCTAAAAAGAACAAATTTTTAAAAATACTGCATCACCAACCAGTTTCTGTTTGCTTTCCATCAAATCAGTATGATCCAACATCCACTTATATGGAAAATTCCACAAAACCTGGAAGTTTCTTGTTCAATTCAGGGAAACAGAATGGTACTGAGGAAGAAAAGAAAGAGAGCCCTAGATCTGTCTGGGAACTGTTGGATCCTCTGTTGAGCCTTGAAGGCTATTTCATGAAGGGAAGGACAGACAAGAGAATCTTGATCTTGTCAAAGTCATCTCATGGCATGAAGAGCAGAAGTGAAGGGCCCTGATTTTTGTGCACACTGTTTCAGTTTAGAAATGCCAAAGAAATGTTTTCTGGCCTGGTAGACAGCTGTATAATTGTGTGAGAGCCTTAGTTTGAATAAGAAACATAAGAGTTTGAAAAAGAAGAAATTTTAAGGGGTCACGTTTGGGAACAACTATAAAATTTTAAATTAGTCTAAAATAAAATGTTTCTGATCAATAATATATTGTCCTTCAGTAAATCTGAATGACACTGAGTTCGATTTTCAATGACTTTATGAGTCTAGATATGCCTCAGGCTTTGGGGGATTTGTTTCCTTGTTGTGATTCTTTAGATTTTTGTTTTCATTTCAATTCCATTTTAAAATAAGCAATCTTACCCTGTTTGGGCTTTAAAGATTTCATAAGCCTTTCTACATTCGCAAATGGGCTGAAAACAAATATCTTCCAACAGCAGTTTCTACTTTTAGTAACTATTTTATGTTACTGTTCTGGCCACATTTTGTGAATTTTAGAGGTTATTTTAAATGTTTCAATGGTTTTGCATTGTATGTTTCTTTTCTACTCAATAAGCTTTTCATTTGCTCAATTTTTATCAGACTCAGATATTATTTTGAAACCATATGCTTTTGTGTCAAAATTGAGGATGTGAATATTTCTAACTTTCCATTTTTATGTCTGATTAAATCTTATTCCTGTAGGCCATTTTCTAAACTTTTAAAGAATTATATATTTGCATGTTTTTCAGAATTTGTGGTGTGATTTATCTTTAATTTTTATATTTTAGATATAATTTACATAAATGAATTATTCCTGCTCTGTTTGACAGTGTTTTTGTGAAATTTCCAATTGCAAATTGGTTTAAAATGCATGCTTCCAATCATTAGTTCTTTTTTTCCATTTTTATTGTAAGAACCCTTAACAAGAAATCTATCCTTTTAATAATTTCTTTGGGGCAGGGGGTACCAGAGATTGAACTCAGGGGTACTCGACCACTGAGCCACATCCCCAGCCCTATTTTGTATTTTATTTAGAGACAGGGTCTCACTGAGTTGCTTAGGGCCTCGCTTATTGCTGAGCCTGGCTCAGAACTGACAATCCTCTTGCCTCAGCCTCATGAGCCACTGGGATTACAGGCATGTGCCATTATTCCTGGTTTAAAAATTTCTTAAGTTTACAATATAGTGCTGATAATTATGGGTACAATGTTATACAGCAAATCTGTAACATTTATTCATCTTGTATTACTGGAATTTATAACCACTGACTACCATTTCCCCTTTCCTTCCAGCCTCTGGCAACAACACTACCCTCTGCTTCTATAAGTTTGACTATTTTAGGTTCCATACATAAGTGGAATCATGTAGTATTTGTCCTTCTTTAACTGGCTCATTTCATGACCATATGTCCTCAAGCTTCATCCATGTTGTTAAACACACCAGGATTTCCTTTTTTGTTTTTTGAATGCTAAGTAATATCTTTTTGTATGTGTACACTGCATTTTCTCTATGCATTTATCCTCCATGGACATTTGTTTGTTCCACAACTTGGCTACTGTCAATAGTACCTCAATGAACATGGGTGTGAGGAGAATCTTTCTGAGATACTTTAATTTTTTGAATAAATACCAAGAAGTGGGATTCCATCATATGATAGCTTGATATTTAGTTTTTTTGAGGAACTTTCCAACTGTTTTCCACAAAGGCTATGCCAGTTTTTACTCTAATCAAATGTATACAAGGGTTCCCATTTTTCACATCCTTTTCAGCATTTCTTATCTCTTTGACAATGGTCATACTAACAGGTATAAGGTAATGCCATTGTGGTTTTGATTTGCATTTCCCTGATGTTTAGTGATGTTCAGCACCTGTTGGCCATCTGTATGTCTTTTTGGAGAAACAGCTATCCAAGTCCTCTGCTGATTTTTATTCAGGTTATTCGTTTTTTGTTTATCTGTTTTGAGTTGCATGAGTTTCTTATATATCTTGGATATTAACTCCAAAATATCTGGTTTGGAAATATTTTCTCCCATTCCAAATGTTGCCTTTCTACACTGCTGATAGTTTCATTTGCTGTGTATAATCTTCACTTTTGATAATGTAAGTAGATGTTACAAAAATCATGAGTTGAACTATTCATACTAAACAGATTATGACACATTTTTATCATCAATGAGTACAGGCTATTCTCTTCTCTTTATTGTTTTGTTTCCTTCTTTACCCCAAATTCCCACTCTCATTCCTCTCTCTCCCCCATAGACAAACACCCTAATTGTACTTGAAATACGGCCTGGATTTGTTTGTATCTTTAAAAATACATAATGTTACTTGATGTTGTAACTTTATAATACACTTTTTCCCTGAAAACTCATTTTTCAAATTTTAGTTTCTTTCTCAGACAGTAATATTCATTTTACATATCTAGCATTTTTATATTTTTGATGGTCTGTGTAACTCACATCAAGGCAGGTTTTATTCAACATAATGTTTCTCAATCCAACGACATTACATTGCATCTATTTGCTTTGCTTTCAAAATTGCAGCTTTTATCTAATTTGGCCTGTTTCATATCATGAAAGGCCATTCTCATAGTGTCAGGGTCAGGAATGAGTACCTCTATTTGGACACAGAATGGCTGATGGTGAAATCTGAAATTGGCTTGCTAAACATTGCTTCTAACCCCTGTGTAGTGTGTCTTCCTTTATGACAGAGGCTGAAAAGCTAAAACACCCATTACTCCTCTGAAACAAGGGAACAGATGTGATTTAGGTTCTGCTAATCAGGTATACTCTTGTGAAAATTACTTTTCAAAATATAGTCAAGTGGGGAGAGAGGTGGTAATAGGAAAGGACTCCATTTTGTTGCTGTGAGTCTAGCAGACACAGGGTGGTTCTGGAACAATGGATATGATGGAAATTTCCATTTCTCAGCATCACAGCTAAAGTAGCATGTTCCTACAGCCAACTACTGAGATGGCAGATTATTATGCCAGGATTTGGGATAAGATGGTTTGTTCCTGAACCCACCTATCCAGAAAGAAATTTCCTGATTTACCAGCTTCCTGACTGTGACAGAGGTATTGGTCTTCCTGGTGATGTTTGTTTTATTGGGCTAGTAGTCAGTTTCTCCTTCGGTCCTTCCAATGATTTTGTAAGCACCTTATTACCTATTTTAAATTCGTATCCTGTTAAAATAGCTAGAATGCTTTCTCTTACATGAAACTGAACTTTAATACACATACTGACCAAAATAAAGTTCTTCCTATAAGAACACACTTCACCAGGGCCAGAAGACCAATGTTGTTTCAGACAACTACCCATAACAACTGGTTCTTAGGAATCATTAAGGCCTATTAGGTATAGTCTCTATTATGCCCTGCAAGTCCCAGATGAGTGACCAAAAGAAAGTAGTCCATTATATGTTGTTGGAACATATATGTCCATTATGTGTTGTTGGAACTCTTTTCCCTGGGCAATTAGAACCCCTTATCCTCAATGGAATATATTTTTAGTTGCTGGAAGCATCTCCTCTTTCAGAAAAAATTGACATAATAGATTAATGTCTCACTCTTTTTTTGCCTAGAACTCTTGACACCTGAGGCTTAGATAGAAATGGGAGGAAATTAGGGGAGAAGAGTAGGATCTGAAGATCATCTTTAGCAGGCCATTGGGTGAAAAAAGAGCAAGAACTAGTTTCAAAGGCACCAGGGCTAAGAGCTTCTCCAGGAGATTTTCCCCATTTCACTGGGCCTGCTGGAATTGCACCAAGCTCAGGAAGAGTCAGCTTTCTGAGCCTCTTCAGAGTGACCAAGGTAATTGGCTCATAGGCCCCTGCTTCCTTCTTACTTTGTATCTGTGTCCCAATCCACCCCACCCACCAACTTAGGCTGTTGTCTCATCAAAAAGAGAGTTCAAAAGGCAAACTTCTAGATAGAATGCTTGTAAATACCATGATTCCAGATGTTATCTAAAGACCTGATAGATTTGGAAGCCTTGGACAGCCCAAAGGAGAGTTCACAGAAGGTACTAAGCCATGCAGATGAGGCACAACTACATATACTGTAGCTCCACCGAATTCAGTCATAACCAGCCCTTCCCCACCTCAGCATTCATAACATATATAACTGCTTTGTTAATTACCTTCCTGTATTTCATATGTTTTACTTATCCAGACTCATACCCATGTTTTATCTATGGTCTGAATTTTCTACCTTCTGACTTTATTTCCTACGCTCCTGTTAACCACTTATTATTAACACTGTCTTTTCCAACCAATAAATTCCTAAACAAACCCCTTTCGGGCAGAGTTGTGGATTATTTTGCCTGTTCCCTTTCCTGGAAGGCAACACTGATGGGACCTGACCCAGCTGGACCTGAGAACTTGGCAAACAATACCCTCCACCATCACCCCAGGAATTGTTATTTTTGTATAGTTTTCTGAAATGTCTTCAAAGTTGGAGGGTTTGGAAAGGCAAAATGTATAACAAGGTCATGCTCTGTGTATGAGACAGAAGATAAATTGGAAAAAATCCCAGCTACCTCTCTGTAATGTAATGCACTAGCTGCTATAATAGTTCACCAACACACAATTTTAGTGACAACACAATAGAAGCTTAATTATTGATCCATAAAACCAATAGTGATATTTTTGCCTGAGGTGGCCTCCTTTTATCTTGTGACCTTACTTTTCTCCAGATTCCCACTATTCCCCTCCATTTAGCTGGAAGATGGGGAAAGAGTCCATGGCAATGTTGTAACTTTCATGCCCCACTAATAAGTCCTAATCACCCAAATGGAGAAGTGGGAGAAGCACTCAGATCAGTAATCCCTGACTGGGCAACAGCTCCTAGCAACCATTCCACACCATGGAAACAGAGCATGAATCTTAGGTGGTCACTAAGCCTTAATAGGCACATCTTATTCCTTTTCAAACAATCAGCTTCCAAAGAAATCATAGCAGGAAATAAAAGTTAAAATTTTATCAAAAGACAGTAAGACAATATTTCCTGAAAATAAATTAGAAACAAACTCTTTTAGTATCTGACAATTGGCTCAAAATGTAAAAGTGGACTTGAGAAGTCTTAACACTTTTTCATGGTGCATAAAATTATCCTCACCCTTCACCAATGTTTAAATAATTGGACACATAGGCTTAAAGGTAAAAATATATATTAAGGGTATATGTCTGTGAGCTCTTTTTTTATACATAAAAATATTTGAAATACTCAATATTTGAAAAACACTGGTATTATAGACAGAATATTTGTATGCCCCAACTCCAAATTTATGCATTGAAATCCTAACTCCTAATGTGAGGGCATTAGGAGATGAGGCCTTTGGGAGCTACTTAAGTCATGTGAGTTAGGACCTTCATGAACTAGATTAGTGCCCTTATAAAATGGACCCCAGAGGGTTCTGTTTTCTGCCCCTTGAGAATATAAGAAGACAATCATCTGTACACTAGAAAGTGACCCCTCATCAGACACGGGATTTTCTGGCAACTTTCTAGCCTCTGAAAGTGCAGAAAATAAATGTTTGTTGTTTAAGCTCTTTGGAGATTTATTATAGCAGCCTGAGCAGACTAAGATAATTAATAATGAAATAATTGTTGTTCCGGGTTTTTAGACAAAAATATGGTTTTTCCTGCTCATAAGCTACTCTTCTGGATCTAGCAGTAGGGGTCTACCTCTCCTGGGTAGCATTTATGGGGAACATGAAGCCCAAGTATATTTTGGATGGTCAGAATGAGGGAGAGTTCCCAGACACTGGAAGCTCACATTAAAGAAAACTCCATCTGGGTCCTTCCCATACCTGTCTATCCTGTGGTCCCCTCGAGTGTAGTAAATACTCTTTACCCTCACCTAACTGGTAAATGAGGAACACTAGATCTTTTCATGCAAAGATATCTCTTCATTTACAAAAAAAATAGTGTATATAAGCCACATGTCTGCTCTCCTGAGCCATGGACTCTTTCTCCACATTTAAACCTTGAAACAAAATTTTGTTTCATTCCCATTAAATAGTGAGCATTATAAAATTAAATGAATATTTCCTAGGGGGGAGATGTGTTAGAGGGCTTTCTGCATAGAATTTATCTAGAAAAATCCCCATTAGACAGTATTTCTTATTACAAGTCCTTCTTTCCAGTCTCCAGTGATCAGAACACCCTCCTCCCTACCACCTGCACCATTTCTCAGACAGCTTTCCACTTTACTTGGCTTTAGTCTTTCCCTCAGTTATCTTACCCAGGTCATCTCAATATCTCTATTTGTTCTTTCTAGAACACTTTAGCCTCTTCTGGTTTCTACCTCCAAATTTGCTCACTCCCCATGCTACTGAAAATTCCCTTCAGAACTGCAACAGGCAATTAATTAGATTGGGGTTCATGACTTTGTACCTAACCTCTCCCCTCCTTCAAGAATCCATCTATTAACAGAGCTTACCCTCCTTAGAAATTTTAGGGGATTATATATCTAACATTCTTTTCTGCTACCTGTACAACATAAATATCCTAGCATTTTTCAGCTTATTTGTAGGGGAGACACTATGTTTTGGGGTGTTGTCTTTGTAGAAGCCAATCACCTGGACACTGTCAGATAGGGAGTAGGGAGTAAATAAAAATTAAGGATCAAGTGTAATGCAAAACACATACAAAATATTTTCACTTAAAGCTTGTCAAAGTATCTGCTCTTGTGAATGGGCATCACTAACACTTGAAACTGATTAGTCCATAAGGGAATTTAAACATATCGAGTTTCTTTGTATATTCCAGCTGTCACAATTGGACAACTACAGTGAAGCTATGTTAGGTGAAATAGCTTTACAGTGGCACACATTAATTTAAAGAATGATTCATTTTAAAATGAGTTGGTGACAAACACAAAAATACTAAACTCAGTACTAATACTTAACTAAAATTTGGAACACCAAGAATATGAATGACTATGACAAGGGCAATATGTTTGAGTTGGGTCATGTAAAAGAAATAAAAGAATAAAACTTTGGAAGAAGTTATTTCCTCAAGTGGGATTTTAACTTAGGTAATTATTAGCTCCTGCAAAGGTCAAGAGTTCTGATCTCAGGGCAGAAACAGCACAGGTGCCAGACAATAGAGGTGTTGGCTGGGTCTGCACACAAATTTTCTCAGACATATTATTTCAAGTGCAAAAAATCAAAGGACAGAAGAACAGTACTGAGAACTGACCTCTCTAAACTGCTGTAAAACCAGAGGCTTTTTGGAAAAGATCACCAATGAGAAAAACCAGTCGAGCTTCCCCTAGGAAGGGATTAGTTCTGCCCTAGAGCAGGCTCCAACAGGCTTAGAGCCAATTGAGGGCAACTCGTTCCAACTGCACATTCCATTCAATGACGTGATGTTGGCAGCTTGACCTTGGCAATAGTATGAGCATTTACACCATGGGAAGAGGCAAATTATTTAAATCAGGATTTTTCTGCCCCTCAGAACTGTTTATCAACATAACACTACCCCTAGGTATGTGTTTATCTAGGGAGGAGACAAGCCTACCCCATGAAAGCTATTTCAAATGCACAGTACTTAGCAACCCATTATCTGGGGTGGACATCTATTGATACTTTCTGTTTGCAGCATCCCTACTTTTATTCTGGTCATAGCACCCCCAGTTCTTTTTGTTGGTCCTGTTGGTTTCTTTATAAATTTCTATTTTACTCTATGGATTTGCAGTGGGCCCACTCATACTATGCATAAAGGAAAGTAGGCCACAACCGTACAAATTAAATCCAAACTGACTGCTTCATCAGAGCAGTTTGTTAAATAACAAGGAAAGTTATGGCTCTCCTATCTCCCATCAACCTTATTAGTATAGGTTATAGCTACTGAGCACCTACTCTGTGCAGGTGCTTTAAATGAGTTTTCTCCTTCAAGTCTTACAACCACTCCAGAAATTGAGTATTATCATCCCCCCCACACTTCATAAAAGGGAAACTGAGACTCTGACTGCTAAGTCAGTGGCTAAAGGACACACCAAGCCAGAGCCTGAGCCAAACTTTGAACCCAGGTCTGTGTAAAGGCCATGTTCATAACCACTCCACTGTTCTGCTCTCAACACATTTATCAGGCATCTTGTAATAAACAGTGCTTTGTGGGAAGACAGAAAGTGATTTGGGGACTACCATCCTCCTTTGCCCAGCCTCAGACTCATTATACTTCAGACAGCGTGTGGCGCGAGGGCTGAGGAAAAAAAGCCAGCTGACGCGTGGGATTGCCAAGCAACAGCTTATGAAACGAATTCAAACCATGGCAACCAAACACTGCGGACCCGGCAATAGCCTCATTTCATTTACAAGAGTAAGAGGAGGGCTTTGTCAACAACTGATGAGATAAATAAGACTACTGGCTACGCAAGTACATGGAATTGTCATTACCATCATTATCACCATCATCATCATCATCATTATTTTAAAGCACACAATACCAATTAATCCATGAAAATCATTCCTCTTTAAAAAAAAGAATTATTATATTCCACATATAAACTGTGTACACACATATCTTGGAAAATGTGTATCTCTGCTATCCCAAATCTTAACTGATTGCACTTTAACAGAGCTATTCATTTGGGGGGAGGGGAAGAGGACTAACACATTAATATGTCTCATTTAAAAATCAATTTATTTACAATGAACCTTCTAATTAATTCCTCACAATAACACTGTGTGCTCGGTATTGCTTTTTCCACTCCACAGGCAAGGAAAGTATGATGTGGGGGTTGTAAATGAGTTTTCATGGGGTCCACATTTAATAAAGCACAGATTCAGAACTCCCTCCTGCTAAATCTCTTGAGTCCAGACCCCTTTGAGAATCTGATCACACTGCAGTTCCTCTCCCTTGGAAAAAATGCACCAAAAAACACCTGGTACACTGTGGTTTGCCTGTAATTCAATGGGATTCGTGGTTCCCCATGATGTGCATCCATGCAACTCAGCTGGTGGAATAATATCTGGTTGCTTTTAAGCACAATACACAGTGCTTTTAGGGCATTTTTATTTTTTTTTCTTTGGGTGTTATAGGAAAGCCTTCCCAAAATTCAGAGGGTTGTTAAGCTAGAAGCCATGGAGTGTTAATAGTTGCAGGCAGAAAGGATTGGACATTACAGAATTGTTAACAATTTTGATCGGCTCCAATTTTAATCCTTCAAAATTTAATTCTGACCTCATCCTTTGCTCAATGCATTGGCTAGGTACCCTTCCACCAGAAATGGAAAAGCTTGTTGTTTATCAGTGAACAGCTGACCCCAGAGCAAATGGCTGTGTCTCCAAATGTGTTAGGCCATTTTGTTTATTTATGATCTGGACATTGTCCCCTTGATGTCCGGAGACCTCATGACTGTTTCTGTAATGGGAGGAATGGTATCTTCACATGACAGTCAAGCCAGCAGGGCACTGTCTTTTTTTTTTCTCAGAGGACCTAACTTGTTATGTTAAGGTCCCTCACCAGAAAAACTCAAGTTTTTAATAACACAATATAGGCTGGGCATAGTGGCACATATCTGTAATCCCAGCACTTGGGAGGAGAAGGCAAGAGGGTTGCAAGCTCAAGACCACACTCAACAACATAGCAAGGCTCTAATCCACTTAAACAACCTGTGTCAAAATTAAAAAAAAAAATAAGTAAGTAAATAGGGCTGGGGATGTTGCTCAGTGGTTAAGCCCCTCTGGTTTCAATCCCTGGTACCAATAAATAAATAAATAAATAAATAAATAAATAAATAGCACAATATAGGCCGCTGGATTGCAACTCTTCCTACCCCATAGTTGGTGCCCAGCTCTCCATGAATGGCACAGATTCTCTTTTGTTCTCTTTATCCCAAGGCCCAGACTGAAAAACTAACTTAGTGGCATTTTTGGCCCTTTAGGACATATCATGGAGATATTTGGAGATAGAAAGTAATCCAAATCCAGTTGGGGAGTGGGGAGACGAGTGAAAAGGGAGGAGGAGAGAGAAGGAGAAAGGAAGAGAAAGAAAGATTAAAAGAAAGGGAGGGAGAGAGAGGGAGAGGCAATGAGATTCTTCTCAAGGCTTCAATGCAGTCTAAAATGCAGATTCAGTCCCTTGGCCTTGAAAGTCATCAGTTTCCCTTTGCGTCCCTATCAACACTCCATGCAGTATGTGGGACTTCTATCTGGTCTGGAATGGCTAGAAGTCCCTTGGACAGGCCACATATTTTTCTATGCCTCTCACTAAGCCAGAAGTCCTTATCTTTTGGTATTTCAAAGACCTAAGATCCTCCAACTCAAAAAGCCTTTCTTTCAGTTCTATTTTCTCAGTGTAAATTTTCTAAAATCTCTTTGTAATTCAAAAGCTTATCTTGGACTCCTTGATTCATTTGCATTTCTGCTGAAATAACTCTACTCTCAGTCAGGAGCCTTGGACCTGCTGTGACGGCAGCAGGGCCAGGAGTACAGGGGCAAGTTGGAACTGGGGGTGAAAAACAAAAGTTAATAATTCACAATATCATGCTTTCACAAGAAGAGGAATAAGTTTGTCAATAAAGAGAGAAAAGTTCAAGAGAGACAAAGGTAGATCCTAAAAGTGAGCCTCTACTCTTCTCTTATTTTTCCCCAAGCAAACTCCATATAGAAATAGCATATTTTAGGGTTTTGTTTTATTTTGGAGATTTGTTGTTTTGGTTCTGTTTTGTTTTGTTGTTTTATGTTCCAGCTCCTAGCAATCTAGCCATTCTTATCTGGAAGATATTATCTTCTTACGTATGCCTTATACGTATTCTCTCAAATAAATCTAAAAGGTAATATGGTTGCACATAAAAGCAGATGAGAAAGAGAATCACAGAAAATAATTTGCTCTTGTATACAGCGAAGAATTTTAAATGTAGTCTATTTTCTGACAAGCCCTATGCTAATAATCATCACGACCTAAAAGTTTCTTTGGCTTTGACTCAATTCAGGGTGGAAGGGGAAAGAGACAGTCCTGCCCTATCATAAGGTTAGAGTGTACATGTCATACTAGAATCTGGAGTAGGCATCTTTGTGGGTTGGGTCTTGGGTCCAGTTGTCTAAATTCCAAGACAATATGAGCACGAAAGGGGTTACATACTATTGGAATGGATGTTATCACCTATCACTCATGATGTCATCTTCCTTTGATATGCATGGGTGTGCAGAAGGGTTACCAGCAGCCCTGAGACTGTTGTTTTTAGAAAGGCATGCTTTTAAGGCTGGCCCATAGCTGGTATCTGGGAAACTTGGCCCTTATTGTAGGCAGAATACTGGTCCCTCAAAAATGTCTGCATCTTAATCTCTGGAACCTATGAATATGTTACTTTACACTGTAAACGTGTTTTTGAAGATGTGATTAAACATAGTGGCTTTGAGGTTTTAGGATTATCCCGGATTATCTGGGTGGGCCTAATCTTACCACATGAGTCCTTAAAAGTGAGAAAACCTTTTTCAGCTGTGGACTTGAGGACTCAACTCATTGTCCTGGCTTTAAAGATGGAGGAGTATCCACAAGCTAAGGAATGCAGTGGTCTCTAGAAGCTGGGAATGGTCCTGAATTTATTGCTAATAAAAAACAGACTGGTGGGCTGGGGTTGTGGATCAGTTGTAGAGTGCTCACCTTGCACGTATGAGGGCCTGGGTTCCCTCCTAAGCACCACATTAAAATAAATAAATAAAGGTATTGTGTCCAACTAAACTACAACTAAAAATATTTTTTAAAAAGATTAGTAACAACCTTGGACACTAAATAAACTTCCTTTTGCAAAAACATTGCCCATTTATTGTGTTTTCATTCCTGGAGAAGAGTGTGTCTCCTCATAGCAGGTAGAGAAGAGAAGAAGGCCTATGCAAGGACTTCTCTGGACTCTGTGTTGTTTTTTCCTCATTGATCTTATTGTATATCCTTTTGCTGTAATAATATCAGCCATGGGTACAACTATATATTGAATCCTGTGAGTCTTTCTAGCAAATTCACAGAACACGTGGGTGGTCTTGGAGCCCCCTAAATGATGAGAGATCACAGCCCACATTTCAAGTGGCCAGGAAGTTCCAAAGTGCTTCAGTAGGTGTGATCTGAAGCAAGTCTTTACATTTCATGTCTCACTTGGGGTTAGTGACAGAGGCATGGAGCCAGGCCATGACTGACTTCCTTGTTGCTATGCAACGGTAGTATCTTCTAGAGAAGAAGCAGGGTGCAAACAGGAATTGCCATGTTCTACCACAGCAGAGGCACACCTGCTCCCTCTGGTGGTTTTTCAACAATGGTAACCAGAAATGGAAATGGGAACTCATCCTCATTGATGAGAAGCAAATGTCAAGGCCACTGGCTGAGTCATCCACTGAATGTAAAAGTTCAGTTCCAATAGGCCTTCAGACCCAGCAAGGCCACTTTTTGGAATGTTTGACCTATTCCTCATGGAAATATGTCCTGAGTGCAGAACTGTATCTAGAAAATAACTGGTTGGACAATAGAATCTGGTGGCATGCACTTAACTGTTCTGTCCCTCAGAATGGAGACACTGAATGTAGATGGGAGTTGCCTCCTGAAGGGGAGTCAGAAAACCTATGAGAAGATGTTGTATGCTATGAGTGAAACTCTCTTTTGATCCCCCTTATATAACACCCCTCCAAAAACAAAAACAGTATCTCTTAGGTATCTCCTGAGATGAGGAGCCCAAAGTGTCAGTAGGAATTTAACATAAGGTAAGTGACCAGCTAAATTGGTTCAATCATTCCATCATTCCTTCATTTATGTCGTAAGGCAATGAGCTAGCTGCTATGGAGTACAGTAGCGAACCAGTCAGTCATGGTCCCTATTCCCATGGAGTTCCCAGTCCAAAAAAACCCCTCCTACCACCATGGTCTCACTATGCCTGTCCTGTGAATAACCCATATGGAATCTGACCATCAAATCAGACCTAGATTCCTGGTTATGCCTGATCAATGTCTATAACCTACCACTAGATGGGCAGGACATGGGCATCTGAAGCACTCATGTTCAACCCTCTCCCTAGAATCAGAGCATCATTATCCCCTGCCCTACACAAATTCTTCTAAACAGCCCCTCAAATTTTCAGAAATCACTTCATTAAGAGTCCTGTCTCCCTAAGATGGAAACCAGAGCTCAGCTGAGAGAGGAGATGCTTCAGCCCTATGCTCCACCAACTAGATGTTCTCCATCAAGACTTTGGATCAAGAAAGATAAACACATGTTTAGTGTAAGCCATCCCTCATGATGGTGCTAAGATCATTTTTGAGCCACTGAGTCTTCACAGACAGCTGTAATAAATGTCATGTTGGCATGGTCCTAGACAGCCTCAGCAGTATCTGTTCCCAGAGGAAGTAGGATTGCCCAAACTTCTGCTGCCTAATCCCCATCCCCCAAGTCACATTTTCTGGCCAATTTGGAGGTTCTCTTGAGCTACCTTTTAGCTGTTGTTGTTGTGTTTTTTTTAATTCCCTTTCTGCTTACAGAAACTAGAATCGTTTCTGTTACAGGTAACTAAGGAGTTAGGGAATCCAAAAATAAACAGGGACCAGTCAATTTTCTGTTTCTTTTTGGCTCTGTCAGGACTGAGGATCAGTAACACTTGAAATTAAGTATGACTAAAGAATAAGGAGTCTCTAAGCATCATTCAGTTACCCATTTAGAATGTTATTTATTTACTTAAACTTTTTTTTTTATTGTAAAAGCCCCAGGTCCTCCATCCCACTAAAGCCCGAACTCCTACACTCACTTACACAGAGGAAGAAAACATGCAAAACAAGCATCTGCTTTTTAGCATTGATGTTGTTGCAAGGTCTGTGCTTCACCAACCACAAGATGGCGAAAGAGATTATCACATCCAGCCAGCCTATCTACCTCCTTCACACCATCAATTATTTAAGAACATTTACTGAGCACATACTGTGTACCAGGCACCATTCCAAGGACTTGGAAAGATGAAGTCATTTAATCCTCATAATAAATCTATGAAATAGCTACCATTTCACATATGAGCAAACTGAGGCACAGAGCTGTCTAGTTTTTGTCCATCTTCATATAATTTACCTCTATTTTCCATCTATCGAACATCTACAGTTATACATTGCTTAACAACAGGGATACATTCTGAGAAATGCATTAATAGCCAATTGCATCACCATTTGAACATCAAAGCATGTACTCACACAAAGCCAGATGGTATAGGTCAATCACTTGGCATGGTTTTCTGATGCAATAAACATGACATGAGGCTGCTACCAGTGACAGAGTATACTGTTTTACAGCCAACTTTCTTTTAAAAGTAGGAGTATACTCTAAAATAACAATGAAGGTCTTAAGTGCCTAAACTAGTAAAATAGCCATTTGTTATAATTATCAAGTATTATGTATAGTATCTAATTGTATGTGCTTATTATCCAACTGGTAGCACAGTTGCTTTACAATACCATCATCACAAACATAAGTAATGTGTTGTACTGCAACTTTACAATGTCTATGACATCACTAGACAATAGGAATTTTTCAGTTCCATTACAATCTTACAGGACCACCATCATATATGTGGTTTGTCAGCCAAAACATAATGTGGCATCAATGTGATATTGATGATAGTGATATGACAATATATCATTGGTATCTTTTGACTTTGTTTTTCACTATAAAAGCAATACATGCTCATGATATAAATATGCAAATGATAATGATTAATAAAAATTAAAAGTTTCCTCTTCTCCTTGCTTATCATCCCAGTGGAACTAGTAATAACAAATGTTAGCATTTTTGCATATTCATCCATAAATAAGCATATTTTATACATACTGTATCTTACAGAGGACCATATTCTATGCACTGTTCTACAGCATGCTTCTGATTAGCATCGTATCTCCAACTCAGATGTGAGCTGAGACTGCTCTTGCTTCTGGTCCTCAATTACAGGCCTTGAATATGACACTGTTTATGCTCACCTGTGTACTAGGGAGCGACTTGTCTGGTACACCAGATCAGGAGATGACAGTGAATGTGAGAGAGTTAGAGAGCTGGCAGTCTGCAAGGGGGGAAGTGTGATGTGATGTAAGGTAATTCTGTTAAAGGGCCTCAGGTGGGACTGGTCCTCACCTCTGCTATATTCAGGCCCTAGGTCAGGTCCCAGAGAAAAAAATCTCGATTTGGATGCAATCAACATTCACAATGCCTTTAGGATAGGCCTAGATCTTTGCACATTGCCACTTTTTATCTCATGTAACCAATATGAAATTCCTATGGGGAAGGAATTATCTGTATCTTACAGCCAATGAGACTGAGACTCAAGAGAGCTTCATTTACATGGTAAATGTAGAATACAGCTTTTAAGAAGAACTCATTTTTCAAACCAACTCATTTTTTTTCCCATCCATGGTACTATCAACTACACTCCAGCAAAGACTTCTAGGAGAGAGTACCTTGGGCCCCCTCACTGCTCATGGAGCACAGGCTTTGCATCCCCTGTACATCTCTTCTTCCTCCCCATCTTTCCCTTCATCCAAGTAGGCGTCCCTCAGCAATGTGGGGCCAGAAGCCAAATTGTTGACAAGTCCAGAAATGTTTCTGAGACTGTGTAATGTCCCACTAGAAGGGGGTCCTGGGGAGCACAGGCAGGAACTAAGATACATCATTCTGGTGGTTGAGCCTGCTCCCAGTCCATCCCATGTGGGAGATCGCCTGCCTATAAGCTAAGCATCCTCTCTCAGCCTTGTGTAAGAGGGTGTTTGTGAGAGGCCGACATAGCATGTGACCAGCATTGGCTTCCCTTCCTGATTTGTGTGGCATTGTCGGTCACCCCGTGATCTGGTTGCTTTAAATAACCGAAGATGGTAGCCCTGATCTTGAAGGCAGAGAAAACACAAATGTGTCTTCATGTGTTGGCATGTCTTCCTACCTCCCCAGGGATCAAGCTATGCTCACCTCTTCCTTTGTGATATTACCCCTTGCCCTGTTTGGGATAGAATGTTCCATGGAAGTGCCCTTTGTGTGTCCCCTTCTCTTACTCTGCCCTTGGGTGTGGCCTTCCTAGATGTCAGTCAACCTCTGACAGCAGACATCAGGAAGCTAGACTCAACCCCCTGAAACCTGACCCCTTGCCTCATTTGAATGGCTTCTCCTCAATAAAAAGGGGTCAGCTCATGCTCTCTCTCTCTCTCTTTCTGCAGACCCTTAAGGTCAGAGGAGCCATCACAGCAACCTCGAAGAAAAAGGTGTCTCTGCCTCTTGTGTGGTTATTTTACACAGCCCAGTTCCCCTGGAGTGACCCTGAGTGTTTAAGTCGCATGCAACGTGACAGGTGTTGGTCTGGCATTGCACACCTTATGCTGTGCAATGCAAGTGGCCTCCACCTTTGCTCGGCAAAGAAGTTTGCTCTGGCTCTGGACTTGGGCGTTACCCAATGGGACTGGACAAGCCCCCCTTGAAACCTTATCCCCTGCCTTATTTGGTGAAGAACATTCTATCGAAACTCCTTTGTGTGTCACTCTATAAAGAGATTCCAGGTACACTTTCTTTTCCAGAGCTCTTTCCAGTGTGGAAGCTGACCTTTATGTTCACATAGCAGTCCCACTCTCGATATGAAAATTACTTGTGTCCTGTGTTTTTTCGCCATTTTCTTAGCTTAATGTTGCAGCCAGTTCTTTGTTTCATTTTGTTTCTGAATATTTATTTTTTAGTTGTAGTTGGACACATTACTTTTATTTTATTTATTTATATGTGGTGCTGAGGATCAAACCCAGGACCTCACAAGTGCTAGGTGACCGCTTTACCACTGAGCCACAACTCCTGCCCCCACAGTCAGCTCTTTTGATCCCAGTTCATCTCTTCAGCGCAGGTCCCTGGCCAGAGTCCCAGTCTCCCCTCTCACCCAGGTCCTGTTCTGCTCTTCCCCAAAGGACGAAACTCCAGCTCCATTTGGGAGCAGGCCTGGACTTCAGATAGGGGTGGAGACAGAACAGTGTTGTATCCAAGGCCACTCGGACTGAGTGGCACCTCCCCTTTCCAATCTTATCAGTGTTCTGCAGAGTCCATCCCAACTCCTTGCCTCCTCCTCAGACTCCCAAGGCCAAGGGTAGGATGAGGGTTTGGCAGCTGGCCTTCTGCTCTAATAGATGCTGAGCAGCCCATGGGTAAAATTCAGCCAACAAAGCCCATGCGGACAAGGCAACACAGAGATATATCTAGAACTGACAGCACTGAGAAAAGGCTGCAAGCTATGGGACACAATCCAGAGACTCGTAAGCCCTAGTGGGTGGGAAGAGAAATGAAGCCTATGGAGCTGCCAGCAGAAAGAGAGGGTTGGGCATGGACTGAGGGGTCTCTGTGATCTCTTGTGCCAAGGGGCTGGTGGCATTAGATCTTTGCAGGTACATAATCAGGCAGCACAGCCCCACAAGCCTACCAACATGTGCTAGGCCACAGCCAGCTACTATCAGGACTCAGGGAAGAGGCTCTTCCTGGAACATTCATACCCGCTCTTCAGTCATGAATGCTGACATCTGTCCTGGGGTATATTATTCCCTGGAAGCAGTAGTTGAATCTGCTTCCCCATGCTTCTAGCCATGCCCAAGACTTGAGCTCCTGTTCTGGGCTCACCCTTTGTGAGCTATGAGGAGCCAAAGTATCACTATAGATCCAGTAAACATTAAGAAGTTTAGGAATGGATATTATGGACAATTTTGTGTAATGAAAATTTAGACAACATGGACAAAGTACTAGAAAAATAAAATTTAACCAAACAGGGAAAACAGAATATTGAAATGGTCTCATTTCTACTAAAGATATTGTTATCATTAACTTAAAACTTCCCTCCAAAGAACTCTAGCCCCATGGCTTCACTGCTAAACTCTATGAACACTTAAGAAATAGATCCAATGTAAGATGACATTTTTAACAGAAAATAGAAAAATAGAGGATACACATTCCAACTCATTTTATGAAACTGGAATAAATTTGATTTAAAAAGTTGACATGGATAAGGGAAGAACAGTGGATGAATCTGACCTATCTCTCCTATGTACATATGTGAATATACCACAATGAATCATACCATCACATATATCCACAAAACACTAACCAAAAAAGATCTAAAAGTAAATAGAAGGGTCAGTATAGTAGAGGGAAGGGGACAGAGAGAGGGGGGAAGAGAGGGAAATACTGGGGACTGAATTTGTGCAAATTATATTCCTTTTTTTTTTTAGCTATGTCAAAATGAACTCCCATGTCACGTGTAACTAAAAAGAAACAATAAAATGGGGGGAAAGGCTTGATATTAAGAATACACACAAAAAATTACAGGACAATTTCACTTGTGAACAAAACTGTAAAAATCCTAATCATTAGGACAAGGAAGCAGCAATACATCAAAATGACAATATATTATGCTTTAAACTGGGCTTATTCTAGGGATGCCACATTAACAGATTAATAGACAAACAAAACACATAACTACAACATATGCAGAACAATTCAATGTATATTCATAATTCATAGTAAGTACTTTGTTGTTGTTTGGGTTTTGTTTTGGAACCAGGGAATGCACCGAGGTCACTTAGCCACTGAGACACATCCCCAGCACTTTGTCTTTTATTTTAAGATAGGTCTCACTAGGTTCCTTACAGCCTCACTAAATTGCAAAGGCTGGTTACAAATATATGATCCTCCTGCCTCAGCCTCCTGAGCCACTGGGATTACAGATGGATGCTACCACACCCAACTCATAGTACTCTTGGCAAACTAGGAATAAAAAGAACATTCTTAATCTAATAGACAGTATCTACATTTAAGAAAACCACTAGAGTATTCATCACAGTGACACTGAAAGTGTTTCCTTTGAGTTTAGGAATATGACAAAGATGTCTCCTAGCATCATTTCTAGTCAACAATGTACTTTAAAGGTCAGGCCAGTACCATGAGGTAAGGACAAAAAAATAAAAGTATAAAGATTCAAAAGGGGGCTGGGGTTGTACCACAGTGGCAGAGCACTTGCTTAGAACATGTGAGGCACTGGGTTCAATTCTCAGCACTCCATAAAAAAAAGGTATTGTGTCCATGTATAATTAAAAACATTTTTTAAAAAGATTCAAAGGGAAGAAATAAAATGGTTATTGTCTGCATAAGGTATGATTGTGTATGCAGAAAAATCAAAAGATGTAGTGATAAACTAGTAAGATAAACAAGTTTAGCAAGGCTGCCAGATGCAGAAATCAACATACAAAAAACACACACATACAAAAAATACACCAATTCTGAACAGAACATGGAGAGGTTTTATCGGGGGCAGTACTGGGGATTGAACTCAGGGGCACTCGACCACTGAGCTACATCCCCAGCCCTATTTTGTATTTTATTTACTGACAGGGTCTTACTGAGTTGCTTAGTACCTCACTTTTCTAAGACTGGCTTTGAACTCGAGATCCTACTGCCTCAGCCTCCTGAGCCACCAGGATTACAGGTGTACACCACCACACCTGGCAGAACATGGAGAGTTTTTAAGATGCCATTTACAATAATATCGGCTTCTTAGGAACAGATTTAACAAAAGACATGACTCATTCAGAGAAAACAGTAAAACTTTATTAAGAAAATTTAACAAGTCAAATTTTCAATACAATAACAACATGTATGGCTTCGGTTCATCTTCTTTTTAACTTATGACTGCATATTACCTAAAATATAAATTCAACAATTGGATAAATTACTTAGCAGAACTTTACTGAGGCAATACTAAAAATACACATGAAGGGCACTACAGTTTTGTTTTTATATAATAAACTAAAACCAGAACCCTAATCACTGCATAGACTTCTTTATTAATGTACATCTTTAGGCATACCAGCACTAATTTTACTAATATTATGTATCCCTCTTTCTGGTGGCATGAGAAAACAGACTTCTCAAAACCCAGAACAGATTAAATCATCTAAGACAATTTAACAATAATTTTCAGAAGAGGACAAAATAGTAATTTCAATTATAAAAATTAACCAAACAAACACTCCAAGAACCAAAACAAGCAAACCCAGTGCCATTCAAGTGTACTGATTTAAAGCACTCTATTAATTATTAGCTAAAGTAATAAGTGATACCCAAAATCACTAAACAGTTCAAACAAAAGTGCTTCATCTGGTTAAGCTCTTGTGCAAAAGTGCAAAAATATTCATTGATCTAGTTCAACTGCTTGCTATGTGGTATATTTACAGCAGAGTGGCTATTCCATTGGGCACTATTGTGCTGGTGTAATATTCACATCACTCCTTTTCACTCTCAGTAGTGTCCTAGTTTGCATAGTAAAAATTAGTCATACTAGTTTAAGCCACCACAAGAGATGACATTAAAAATGAAAGCAGGAAGCCCTGAGTTCCATCCCTAGCAACACTAAAAGAAAAAAAAAACAGGGAAAATGCTACAATTTCTCAGCCTGGCTGAAAAGTTGCATAATACATTTATTCATTTATGTACTTATTTATTATGGTACTGGGAATTGAACATAGGGCTTCACATATGCTAGGCAAGTGCTCTACCATTAAGTTACATCATCCTGGCTCATGATTTTTTTTTTAAATTAACATAGAAAACCCAAAAGAGAGCTTATTTTTCTGGTGTCTAAAATATAAAGTTAATTTTCATAAACAACTTTGGCAAGTTAAAAAAAAAAGCAGCACTACTGTGCTATTTAGATACCCTTGGATATTTTAAATGATTTCACATACTTTAAAAAGAATCTGATTACTTGCCTTGGATGTTAAATGACATCTATGCCAAAATAGTCATACTATGATGTTTTATAATTCAACAACATAGTTTTGACCTGTTTTTCCCTGAAAATGTCTCTGAATCAAGTATTTGATGTCCAAACTACCTTTCAAATAATCTTTGTATGTGAGATTTGTTATTAAAGCATAATATTGCAGAAAAGAGCAACCCCATGACTTCTTAATGGATAAGGTACCTGTTTCCGGAATTTTAGCACAGTCTAGGTGGAATCTTCTCTTTCATATCAGGGGCATCTTTACCCTCACACACAGTACTTTTCATATTCATTCCCAGGCAATCAACATCAAGTTCAGGTTCTTGTATAAATAAAAAGAGTTATTAATGTAAACAGTAAACCAAAAATTAGTGTTATTAAATAAAGTTATTTAGGCTACTATTGTAACAAATGTGATGCCTAAGAATGCAAGGAGTACTGGAGTTTTCTGCTTGGAAATGAGGAAGCTGGGTTCTCAAATTAACTTCCTCTATGGAGCTTTTCTTTCCTAAGACCGGTTAAAACAATTTGTCACTATTGAACCCTACATACACTTCTATTATTGCAATTATCTCATTAGATCAGTTACTCATTTACATGAATTTCTCTGAATAGATCTGAGCTTAAGACCCAAATCATTCTCTCATTTGTATTTATATTTGAAGCATCTAACACATTATCTGGCACTCATTAGGTTCCAATAAAGGAGCAAAAAGATCTTTAAGAAAAGTGATATGAGGCAAACGAGAATTTAGAAATATTTTTAAAAATAAGCAGTTTGGACTCTAGTACTCAATGTTGTGAAAGACAAAGACTGAGGAATACTTCCAAGTTAAAGAAGACCAAAGAAATATGAAAACTAAATGCAATGGGTAGCTGTGATTGGAATTTGATCAGGAAGGAAAAATGTGCTATAAATAATGTTATTAGGTCAAATGACAAAAACTGTAGTAGACTATATTACATCATGCTTTACTGATGTTAAAATTTTTTGAATTTGATAATTGTACTGGGATTATTAAAGAGCATATCCCCATTTTCAAAAGATGAATATTGAATTGTTTAGGGAGCAAAGAATTATGATATTTGAAACTTATTCTCAAATGATTTAGCAACAATATACATATCAACATGTAAAAAGATGGCAGTGAATGGCAAAATATTAGCAATTGGTCAATCAAGGCAAACAGTATACAGGTGTTCCCTGTATTTCCTTATAACTTTACATAATTTAAAAATATTTTCTCATAAAAATTAAAAAATGAAAATTAGAAAAGAATTATGTGACAACTAGATGATGGTTCAAAAAGACAAACATACTGAAGACTTTAACACCAACTAGGAAAGAATTTCACATTTTTCTTTGTATTATGGAATTTTCTAAAAACTGCAAAGTATGAGTTAACCATAAAACATCTAGGTTTCAAACATTTTTTTCAATGTCTTTTTTTAATACCTCTGTTTTTATTTATTTATTTTTATGTGGTTCTGAGGATTGAACCCAGGGCCTCCCACACACTAGGCGAGCGCTCTACCGCTGAGCCACAACCCCAGCCCCTTGTTCAAACTTTTGATGCAGTGACCTAAGCTCAGAAAACAACATCCCAAGAAGACCACTAGCTAAGTAAAACCATTTATAAATTTAATGTATCATTTGATTTGTTCATTTATAGTCTTGGCAAGTGTTGTAGTTTCCAACATGCCAAATAACTCTTTTGATGTATGGTAGGTAAAGTGCTGAGAGAAAATTTGTCATAGTGGAGGACTAGGGTCAGCTGAAAACTACACCATTCCTTAGCAAACAGGTTTCCATTCAGTTACCGAGAATATTTTATTTATTTTTACTACTAATGTAACTGAAAATAGAAAATAGTCCTTCATACCATCTTCAATTTCATCCACAATTATTCTTTCTTCTTCTTCTTCTTCTTCTTGTCCAGTTTCAATATCCTGACTCTTAGTTGGTGGTGGTTTCTCTTGAGATTTTTTATCACTGTTCTTTAGAACCTTCAGGAAGCATAGGTGAAAATAAAGAGTATTTTATTAATATAATGACAAAAGAAAGCACAAATATACATACTACTCTATGAGATAACTAATCAGAGCAAATATGAAGAGGTTTGTCTTATCCTCTTCCTGTTAGCTCTCTTAAGAATGTTATTAGGGGCTGGAGTCACAGCTCAGCGGTAGAGTTCTTGCCTCGCACATGTGAGGCACTGGGTTTGATCCTCAGTACCACATAAAAATAAATAAAATAAATAAAGATATGCTGTCCATCTTAAAAATAAACATTTTTTTAAAAAAAGAATGCTATTATAAACTGGAAGTGGTTGTGCATGCCCATAATCCCATAGGTTGAGGCAGGAGGTTTGCAAATTCAAAGCTAGTCTCAGCAACTTCGCTAGAACCTGTCTCAAAATTTAAAAAAAAAAAAAAAAGGCTGGGAATGTGGTTCAGTATCCCAGGGTTCAATCTCTGGCACCAAAACAAACAAACAGACAAACAAAACAGTTAATCTACATCTGAGAGTATAAGTCAGTGGTAGAGCACTTACCTAGCATGCAGGAGGGCCTAGGTTCTATGCCCACCACCACCACCACACAAAAACGTTACTCTTGCTATCTACTGCTACCTAGAAAGTAATCTAAGAAAGGTGTTACCTATAAGAACCAATAATTTTGGAATACATCTTAATCTTCTTTGGGCTGTTTTAAAATTTTTTACTTTGGTCTTTTTTAGTTATACCTGACAGTAGAATCTATTTTGATATATTTATACAAGCATTGCATATATCTTATTCAGTTAGGATCTCAGTCTTGTGGATGGGCTATTAATAAGCAGACTGGGAAGTCATAGGGACTATTTCCAGGTTTATTACATACAGAGCCAGACCACATAAGAGTATAAGTCTCTTTGCTCAATGTCTCATTCATGATATTCAGTTTCCAGCAATTTTCAGCAAGAATGTCCTTTATACAACAGATCTGTGTTGGTTCAGATCTGTGCTGGTTTCCAAAAAAAATAAACAAACAAACCTCTACCAACTAAAATAAAATGTTAAAACACTCACAATCACAGGTTTAACTGAACCAGAAGCTTCTTGACCATCTCCTCTTCCTCTGGATCTGGATCTTACTCGTGCACTCATACTTCACGCTGAAAATAGAAGTCATAAACCAAACAACAATAACAAAATAATTATACTTGAATATTTCTATGGCCGACTTCTGATCACAATTTTTTTTTTCCATTTGGTGGTATTTCCAAAATAAGTTCTGGGTTTTAAAAAAAGTCTGTTTTGCGAACACATCAAATAAAGCCAATTGCAAATCTTTTTGATTCTCTTACAGCGAATTTGGCAGACAGGTGATCCTCAAGCACTAGATTTTAAAACGAGGGCTTTACTAATGAGATTTAATTCATAACTGGATTCCTTTATAAAGAGATTCTGTAACACAGCTGGGGCCAGTTTCGTTTCACTGCCTGAGCCTTCAACGCAAACTCCTTAATGAGTCATCTGTCCTCTTGGGTACCTCCACCCGCACCCAAGGAGATCTCCAAAAACTACCCGGCACTGTGGCCCACACCTGTAATCCCAGTGACTTGGGAGGCTGAGGCAGGAGGATCATGAATTCAAAGCCACCCTCAGCAATTTAGCAAAGACCTAAGCAACTTTGGGAGACCCTGTCTCAAAATGAAAAATAAAAAAGGGGTACGGATGTGGCTCACTGGTTCATCGCCTGTGGGTTCAACCCCCGGTATCAAAAAAGGACAAAAGAATTCTCAATTTTTCATCCCATTTCAAATGAGTCCCTACTCCTCTTAGCCCACCTTCCTCCTTTGTCTTTTCTCTCCACAACCAGATCCGAGACACTAGTGGAACCATGGTAAGAACACAACCATGTGACCCTGCTTCCTCTGAGACCATAAGCCACACGGCCCAACCCAACAGAAGCCCAATGGCTCCTAACACTAACTCTTAAGCTTGTGAGACCTACCAGTTAAATTCCACCAAGTGAGAACAAACGAAGACCCGCACAACACAACGCCCCAGGCACCACGCGGAGGACACCAACCAGGAAGCTGCACAATGCGCATGCGCACTAAAGCCAGCGAGTGCCTCGTGCTC
>NW_026000253.1:882475-922360 GCF_001458135.2 Marmota marmota marmota
GGAATCTAGCCTCTCTCGGCTTTTCCAGGCACCTCTGGCCTCAGATTCCTCCAACAGCAACCGAACACTCGCCCCGTTTTCACCTAAACCTTTCCTCGCCTGGGCTCCTGCCCTGCCAGACGACAATGCCTACGACAGCATTGCAGTCTTAAATAAAAAGGTTGACTCTGTCGAGGCCCTTCCAACTTCCAGGTGGCAGGTTGCGCTGCCCCACCCACTGAAGCCCTCTGGCTAGTCCTCATACTCACACTTAAGCCTTTTAGAGGATTAATCTGGGGACCTACCGTCTAAATTCCAAATCAGTCAAGACTAGGAATGTGAACTGCCCACGAACAGCACCGAGCTCACCGCAGGCTGAGGGGACAGTGCGTAGTGAGCATGCGCACAGAGGCCTGCACCTGCCGCGCAGACTGTGGCTCCCCCTATTTGCCCACCTTCAGGTTCCCATTGAGGACTCCTGAATTTGTCCTTTTGCAGCCATTTCAGGCACTTATAAGCCTCAGATACCTCCAAATGCACCCTCAACACTTAGCCCACCTTCACCTGACCCCCTCCCCTTCTTAGCCCACTCTTCTCCCTTGTCCTGGTCCCTCCACCACAAGGCTCATGGTTACATTGGCACCTGTGAAAAGAAGGCCTCAAAGCCTCTGAAGCCGTGGTCTGCAGTGTCCAACTTTCCCTAAGCCCTCTTGCTCATTCACTCACACCTGTTAGGGTTGCCCAGTGACTGCAGTCTGTCTCAAAGAAAGGAATATATATGGTGGTTGTGGCGAAAATTCAAAAGTCTGTGGGGTTGACTGCACTAGCCAATCCCAATTCTTAAAGGTAACTCCATCAGCCAATCTCAAACCTTTTAAGAGTATCCCTGTGCATGAGCAGTATGTATTGTGAGCTATCTTTTTTTTTAAGTTGTAGATAGACAGCATGCTTTTAGTTGTTCAGTTTTTTATATAGTGCTAAGGATTGAACCCAGTGCCTCACACATGCTAAGCAAGTGCTCTGCCTTTGAGCTATCTTTCTAGTTCTTTCCTACCAAGTCCTTCTCACCTGGAGATGGGTGTGACTTTCCCAGGGTGGGGGTAGAGTGGAAGCTTTTCCTTCTCCCTCTCCAGTTTTCATTCTTCTGTGTCTACAACTTTCTCTTGCTGATACTACTTCTTTTTAAATTTTTATTGATTCTTTTTAGTTATGCATGATGGTAGAATCTATTTTGACATCATACTTACATGGAGATAACTTCCAATTTTTTGTGTGTGGTTGTGTTAGGTCGGTTTGAGGGACTGACTGCACTAGCCAATCCCAATTCTTATAGGTAACTCCATCAGTCAATCTCATGGCTAAGGGAACAAAGCACCAGGCAACAACCAATCAGCGCCAACAGACAAGCAATAATAACCACCTGTCAAACAGTGGGGTCTCCTGACTGATCCTGTGCTGCAGTCTGGCTGGGCATGATTCAGGAGCCACTTGTCAAAAGAAACAAACTTTATTTTTAGAACCACACAGGCCAAACAAAACAGCTCCTCAGGAAAAACCCTCAGAGCCCAACTGCCACCACCGGCTTCCCACAAGCCTCTCTCACAATCACAAGTCTCTCCACCTCCCACAATCCTCCTGCTCTTGAGGCCGATTGGCTGGGTCCTAAGGGCGGAGCCAAAAAAAGTCCCNAATCCAGGAAACCTCCACTCTGCGCCAATGTTGTGAGTTAGTATCCACATATCAGAGAGAACATTCGGCTTTTGGTTTGGGAGATTGGCTTATTTCACTTAGCATGATAGTCTCCAGTTCCATCCACTTACAAGCAAATGCCATAATTTCATTCTTCTTTATGGCTGAATAATATTCTATTGTGTGTATGTGCCAAATATCCATTCATCTGTTGAAAGGCACCAAGGTTGGTTACATACCTCAGCTATTGGGAATTGAGCTTCTATAAACATTGATGTGGCTGTATCACTATCGTGTGCTGATTTTAAGTCCTTTGTGTATATGCCAAGGAGTGAGGTAACTGGGTCAAATGATGGTTCCATTCCAAGTTTTCTGAGATATCTCCTCATTGCTTTCCATACTGGTTGCACCAATATGCAGTCCCTTCAGCAATGTATGAGTGTACCTTTTCCCCCACATCCTACTGTGCTGCTTTTTTACCTGCTGATTTACCCTCCAATTTTTCCTCTCAGTTCTACTGCTACAGTGGCCCTCAAGAGGAGCCTGTACGGTGGGAAAGTGCCCCTTCTTTCAATCCCCAATACCAAAGAAAGAGAGAACATATGAGTCTTTAGTCTCCCTCAAGATGTATGAAAGTGTTTAGCCTCTGAGAGAGCAGAAAATCATTTTAAGCAATGTAATCCAGAAAAATGTAAAGAGAAGGATTGGTAAGTCTGAATAGTCAAATTGGTAAATCTAAATAATAAATGTTAAGAATTGCATGAATATTGGTATCCAGCATTTTTACTTCTAGGACCTTATATTACAAAAATGATCTTGAATGTGAACCAATATTCAGATACCCAGGACTTCCAAAGCAGCCTAATTTATAATAGCATGGTCAAGAACTTGCTATATAAGTAAATTATGGCATATTTGAAAATTAAGTATGGCTAGCCATCAAAACAATGCTGAATAATGTTTCCTGTCACAGCAGTGCTGCCCACTATAATTGTTTTAATTTGAGACAACTGGTTATGTACTACCATGTGTGTGCAGCATGATCGCCCCCAAAAAGAGACTGGAAATTCACTAGTGCTACCACACCATCACCCTTCCCCTCAGACAGCTTTTTTATTTTCCTGGATGCAGTGAACTTTATTGATCATTTGTGACCAAGTAGATCTCCCTAAATTCTTTGCTTTCTTCAGCAGGGCTGGGAGGAAACTGAGATTAAGGGAGATTCTAAGTGTGTTGAGTGAGTTGGAGCAGGGATTCCTCAGCAACCGAGGACCTTTCTCTTCCTTTCATGATGTGACTGGGGCTGGTGGTCCAGGGGCTCTTACTCCTTGGAGGCCATGTGGACTATGTTACTGTAGCCTAATTCATGTTCATATCAGGAAATGAGCTTTGCATAGTGGCAGTTGAAGGCAATGCCAGCTCCAACATTGAAGATAGAAGTCAGTGTCATTGTGTCATTGTTAAAGTTGCAGGAGATAGCCTGGTTCTCCATGTAGACCAGGATGTCCTTTAGGGGGTCCTCTGATGTTTGCTTCACCACATTATTGATGTCATCATGTTTGGCATCTTTCTCCAATCAGCAGATCGGATCCATGACTGACACATTGAGAGTGGGCACACGGGAGGCCATGCCAGTAGGCTTACCATTGAGCTCAAAGATGACCTTGCCCACATCCTTGGTGGCACCATTGCATGCAGGCATAATGTTCTGGGCAGCCTTATGGGCATCATGCCACAGTTTCCCAGAGGAGCCACACACCGTTTTCTGGTTTGGTATTGGTAGAATGGATTGGTCATGAGTCCTTCCATGATGGCAAAGTAGTCTTTGCAAGCTGAGATGTGTGAGAGGTGCCTTTCTTGATCCTCAATAGTTTGTGCACTCATCCTCATCTCTTTAGAAGGAGGAAGAAGTAGGTTTATAAGAAACTCCAACAATATCTCTCAATTAGTAATGCACAAAGCATCCTTTTCGTGCACTCTTCCTTCAGGGAGTTCTCGTTCACGTCCTGCATGGGCGAGGGAATGGGTACCTGTGGGAGGGATGGTTGACTGTTGAAGTAAAGCTATGAAAGCAGAACCACTAAATAAACACAAAAGACCAGAAATATATTTTAAAGGGAGGGGGCAGTGATGGGTTAGGCTGACCAGAGTGGTACAACTTCTAACAAAGACTGTGCTTACTTTATTTATTTATGTGCAGATCAAAGGAAAACGGTAAGTATAAGATTTCAGTGGGGGAGGAGTCTTGTCTCAGTGCTTGCTTCTTCATGAAAAACAGGATATAGGTGGATGTACGCAGACTGTTTGGCTCTTAGAGAGTCACCCCCATCTCCAAGACTGTACTTGAACGTGAATGGTGACCTAGAACCCGGCACCAATGCAAATTGGGCATTTTCCAACCAGTGGATTCCTTCTGGGAGTTCCCAAGACCAGGCTTCCCTGCCTAATGGCTCAAATGTCATTCAGTTCACACACTGCTTCCCATAGAGAGTCATCCTAAATGTATATTCATTCAGGTGGACAGCAATATGAATACAAGTCCAAGAGTGAACTTGAAGTGTCTGTGTGTTCCGTCATTCATTTACTCATATGAATCACAATAAAATTAGACAATCTGATTTTTCCATCAATTGAGGAATTATATAAATTAACATATATATATATAGATAGAATGGTGTCAACTAACATTAAATGCTACAACAGAGCTATAGATGAGCCTGTTTGTTTTAAACACACGTGTTTGTGCTTGTACATTGATTATTCACTTTTTTGCCACTATAGGTAATACTAGAATAAATTGCTTATACTTGCACTGTAGGACAATTTTCTAGTGTTGTCTTAGGAATTATTTCTGGAAATTGGATCGCTAGATGAAAACATGTGGGCAGTTAAAAGGTTTTAATGTGTATTGCTAGATGACTGTACAATATGAGAAACCATTTTGGATACAACTCCAGTGTATGTACAAGAAGCTCCATTTTCTTCTACCCTTGCAATTAGTGAAGATAACATTAATTATTTTTTGACTATTTGATGGGAGAAAATATTGCAGTAGCATTCAAATTTGTATTTTTTAAATATTTATTTTTTAGGTGTAGATGGACACAACACAATGCCTTTATTTTTATGTGTTGCTGAGGATGGAACCCGAGTGCGCTAGGGGAGTGCTCCACTGCTGAGCCACAATCCCAGCCCCTCAAATTTGTATTTTTGATAAATAATAAAGTTGAACATTGTCATTCAATGAATTCAGGCTCAGAAAAATAAATCGACAAAATTAGAAAGAGAATTAAGAAATAACTCTGGAATTCCGGCATTCATTAAGGTATGTATGTCAAAATGCACTCTACTCTCATGTATATCTTAAAAGAACAAATAAAAAATTTTTAAAAAGAAAAAAAAAGAAACTATATAACTATATTTGGCATTTTAGTGCATATCTTTTCATATATATGTATTCCACATTAACTTTATCATTCATGTTATGGAAAACATTCTCAGGGATCATTCCCTACCCACTTCTTTAATTACTTCTTCAGGGGAAAAAATCCCCACCTGATGAAATCAGGGCTTGAGGGTATTTACAATTTGTCCAATGTCAATACCATCTGGCAATATATTCCAGAAATTAAACCTGTGTCTCTCTTATTCCATTGCCTTTCTAGTTTCTTTACATTGCAATGCCTCATAGGTCCACTAACTTCCTTGAACCCCTTAGCCCAAGGAGAGGCTTAGCAGTCCTATGAGCACCTTCTACAAGAGGTTGGTGCAGTATAAATACCCAAATGTGCAGGATGCAAGACTGGCAGAAGGAACAAGATGAGCTAAGTCATAGAAGCATGTTGGCAAACTGCAGAGGTCACCAGGATTGGAGATTTAGGCTATGAGTCAGAGGGTAATCTTTTCTTCCATGCCCTTTGACCAATAGTAAGCAATAATAAATGCATAAGTAGATTGTGAATACTGTAAAGTATCTTTGAAATTGTTTTCTAAATCATTGTCTGGTAAATATGACAAAAGTTTTCCTGATTGTAAGAGATCATGTGAATTTGATTGACAACATGTCATTTTAAACTTTGACACAATCTGTAAACTCCTTCAAATACTATTTATGAACATTTAGTTGCTGCACACACATATATTCAGATAGCTATTACTTAGTATCAGTGCATTTGGGTGATTCATCTGAATCAAGCAGAGAGGAAGGAAGTTTCTGTCCTTCTTGGAAGCTCCACTATCAGAAGTGTTGCCCTTTCCTTTTCCATATATAGAAGTCACCGGATTCACCTTTCTGTGACAACCAAGCCTTATTTTATAACTATGCCTGTCATCTCATTCATCACTGATGGTATGCAGGAATCTCACCTATGCTACAAAGTTCATCTGGCTTTGTACTTCTTTCTCGCAGCCAAATTTCCTCTTATGCATATGTGCCCTGGTAGTCAGGTAATTGGTGAAGGGACCTTGATCATGGTATCCTTTGTTGGTTCTTATGTGTCTAAGTGTATACCTTTGTCAAACACCAGTTGTCCCACAGTCAATGTTAGATATTCCAATAAGTTGATCTCATGCATGCTATGGATTCTTTGTTTCTGGTCCTAGTTATTATGAGGGGAGATTATTTCTAAATTAATTCCTATTTATATGTATATCTGTAAGAATTTTGCCATCTATTTTTATGAGGAAAATATTGTCAATGAAAGTTACCATTTTTAAGTACCCATGTGATGGATTGAACTAGGTATACTATCTATGTTATTACAAATCCTTCCCACCAGTTTAAGACGCAAATTCAGATAAGGAATCTGCATTGGTACTATACCTTGGATAAGGAATGGAAATATGATTTGAATACCTTGGTCAGTATTGCCCTGCAGCTTAAAGAGAACACCATAAAAAAGGCAGGCATATTACAAACAATTTGGTAAAAAAAGTTATCGTATAACAAAAACTTTATCTTTTGTAATGATCCATTTCCTTGATAGAAAAATGATGTCAAAGGAATAACTATGTTGACCCAAAAAAACAGTTGTCCCTATATGTAAAGGTTTATTTTGAACTATCAGTGCTGTTCCACTAATCCATTTATCTATCATTATGTCAATGCCACACTATTGTGATATGGTTTTATAATAATTCTTGAAATCCTATTTTGACTATTCTTGGTCCTTTGTGCCGCAGTCTGGCTGGGCACAATCAGGAGCCACTTGTCAAAAGAAACTAACTTTATTTTTAGAACCACACACGCCAAACAAAACAGCCTCTCAGGAAAAACCCTCAGAGCCTCAACTGCCACCACCGGCTTTCCACAAGCCTCTCTCTCTCACCCAAGCTTCTCTCCACCTCCCACAATCCTCCTGCTCTTGAGGCCGATTGGCTGGGTCACGTGGGCGGAGCCAAAAAAGTCCCCCAATGAGTAGCTCCGTGGTCTGAAAGGGCAGGGAAACAGCCCAATGAGCATCACCGCAGAGGAGCCAATCAGCTAGATGTTGCTGGGGCCGCTGTGAGCCAATCATCAGCCGGCAGCTGGAAGTTTGCTGGCAGCTGGAAGTTTGCTGGGGCCCCTTCGGCTGTGGCTCTCAACACCTTTGCATTTCCATATGAATTTTAGATTCACCTTGTATATTTCTACAAAAAAAAAAAAAGACTACTGGGATTTTATTGATAAAGCTTTAAAGTTATAGATCAATTTGGAGAGAATTAATTTTAACAATATGGAGTCTTCAGATCCATGAATGAGATATAGCCCTGTTTATTTAGGTCTTAATTTCTCTAAGCAATATTTCACAGTTTTCAGTATGTAGATCTTTCAGTTGTTTTATCAGATTTATCTGTTTTTATGTTTTATGCTATTGTAAATGGTAATTTTAATTTCAATTTTTGCTAGTAAATAGAAATACAATTTATTGGTCTGGGGTTGCAGCTCAATGGTAGAGTGCTTGTCTAGCATGTATGAGGCATTGGGATAAATGCTAAGCACCACATACAAATAAAGGTATTGTGTCTATCTACAACCAAAAAATTTTTAAAAAATACTGCCATCTTTTAATAAAATAAAAAAATAGTTTATTTATATTGAGCTTGTATGCTGCAACTTTGGCAAACTCACTTGTTGGTTTTCATGGCTTATAATTATTTTAATTAGGTCCATAATATTCTTTTAATATTTATTTTTTTAGTTGTAGTTGGACACAATACCTTTATTTATTTATTTTTATGTGGTGCTGAGGATCAAACCCAGGGCCTTGCACGTGCTAGGCGAGCTCTCTAATGCTGAGTCACAACCAAAGCCCAGGTCCATCATATTTTCTATGTAAACAATTACATAATTTGTGAACATGTAATCTTCTTCATTTCTAACCTGGATGCATCTTACAGAAAAAGCATTCAACATTCTATATTTGTTTCAAAATTACCATATACTTTTTTTCTTTTATAGTTTGCTAGTATAGTGAATTTTATTGATTGATTTTCAGATATTAAACCAGCCTTCATTCCTGAGATAAATTCCAGTAGTCATAATGTATTATCCTTTTTGTATATTGTTGAGTTTAATTGGCTAAAATCTTTTTTTATAATTTTTGCATCCATATTTATGATGGATAATGATCTGTAGTTTCCTTTTTATTAATATTTTTATCTGATTATGAAATCAAGGAAATTGAGTCTGCATAGGAAGAGTAAGAAAGTATTTCACCTCTTCAATATCTTAGAAAATTCTGTTTAAAATTAATATTCCTTTTTTCCCCCTTAAGTATTTGGTAGAATTCACCAATGATACTGTCTGGGCTTGGTACATTTTTTGTTTGTTTATTTTTTGCGGTGGGTTGTTGTATATGTGTGAACATCTTTTATCTAAAATTTCTATTTCTTTTATAAATTAAGGGTTATTCACTTGTAATTGGCTTCTAGCATTCTGCAGATGTGCAAGTCTTTTATAGAAAATGGCAGGGTATTAATATATGAGCTACACGCATTCCCCCAGATACTTTAAATCATTTCTAGATTACTTATACTACCTGTTACAATGTAAATACTAGGCACATGGTTGTATTTTAGGGAATAATGACCATAAAAATATCTATATGTGTTCAGTACAGTTTTCCCCAAATATTTCTTATCTGTTGGTTGAATCTACTGGTTCATAATCCACAAATATGGAAGGCCAACCATACTAACTTTAAAAAAAAAGACTATAGATTGGGAGAAAACCCTTGCAAATCATATATCTGACAAAGGGGTTCTATCCAGGAAATATAATGAACCCTATGAACTCAATAAAAAGAAAACACAAAACCCAACTTGTAAATTGGCAAAAGTCAGGGTCACTAAACAAAAGAGGACATACAGATGGGAAATTGGCACATGAAAAGATTCACAGCATCACTGATCATTTAGGAAATACCAATTACAACAAGAAATCCCATTTCACTTCTTTTTGAATGACTAAAAGAAAAAAAGATATCAAGAACAGGTGAGGATATAGAACTACTGGATCACTCATATGTTGCTGGCATGAATGCAAAATTGTAAAGTCATTCTGGTAAACAGCTTCGCAGTTTCCTACAAAGTTAAATATACACAAACCATATTTCCCACAAATTCAGTTCAGAGATGGAAAGCTAGAAAGATGTTGCTCCTATTCCATACAAGAAAAAGAAGCTATGGATAAAATGCAAATTGTTGGCTTTTCTTGGACTCATCAGAAAACTGAGATCAGAGGGTAAATGCAATCCCAAAATCTGGAGAAAGGCACCAGCAGAGAAACAGGACTCAGGAATTTGCTTACTCGGTACCAGAAGCTGGTATAAAGGTGAAATAAGGAATTTTGAGATTTTAAGAAGATGGTGGGCTAGAGGGAGGTTGCTTTCACTGCTGCTCTGTGACCTGAGACTCAAGCAGTGGGAATACTCTTTTTCTGTGAGTTATTAGAGGACCCCTGACAGCTGCTCCCATGCAGGAATCCTGGCTGCTGCGTCCACACAGGTCCCCAGCCTCAGTGTCTGCTCAGGACCCCTGGCCACCACTCTGGTGTGGATCCCCATCTACCAACATGGGCTCCCCTAGTCACCTCCATCTTGGGACACTGCAACCACTGCCATAGTGCCCTCCCTGCAGTAGCCTGCACCTGGGGACACCAGACAGGGTCTGGAGACAGCCACCTGCCACAGTACTGCATGCCACTGAGCTACATTTCCAAGCACGCTTCCCAACACCACTGCCCGGCCTGCCTCGACACCCCATCTCTGAAAGTGGCTGCCTCCATCTTGGGACACCTTCACCATCTTGGGTTATCCTTGCTATTGCCATCGCCATCTTTAGTTGAGGCAACTCCCAGCTTTGGACACCAGCTGGGACCTAGAAGCAATAGTAAGGTACCTATAGTCCCCCAACTCCCCCTTCTCCCCAACAGCCACTAACCCAGCACAGTGCTTGCAGCTACGTGGCCGGTCTCTATGTAGATCACAAAGCATGGGCCTGATTTACCCAATATAAAACAGCTCTCTGCGACAAGTGTACAGCCCCCAAGAGCGCAGCCCACAAGACCTCCAGAGAGAAAGTTTCCTGATTGGGAATAGAAAGGGAGGGGTGAGTGAGATACAGTTTAGAGACTAAATTAGAGACCAGGAATTGTGAGGTCTACTGGTGATATAAAGAGATAAGACCAGACACCCACATCACACGAGTAGGCCCCAAAGGAGATCCTTGGGATGCCGTTTTCCAACGGGACTGGCAAGTACTGTACCCTACCTCCAGGAGTTCCACCTCTAAGACCAACCCTCCCACCCTAATAACCTTCACCATCCTGAGGGTGTACATACCAGCAAAAAACAGACAACCCCACCTACTGGATGAGAAGGGATGCAGGAAAGATACTGAACTCCAACAGAAACAATCCTTTAATTTTCCTTTGAGATGTTTTTTTCCTTTCTCTCTCTTTTCCCGCCCTAACATTCCCAACACTTGTGAAATCAAGACCTTTAAATGCATTAGGCTACTGAGGACTGGGATGTCTTAATAGTATATTACACTTATACTCTTTTATTTTAATTTTTTTTCTTTTCCTTAATTTTTATGTTTTTTTTTTTGTACTCTCTGTTATCTTCCCACTTACTTGTCTCCCTAAAATCTCTTTCTCTGTTTTCTCCTGCTACTAGGCAACTTCTATTGATTCCTCTTTCATGCTTCCTAAGACCTAATAAACTCTATATCCTCACCTTCTACCTCCTTAACATCTCATCCAATACCCCCATTCTCTCTTTGTCCACCATTAGAAAATATACACCCTTTTGCAAACCTACTGTTTATATTGTAGATAAAATTGAACTCACCATTTCTGTCTATTGTGACAAAACTGTAAATGTCTTAATATGAGCTATTTGGTTTAAGGCTGTATATTGTTGTATTGGGATCTATTAATATTGATCTCCCCCTTAAGGGAGAGGTATTGGAATCCTGCAGGTACACTATACGTCTATAGTGAAAAGCTTCTTCTCAGCAAAAGAAACAATCAGTGAGGTGAATAGAGAGCCTACAGAATGGGAGCAAATTTTTACCACACACACATCAGATATAGCACTAATCTCCAGGATTTACAAAGAACTCAAAAAAATTTAACACCAAAAAACAAATAACCCAATCAATAAATGGGTTATGGAACTGAACAGATACTTCTCAGAAGAAGTTATACAATCAATCAACAAATATATAAAAAAAAAAGTTCAACATCTCTAGCAATTAGAGAAATGCAAATCAAAACCAAGATTTCATCTCACTCCACTCATAATGGCAGTTATTAAGAATACAAGCAACAATAAATGTTGGCAAGGATGGGAGGCGGGGGTGGGGTCGGGGGAGGCACACTCTTATATTGCTGGTGGGGCCGCAAATTGGTGCAACCAATCTGGAAAGCAGTATGGAGATTCCTTAGAAAACTTAGAATGGAACCACCATTTGACCCCGCTATTCCACTCCTCAGTTTATACCCAAAGGACTTAAAATTAGCATACCACAGAGACACAGCCACATCAATGTTTATAGCAGCACAATTCACAATAGCTAAATTGTGGAACCAACCTAGATGCCCTTCAATAGATGAATGGATAAAGAAACTGTGGTATATATACACAATAGAATATTACTCAACAATGAAAGAGAATAAAATCATGGAACTTGCAGGTAAATGAATGGAGTTGGAGAATATCATGCTAAGTGAAGTAAGCCAGTCCCAAAAAATCAAAGGCCAAATGTTTTGTCTGATAAATGGATACTGATCTATAATGGGGGTGGGGGTAGCATAGGAGGAATGAAGGAACTTTGGATTGGATAAAGGGGAGGGGGAAGGGAGGGAGCATGGGGGTAGGAAAGATGATGAAATGAGATGAACATCATTACACTACGTACGTGAATGAATATATGAATGGTGTGACTCTACTTTGTGCACAACCAGAAAAAAGGAAAAATTGTGCTCCATTTCTGTTCTATTAATTGAAATGCATTCTGCTGTCATGTATAACAAATTAGAACAGATAAATAAATTAATTTTTGAAAAAAAGAATTTTTTTATTGATTCCTGGGTACTGAGGGTTGGTTAGAATGAGAACATGAAACTCCCAGGGGACTCAGTCATATGGGGTCCCTACATACTTGCAGACTTTTCCTCCAAAAATACCACTAAGCTCACACAGAAAATCTTGAGAAAGTTCTTCCAAGATACGGACAAGGAGAGAATCGCAGCTGCTGCCAAATTCCCCCCAGACACATTTTCCCCATCTCTTTTAAGGAAAAAAAGGACTTAATCTGCAGGCACTAGGCAAGATGTGGGTGGGCAGAGTTTCATTGGTGGCTTTCATATTTTCTCCCAGCCATACTGGGTTCCACCAAAGACCTCAGGCAACAAGTTTTACTGATCTTCAGCCTGAGGATTAATGCTTTTGTTTTGTATGGGAGATTGAGGAGATTGGTCTGGTTGTAATTTCAATAGTGTGTTTTCTCCCTTCCTCAGTCTTCTCAGTCTTCTCCCCACCTTCCTGGTGGGATCACTGGAGGAAAAACTGGCAAGCATAAGAAACTACCATGTGTGTGGGCCCCCAGGACTTCACACTCATACTAACCCCACTTAGCTCTCTGGCAATTTATGAAAAATATCTACTTGAATGTTCTTACTGGCACATAAGGCATCAGCATCTGTCCCAGGTAATCCAGTGTTCAAGTGCTGTGTCTCCCTGTAGCAGTCTCTTTAGATTCCAGGTTAATTGTTTTCCCAGAAAATTTATTTCAATGATAGTTTCAAGAAGCTATTTTGCAGCTCTTTCTAGCATTTTTCTTGAAGGGATAAAACTGCTACTTTTTTATATTTACTTTTTAGTTGTATTTGGACACAATACCTTTATTTCATTTATTTAGTTTTATGTGGTGCTGAGGAACAAACCCAGGGTCTCACATATGTGAGGCAAGTGCTCTACCACTGAGCCACAATCCCAGCTCCTAAAAGTGTTATTTTCTCCCGCTCTCTATGTCAAACACTGAAACTGGCCATCCTTTTACTTTTGTCTTACCTATACCATTATACAGCTATCCCTGGGTATCCATGAGGGATTCTTCCACTGGGTTCCAAGATGCTCCCACACCCCCAGGAAACCAAAATCTGAGGATGTTTAAGTCCCTTACATAGAATGATGCAGTATTTTTATTTAAACTATGTATATCCTCCTATATTTTTAAATCATCTCCAGATTACTTACAATACCTAATGCAATGTAAATGCTATATTAAATAGTTGTTATACTGTATTGTTTATGAAATAATGACAAGGAAAAATCTGTACATGTTCAGTTAAGACACAATTTTGTTCTCAATATTTTCAATTCAGGTTAGGTTGAATCCATTAATGAATGTGGGTTGACTATATCTGCAGACAGCATATAGTCATATCATGGCTTTTAATTCATCATGACAATCTCTTTTAATTGAGACACTTAGGCCAATTAAATTTATTACTGATACACTTGGATATCGACCTATAATTTTATTACTCATTTTCTGTTTTTTTTTTCTTTCTGTTTTGCATCATTCTGTTTCACCTTTCTTGCCTTGTTTTGGGTTGTTTGAAACTTTCAGTATTCCAATTTAATAAATCTATTGTGATTTATTTATTTATATGTTTATTTGTTTGTTTATTTATTTACGTATTTTGCTACCAGGAGTTGAATCCATGGGTGCTTAACCACTGAACCACATCTGCAACCCTTTTTAAAATTATTTTATTTAGACACAGGGTCTCACTGAGTTGCTTAGGACCTTGCTAAGTTGCTGAGGCTGGCTTTGAACTTCCGATCCTCCTGTGTCAGCCTCCCAAACTTCTGGGATTACAGGCATGCGCCACTGCACCTGGCTCTGTTGTGATTTTGACGGTATCTTTGTATATACTTTTCTAGCAAGTTGCTCTAGGAATAATAAAATAAATACTTAATTTTTCACATTCCACTTATAATCAATATTTTATCATTTCAGTTAGAATATAGAAACTTTGCCACCTTAGATAACTTAACCATTCCTTCTTCATGTTATAGTTTTCTTATATATTATACCTACATACACCGAAAATACTATCACATGTGTTATAATTTTTATGTTTAAGCATCAAACATATTTTAAAGAACTCAAAAGACAATGAATCATCTTTTTTTCCTAGATATTTTCCATTTATAGATCGCTAGGTTTGATTCTGAGTTATGTGGGATCAGTGTTGAGAGTATCAGGCCTCAATAATTTATGTACATTGAAGGTGTGAGGTCTCTGAAATTCTTTTTTTTTTTTTGGGGGGGGGGTTATGGTTAAAATTATTTTGCTTCACTAAATTTTAATAATTATATAAAATAATTGTTCATGGTGAAAAATATCTACTTTAAATTTTCCACCAAGTTTTCATTTGTTAGAAAACAAATTTTGATTATTTTTAAAAAACATAATTATACAAAATGAAATAATTTAGAAATATATGAACATAAGTGTAAGAAAACTGATGTGTTTACTCTTTACCTTTGAGGTATCCCAAGGTTTAAAAAATCTGATCAATGTACACTGAGCATTCAGGGTGTGACTTGTGTGAATACTTTGAGGGTCTTATTTAAAGTATGAAGTATCTGAAATTTTAGCCTAATTCTGTCACAAGTTTGAGTCTGAGGTATTTGGGATCTTTGATAAAAGTGGAAATGTCCTTAAACTCTGTGAAGGTGTGTGTATCCAGAGTTTTTGTCTGAATTCAGGCTATAAATTTTCTCAACTCTTTGAAAATATATGTTTGAAAATTTGACTCTGAAATAGTTAGGGGCCCATGCTCAAAGGGCAAGTTTACTGAATTTTTTTCAAGATCTGTCCCAGTGTTTGAATATGAGGCACCTAGGAATGTGTACACAGGGAGTGCTATTTTAACTGTTTTAGAATCTGTGACTCAAAGTTTAACTCTGAAATTTCTGGATGTTGTTTTTAGTGAGAGATTTCTCAGAAATCAATGGAGGTCTGTTTGAGGTATGTGGGGGTCTAATTTCAGTTATGAGGACACTGAACTTTTGCAGGATTTGTGTCCCACATTCAAAATGTGAAGTACTTGGAGTCTGTTTCAAGAGCATAAGATCTGTGAGATTTTACAGGGTCTGTCTTCCAGGGATTCAGTTGCAGTTACTTGGGGGCCTGTAATCAGGGTATGAGGTCTCTGAAACTTTGAAAGTCTCTGTTCTGAGGTTTGATTCTGAGGGGTTTGGAGGTCTGTGTTCAGTCTGTGAGGTCTCTGAACTCTTTGACATCTATGACTCAAGGTTTTGACTCTGATGTATTTGATGATCTGTGTTAACAGTGTGAGGTCTCTGAAGTCTTCAAGGATTTGTATTGTATGGTTTAAATCTAATGTCATTATGGCTCTGTGTTCAGGGTATGAGGCTTCATAAAGCTTTTAGTAACTGCAATTTAATGTTTGAGTCTCCAATTTAATGTTCAGTCATTTGCGGGGGTCTCTGCTCAGAGTGAGAGGTCTCTGAAATCTATGAAGGTTTGTTTCCAAATTTCAAGTTTCACGTATTTGGAGGTCTGCATTCCTGGTGTGAGATTTCTATGCTTTCAGAGGAACTGTGTGACGAGGTTTCAGCCTGAGTTATTTGGGGGTGTGAGTTCAGGGGTTGAAGTCTCTGAAGTTTTCAGTTTTTGTTCTAAAATTTTAGTCTTAGGGATTAGGTGGCCTGGTCTCAAGGTGTGCATTTTAAAAAATTTTTAGAGATTCTGAGTCCCATATTTGGATCTGAAGTATTAGAAGGGCTGTGTTCAGGAAGTGAGGTCCATGAAGATTATTTTTGTACCACGGATTGAACCCAGGGCACTTAAACACTGAGCCACATCTCGAGCTCTTTTTATTTTTTATTTTGAGGCAGGGTCTCTCGCTAAGTTGCTGAAGCTGGCTTTGAACTTGCGCTCCTCCTGCTTCAGCCTCCCAAGACACTGGGATTACAGGCATGTGCCACCACACCCATCAGAAGTCCATGAGTTTTTTGGAGGTCTTTATTTCAAGTTTCATTGTCTGAGATGTTTGGAAGTCCATGTTCAGGGTGTAAGTTCTCTGATCTCTCTAAGGGCATATTTTCTACAATTTGAGTCTGAGATAGGGGTGTGTGTTCATATTCTCTGAAATATTTCATGGTCAATCCACAGACCTGAGTCTGGGATAAATTGGTAGACTGTGTTGAGGGTATGAGGCCTTTGAACTTTTTAAGAGTCTACAGTGTAATATTTGAACTAATTGGGAGTCTATGATCAAGAAGTTAAGCCTTTGAAATTTTAGGCTTTGATCCCATGTTTTGGAGGTATTAGAGGCAATTTTTTACTCTGCATTCAGAGTGAGGTCCTTGAACTCTTTTAAGTTCTGGGTTCCAAGATTTTTGTCTGAGTTGTTTAGACATGTCTGTTCAAAGTGTAAGATCTCTGATATCTTTGAGAGTCTGTGTTCAAAGATTTGAATCTGAAGTATTTGGGAATCTGTGTTTTCCAGGTGAGGTCTCTGAAGGCCCTAAGAAACTATGTTGTAAGATTTGGATATATGAGGTACTTATATGCCTCTGTCATTTAATGAAGGTTTAAATCTGAGATATCTGGAGGTCTTTGTGCAGATAAAGAGGTGCTTGAAATTTGAAAAGTCGCTCAGGCTTGGTTATGAGGGATTTGGAGGCCTGTGTTATGTATACATGTTCTCTGAACTCACTGAGGCCTGTGGTCCTAAGTTTCTAATGCACATGGGGATCAATGTGCTAGAGTATGAGATAGCTGAATAGTTGGTGGTCAATGTTCAGAGAATAAGCTCTATGAATTCTTTGAGAGTCTATGTTTCAAAGTTTGAACAGGGGTTCTGGGGTGGTATGATTTGGATGTGAGGTGTCCCCTCCAAAGCTCATGTGTGAGACAATGCATGAAGGTCTAGAGGTGAAATGATTGCCTTAATTCAATTGTGAATCAATCCCCTGACAGGATTAACTGAGTGGTAACTGAAGGTGGGTAGGGTGTGGATGGAGGAGGTGGGCATTGGGTGTGTGCCTTTTGGGTATATATATTTGTATCTCTCTCTCTCTCTCTCTCTCTCTCTCTCTCTCTCTCTCTCTCTCTCTCCCCTCCCGCCCTCCATCCCTTTCTGATCATTATGTGAGCTGCTTATCTCTGCCATACTCTTCTGCCATGATGTCCTGCCTCACCTTGAGCCCCAAGGAAAGGAGCCTGCTATTTATGGACTCAGACCTTTGAAACTGTGAGCCCCCAAATAAACTTTTCCTCCTCTAGTCACATTGATAAAAATGCTGACTAAAATATAGGGGTCTGTGATCAAGGGGTAAGAAGTATCCAAATTTATTAACTGTCTGTGCTCAAGGTTTCCATCTGATGAATTTTGGGGTCTATAATCTGCATGTGAAGTCTATCAATGCCTTAAGGGTTTTCGTTTCAGGGATTGCTTGATGTGTGTTCAGAGCTGAAAGTCTTGAAGCACCTGCATTCTCAGGCTTCAGACTAATGAAACAGAGAATTTGGGTTCATGTGTTAAGTCTCTGAAATCACTCAGTGTCTGTGTTTTAGGCTTTTAGTCAATTTGGAAGTGTGTCTGGAAGTTTTTGGAAGTCAATGAGCGAGGTGTGAAGTCTCAGACTACTTTGAGGGTTTCTTTTCCAAGTTTGGAGTTTATGCTATTCAGGGATTTGTGGTGAAGATGTAGTGTCTCTAAAATTTTTGGCCATGTTCCAAAGTTTGAGTCAGAGGTATTGGGGCCAGTGCTTAAGCTATGAGGTATCTGGAATTTTATAGAATCTTTTAATATACCTGAGATATTTGTGAGTCTGCTCAGCATACATGGCCTCTGACTCGTTAAGGTGCTTTTTAAATAGGAGTGAGAACTGTTGGGGTATGAGTTTAGAATTTAAGGTCTTTGAATTCTATAAAGGGTTGTATAGTAAGGTCAGAGATTGGTGTATATGCAGGTATGTGTTCAGAGTGTGAGTTCTCTGAAACTGTGTGTGTGTGTGTGTGTGTGTGTGTGTGTGTGTTTTACTGATTGAACCCAGGGGTAATCTACCATTGAGTTACATCCCCAGCCCTTTTTTTTTTAATTTTGGGACAGGATCTCATTAAGTTACCCAGACTGGCCTCAAACTTGAGATCCTCTTGCCTCAGCCTCCCTAGTCACTGTAATTAGAGGCACATACTACCACATCCAGATCTCTGAAACTTTTGAGGGTTTCTACATCCAGAATTTGAGTCTGAGGCATTTCTGTGTTAGTATTTAGATTTTAAGTTGTTGTTTGTTTGTTTGTTTGTGTGTGTGTGTGTGTTTATCTGTACTGCAAGACTGAATCTGAGGGATTTGGGGTTCTGCATTCAGAGTTTGAAGAATGTGATATCATTGATAAGTAATGTCTTCCATTACTTGAGTATTAAGTATATTACTTGAGTATTAAGTACATCAGGAAAAGAATTTGAGTCAGATGTCTCTAAACTCACTGAGGTTCTGTTTTTCAAAGTTTTTATCTAAGGTGTTTAAGGCAAGTGTTCAAGATATGAAGTCACTGCATACTTTAAGTATTTGTGTCCTAAATTTGCTCCTGAGTTATTTGGTATCTAACTTGAGGGCATAAAGTCCTGATGTTGTTGTTGTTTTGTTTTGTTTTGTTTTTTTAAGTTCTGTATCCCAAGGTAGAGTCTGAGGTGTTTGGGGACTCTATGAGAAATCTCTGAACTCTCTGAGGATGTCTGTCTTCAAGTTTTAATTGATATATTTAGGGATCTATCTTTAAAGTATGAGGGCTTTAAAACCATTGAGGTTTTGGTACATATTTTGAATCTGAGCTTCCAGAAGTCTTTATTCAGGGTATGAGTTTTCTGAATGCTTGGAGGTTACCAGGTCAGTTTTGTGGGAGGCCAGAATATGCCCCTGCCAAATCTGAGGTATTTTTGAGTTAAAGACAATTAAGAAGAAAACAGACACCAAGAAGACCTCTGCCCTCTTTCTGTTTGCCAAAAAGCTGAACATAGATTTACAAAGAATAAAGGTATCCTTCATTCCCTCCCTGCATTCACCAGGGAGAACAAAGGCTAACTGCTGAAAGCTGTTTTAGATCTTCATCAGCCTGGAGATGATTCCAGAGGAATTTATATTGGCAGGCTTTGCTAACTGACCTTCATCTGCCATTTGTTTGCCTTTCCCCATGTTGCTGCCAGTAAACACTCACAGTCCTTTTCGTTTCTTTTGTCACTTCTATAAAATTTACTGTTCTTTTTAAAAAAAATGCTGTAGAAGCTAGAATTCAAAGCACCTCTTTGAGAACTACTTATTCTTTGGATGTCTCCCATATATATGGAAGATACATGTTAATAAACTTGAGTTTGGTTTTTATTTTCTTTTTAATCTATTTTTAGGGCTGTGGTGAATTTTTAAATTAATTAATTCATTATGGTTATACATAATATTGGGGTTCCTTTTTTACATCATTATACAAGCTTGGAATATAATTTGCTCCAATTCAGTCCCCTTTCCCTTCCATCCTCCCTCCTCTTGTCCCATTTCCTCTACTCTACTGGTTTTCCTTCTATTTATTTATAGTTTTATTAAATTAATGCTTTATAGATATCCATGGCTTATTTCACTTGGCATGATGTTCTCCAGTTCCATTCATTTACCAGTAAGTGCCATCATTTCATTCTTCTTTATGTCTGAGTAAAATTCCATTGTTTATATATACCACATTTTCTTTATCCATTTATCTATTGACAGGCATCTGAGCTGATTCCATAACTTGGCTATTATGAATTGTGCTACTGTAAATATTGGTGTAGCTAAATCACTATAGTATGCTGATTTTAGTTCTTCTGCATAAATACTGAGGAGTGGGATAGCTGAGTCATATGGTGGTTCCATTCCTAGTTTTTTGAGGATTTTCCATACTGCTTTCCAGAGTAGTTGCACTAATTTTCAGTCATACCAACAAAGTATGAGTGTACCTTTTTCCTCACATCCTCGCCAGTATTTACTATTACTTGTATTTTTGATAATTTTCATTCTGACTGGAGTGAGATGATGTTGGAGAAGATAATGTTAAGTGAAGTTGGCCAATCTCAAAAAAACAAATGCCGAATGTTTTCTCTGATATAAGGAGGCTGACTCATAGTGGGGTAGGGAGGAGGAACATGGGAAATCTCAATGCAGTTTTGATTTGCATTTCCCTGATTGCTAAAAATATTGAATTTTTTTTCATTTATTTGTTGGCCATTTGTATTTCTTCTTTTGAGAAGTACCTGTTTATTTCTTTTGCCCATTTATTAATTGAGTTATTCGGGTTTTTCGGTGTTAAGTTTTTTGAATGCTTTTTATATTTTACCTATTAATCCCCTTTCTGAGGAGCAGGTGGAAAAGATGTCTCCAATTCTGTAGGCTCTCTCTTCACATTCTTGTTTCCTTTGCTGTGCAGAAGCTTTTGAATTTAATTTCATTCCACTTACTGATTCTTGGTTTTGTTTCTTGTGCATTAAGGATCTTGCTAAGGATGTTGGTGCCTATGCTAATATGTTGGAGTGTTGAGCCTACATTTTCTTTTAGCAGTTTCATAGTTTCTGGTCTAATTCCTACGTCTTTGATTCACTTTGAGTTTACTTTTATGCAGGGTGAGAGACAGAGATCTAGTTTCATTCTTCTACCTACAGATATCTAGTTCTTCCAGTGCCATTTGTTAAAAAGCCTATCTTTCCCCCTATGTATGTTTTTGGCACCAGATGACTGTACCTGTGTGGATTCATTTCTATGTCTTCTATTTCATTGGTTGTCATGTCTGATTTAGTGCTGGTTTTGTTACTATAGTTCTGTAGTATAATTTCATTCCTCTAGCATTGCTCTCCTTACTCAGGATTGCTTTAGCTATTCTCAGCCTCTTATTCTTCCCAGTGAATCTTAGAAATGATTTTTTCTAGTTCTGTGAAGAAAGTCACTGGTACCACTCTGAACATGCCTGATCTCATAAGAATCTATTATTTTGTAACACGTTCATTCCAGCTAAGAACGTATGGGGGTTATTATTATATCCCTACAGGGTCTTAGGTCTTTGGTGGTATGCAGTCAAAATATCAGGTACCTGACTCTTTGAAGTTGTTTTTTTTTTTATGAGATTGAGTTTGAGGTATTTGCACATCTGTTTTGGAGGGAGAGATCTTTGAAGTCTATGAGGGTCTATGCATTGTAGCAATGGATTTGACGTATTTCCACATCTATGTTTAGAATTTCAGTTCTGTGTAATCTTTGAGGGTCTGTGTTCCAAGATTTGAGATGCAGGTATTTTATAACTGTTTTCTGGGTGTGAGAACTCACATATCTTTTAGGGTCTGTGTTTTAATGTTTATATGCCATATGTGGGTTATTTTTTCAAAAGAGAAAGTTCCCTGAACTCATTGAAGGTCTGTGGTCCAAAATTACAAATGAGACATTTGGAGTCTGTATTTAGTGTGTCTCTGCAGTCTTTTAGGCTTTGTGTCACAAGGTTTGAGTCAGGTGTTTGTAAGGTCATGTACCGGTGTTGGGTCTATTGAATTCATTGAGGGTCTGGGCTCCAAATATTGAATCACCAGTATTCAGAGGTCTGTATTTGGGTTGTGATGACATGAAATGCTCTTATGGTATGTGTTCAGAGGTATGAGGGGTTTGGGGTCCTTTTCAAGGTTGGAAGTATCTGACCTCTTTGGGGATTTGGTTCCTAAGTTTGCATTTGAGTTTATTTTTATTAACACATTAATCATACATATTAATTAAATTCAGTGTGATATTTTTATACATGCACACAGTGTGCACTGATAATATCCAACCACCTTTTTTCTACCCTCCTCTCCCACCCACTACATCCTTCCTAATCTCTAGTAATTATTATTCTACCTTTAGGTCAACTTTTATTTTCCACATATAAAAGAGAACACATGGTACTTGTTTTTTGTGTTTGGCTTATTTCACTTAATGCCCTACAATTCCATCGATTTTGTTGCAAATGACATGATTTCATTCTTATTTATGGCTGAATAATACTTTATTATACATATATACCACATTTTCTTTATCCATTCATCTGTTTCTGGCCATCTAGGCTGATTAGCCTAACTTAGCTCTTGTGAATAAGACCACAGTAAATATGGATGTGCAGGTATCTCTTTGGTATGCTGATTTCATTTCCTTCAGTTATGATCCCAGTGGAATAACTAAGTCACATTGTAGTTCTATTTTTCATTTTGTGAGGAACATCTGTGCTGTTTTCCATAAAGGTTGTTCCAATTTACATTCCCATCAAAAGTGTTTCAGAGTTCCTTTTTCTCCACATCCTTGCCAGCATTTGTTGCTATTATTTTTAGCATAGCAATTTTAAATGGGATGAGGAGGTATTTCCTTGTAGTTCTGATTTTCATTTCTCTGATGGCTAATGATATGAGCACTTTTTCATATATTTGTGGGACATTTGTGTTTCTTCTTTTGAGAAATTTCTATTCAGTTCATTTGCACATTTTCTAATTTGATTGCTTGGTTTTGATAAGTGTTTTGAGTACTTTATATATTTGGGGAATTAGCCCTCCATCAGATGAATAGTTGGCATATACTTTCCCCCATGCTGTAGGCTGTCTGTTCACTATGTTGATTATTTTCTTTACTGTGCAGAAGCTTTTTTGTTTGATGTAGTCCTATTTGTCAATTTTTGCTTTCATTTCTTGTGCTTTTGGGGTTCTCTTCAGAAAATAATTACCTGTACCAGTATTTTGAAGTACTTCTCTGTGTTTTCTTCTCAGAATTTCAGGTCTTCCACTTAGGTCTTTGATCCATTCTGAGTTGATTTTGTACAGGATGAGAGATAAGAGTCAGGTATCAATATTCTGCATGTGGATACCTAGTTTTCCCAGCACCGTATTTTGATGAGTCTGTCCTTTTTTCCAATGTATGTTTTTGGTGTCCTATAAATGCATGGATTTATTTCTGGTATCTTTATTCTGTTCCATTTCTGTGTATTTCTGCTTTACTCCAATACTATGCTGTTTTCATTAATATGGTTCTGCACTATATCTTGAAATCAGGTAATGTGATCTCTGCCGCCTTGTTCTTTTTGTTCACAATTGTTTGACTATTTAGGTTTTTTTTTTTTTTTGCTCCCATAAAAAGAATGTTAGGCTTGTTTTTCCTTCTTGTGAATAATGTCATTGGCATTTTGATTGGGAATATATTGAATTTGTAGACCACTTTGGGTAGTAGGGACATTTTAACAATAGTAATTCTTCCAGTCCAAAAACATGGGAGGTCTTTTCGTGTGTGTTTGTGTGTGTGTATCTTATTTGGGTTCTTTTCACCGGTGTTTTGTAATTTTCATTGTAGATATATTTCACTTCTTAGATTAAGTTATTCCCAGATAATTTATTATTTTGTACCTATTATGAAAGGGATTATTTTCATGATTTATCACCCAATTCATTATTGGTGTATAGAGAAATTACTGAATTTTGTATGTTGACTTTGTGTTTTGCTACTTTAATTAATTAATTTATCAATTCTAATAGTCTTTTGGTCCAGTCTTTAAGTTTTTCTCTATAAATAATTATATCATCTTCAAACAAAAATAATTTGGCTTCTTCCCTTTCTGTTTGTATTACCTTTATTCCTTTTTTCTTGCCTAATTGCTCTAGCTAAAATTTCCAGTACTATTTTCAATAAGAGCAGTGAGAATAGACTCCCTTGTCTTGTTCCTGATCTTAGAAGAAATGCTTTAGGTTTTCCCTATCAGTATTATGCTGGCAATGAATTTGTCATATATAGCCTTTATTATGTTGACCTATGATCCTTCTGCATCTAATTTATTCAAGGCTTTTATCATAAAAGGATGTCAAATCTTATCAAGTGTTTTTCTGCATCTATTGAGATGATCATATGATTTTTTATCCTCATTACATTGATGTGATGTATTACATTTATTGATTTGCATATGTTGAATCATCATCCTCACATAAAATCAACTTGGTCATGGTGAGTGATCTTCTTGATTTGTTGTTGAGTTACATTTGCTACTATTTTGCTGAGGATTTTTCATCTATATTCATCTTGGATGTTGACCTATAGTTTTCCTTTTTGGTTGTTTTTGTGTTCTTGTCAGGTTTTGGTAACAAGGTAATGCTGGCCTCATAGAATGAGTTTGGGATGGTTCCCTCACTTTCAGTTCTATTGAATATTTTAAGAAGAATTGCTGTAAATTCTTTATAAGTTCAGTAAAATTAAGCAATAAAGCCATCTAGTCCTGGGGTTTTCTTCATTGGTAGACTTCCATTGGTGATCCAATCATTAAATCTTATTGGTCTAATTCAGGTTTTTATGTTCTCTTGGTTCAATTTTGGTAGGTCACATGTGTTCAGATATGTGTCCATTTCTTCTAGATTTGTTAGCACATAGTTTTCCAAAATAATCCCTGTGTTGCTTTGAATTTCTTCAAGATCAATTGTAATGTCTTCTTTATCATCTATAATTTTATTTATTTGAATCTTCTCTCTTTTTCCTTCATTAATATAGCTAAAGTTTTGCAAATTTGTTTATAGTTAGGTGGGTTTGAGGTGGTTAAGGGAACAAGGGCACCAGGCAACCCACATGCACAAAAGAACAACCAATCAGACACCGACAGACAAGCAGTGATAACCACCTGTCAATCAGCAGGGTCTCCTGACCAATCCTGGAAGGACAGGGATCTCAGCAAGATGCCCCAACCAACCACAGGAGGACAAGGGACTCTAAAAACCTCTTTCCTGTCCCAAGCCCTTCCTGCCCTAAGCCCAATAAAATTCCAATCCGGCTGAGCCTGGGTGCGATTCCCCTGGACCTGCTCTCTTGGACTGAGTCTCGCCTGGGAAAGAATCTCAATAAAGCCTTGTTCAGCAGCTTTTAATTTGCCTCCTTTTGGTCACCAGTGCCTGACCTTATCTGGTGCCAAAACCTGGGAGGGCTTTTCAGACCTCTCCCATAGGTTTTAAAGTCCACCCTCTCCTTCAAACAAACCAAGAAATTCCTAAGCTGCTCTTTCTTTCCCTCTCCCTTCCCAAACCCCTTTTTCAGTTTTTACAACTCCTCTTTTACTTCCCAGGAATGAGAACTACTCTCCAGCAGGTCTACTCTGCTTTTTCGTCTTCTCTACAGTATCCCCACAAGGGGACATCAAACCTAAACTCCCCATGTATCCAATGAGGGGCCACCATCCAGGCAAAGACTGGCAGATTGACTCCACTCACATGCCTAGGCACAAAAAGCTTTGCTACCTACTTACTTTGGTTGATACTTTTCCAGGTTGGATAGAAGCCTTCCCTACCTCCAGGGAAACTGCTGACACCGTTGCCTCCATGCTCATCGAGCAGATCATTCCCCAATTCTGACTTCCCACCTCCATCCAGTCAGGCAATGGTCCAGCCTTCACTTCTCAGGTTGTTCAACTAGTCTCCAAAGGCCTCAACATCACTTGGAGACTCCACATCCCCTACAGACCCCAATCCTTGGGTAAGGTTGACAGGGCTAACAGCACTCTCAAGGATCATCTCCCTAAACATGCTATTGAACTCAGGCTCTCCTGGACCAATCTCCTGCTCTTGGCCCTCACCTGAATTTGGGCATCCCCTAGAGCCCCCTCAGGCCTTAGCCCCTTTGAGTTATTTTATGGGCACCCTTTCTTAATCAACCAAAACTTTCCAATCACTACTCCTCCCCTTGTGTCTTACCTGCCCGATCTCACACTTCTACACAAACTCCCAAGGGAACATGCAGACCAGTGTCTTCCTGCGCCATCCATTGCCTCAATACCAGCACAACCACAAACTGAATCAGACCCTCTTCAACAGAGTGATGCAGTCTTACTTCGGGAACTGCATCCTCAATCATTGGAACCTCGCTGGATGGGGACATACAGTCGTATACTTAGTACCCCAACGGCGGCCAAGCTTTCGAGCCACTCCTCCTGGTACCATGTCTCCTGCCTTAAAAAGGTGCCTGTTCCACATGTCCAGTCCTGGACTTCCTTCCACCACACTGGGGCCCACCAAACTCAAGGTTTCTCGCCAATCCTCTTGTTCTTTTACTAATCATTAATCTCTCTCAAGCTTCTATCCCAATCCACAGACGGTGCTTCTACATCCAAGAAACATGGCAGCAGGATGGCACCACCTGCTCTCAGTTTATGGGTCAAGGNGTGTTTTGTGTTTAGAGTGTGAAGTCTCTGAATTCTGAGAGTCTATGATGTAAAATTCTGAGTTTGATATGATTGCAGGTCTTTTTAAAAATTTTTTTTTGGTTATAGATGGACAGAATATCTTTATTTTTATTTATTTATTTTTCCAATGTGGTGCTGAGGATTGAACCTAAGGCCTCACATGTGTGAGGCAAGCACTCTATTACTGAGCTATAACTCCAGCCCTGATTGTGGGTCTTTGTTTAGGGTTTTGGTCTTCAGAATTATTGAAAATCTTTGTTCTAAGGTTTGAGTTTGAGATATTTGTGGTCTGTGTTCATAATAAGCATTTACAAGTCTTTCAGATCTGTATTTTGATATTTCAATGTGACGCATGGGCATTCTGTATGCAGGTTATAAGATCTCAAATTCTTTGAAGGTTTATATCATGGGTTTGAAACTGAGGTGTTTAGGAATGCCTTTTCTAGTTGTGAGGTCTCTGAAACTCATGGAGGTTCTGTTTCAATATTTGAGTTTGTGGTATTTGGGGATTTATATTTCAGATGTAAAGTCTATGTCTTCTGAGATATTTGCAGGACTGTTTTCAGAGTATGAAACTTTATTGAGTATATATGTTCCAAGGTTTGAACCTAGGGTATTTGGGGGTTTGTTTCCAGGTTTTAAGGTCTCTGAACTCATTAAATGTTTTTTTTTCCTATAGAATTGAATCTGAGATACTTGCATTCTGTATGTGGAATGTGAGGTCTTTGAACCCTGAGGTGGTGTCTCTGTTTCTAAGTTTGAGTTTGAGGTATTTCAATCAGTGTTCAGGATGTGAGCTCTAAGTATGTATTTTAATATTTGAATGTGTGATATATGAATTATGTGAGCAGAAGTAAGATCACTTGTTGAGAAACTGTGACCACAATTTGAGTCTGAATTATTCGTGATCTATATTCAGTTGAAAATCTTCTGAGCATTGTGTCACATTTGAGTCTAAGGTGTTTGGAAATTCGTGTTGTGGATCTGTTTTGTTGTTGTTGTTGTTGTTGTTTATTTGTTGATTGATTTTTTTTTTTAATGAACACTTGGGGAACTGAGTTCCAAATATTGAGTGAAGTATTTGGAGGTGTTGTGGAGGTTGAGTGGTCACATAGCTTTTTTCTCTGTTCCAAGGTTGGAGCCTAGGGTATTTGAGTCAGTGTTCAAGGTGTGGGGTCTTTGAGATCTTTGAGAATTTATCTGGTGTCTCTGTTGAGAATGTGATATCACTGAACTCTTGGAGTGTCCATGTTTGGAGACTGGAGTTTGTGGCAATGGAGATTTGTTCAGAGAATGAAGTCTCTGAATTATTTGAGGGCCTGTGTCCTAGCATTTGAATCAAAGATATTCGTGGATCTGTGTTCAGGGAATGAGAGCAGTGTGTTTATTTTCTGTGCTCTGAAGTTTGAATCTGAAGACATCTGTGGTCAGGATGAGAGATCACTAACTTTTTGAGGGTTTTTTTGAAGTCTGTGGTCAGGGTAAGGTGTTTGTCCCAAGGATTGATTCTGATGGGGTGGGTCATGAATTCAGGGTCTGAGGTATCAAAACACTTATGATCTGTGGTTCTAAGATTTGAGTCTGAGGTTATAAAAGGTCCATATTCAGTGTATTAGGTCTCTGTAGTTATTGAGTGTTTGTATTTCAAGATTTTAATCTGATGTGTTTCAAGGGCCACTGCAGAAAGTATTAGGTATCTGAACACTTTGAATATCTGTTTCCCATATTTTCAGTCTGAAGTAATGGGAGTTATGTGTTCTGGCATGATATCTCTGAATCTTTGTGTTCTAAGTTTGACTGTGAGTTCCTAAGGGGAGGGCCTTTACCCAAGATGTGAAGTATCTGAACTTTTTGATGGGTCTGATTTCCAATTATTGAGTCAGCAGTATTGGTGAATTTGTGTTTGGAGTATGAAGTCTATGAAATCTTATGGAGCCTGTGTTCCAAGATTTGAGCTAGATTTTTAGGTTGTCATTATACAAGTCATGAAGTTTGTGAACTTATATATGACTGTTTCTTGGGGGTTAAGTCTGAAATTTGGGGGCATATAGGTTGAGCATGTTAGGTCTCTGAAATATTAGAGGGTCTATATCCCACAACATGAATGCAAACTATTTAGGCTATGTTTTCAGAGCTCTCTGAGATCTTTGGTGTCTGTGTTCCAAGATTGAATCTGACACATACAGGATTCTGAATTCAGGATGTAAATTCCCTTATCACATTAAAGATATTCTATCAATGTGTGAATCTGAAGTGTTTGAGAACATATGATCTGTAAACTCATTGGCAGACTTTTTTATTCTGATTTGTTACATATGACAGAGGAATGCATTACAATTCATATTACATATATATAGCACAATTTTTCATATCTCTGGTTGTATATAAAGTATATTCACACCTTGGTGTCTTCATACATGTACTTTGGATAATGATGTCCATCTCATTCTACCATCATTTCTACCCCCAACAGTCTATTTTTAAAGGTTTTAGACTGAGGTATTTGAGGTCATTGTTCAAAACAGAAGATCTCTGAACTCTTTGAGGGTTTAAATCTTAAGTTTCCTTATGGGTCATTTTGTTTTTAGTCCAGAGTGGGAGGACCTTGATTTTTCTTGAGGTTTCATGACTGAATATTTGAGTGTGAAGTTTGCATATTTTTAGACCATGAGGTCTGAACTCTTTTAGGTTCTGCATATTAAAATTTTAATTGATGTGTTTGGGAATCTGTATTTAGGATGTGAGGTCTCTGAAGTCATGCAGGAGCTTCATACAAATTTTGAATCTGAGCTATTCAGGGATCTGTGTTTAGGATATGAGAGCTTTGGACTTTTTAAGCATCTCTGTTATAAGATCACAGATGTGTGGTAGGGTGAGAGTATCTGACCCTTTGAATGTCTTTTTTACAAGAATAAGTCTAAAGGGTGTGGGAGTCCTTGCTTAGAATGTAAATCTTTGACTTCTGAGGATCTGTTCCTAAGATTCTGAGCCTGATGTGTTTGTGGGTCCATGTTAAGGTATAAGGTCTCATGCATTTGCAGACCTATGTTAGCATGTGAAGTTTGGGAAGTCTTGGAATTCTTTGAAGATCTGTGCTGCAAAGTTTGTGCTTGAGTTATGGACTGTGATGTCCTTTAGTCCTTTTAAGGCCTGTAATTTAACTGATATATTTAGGAATCTGTGCTTAATATGTGAGGTTTCTGAGCTCATTGAGGGTCTGTGTTACACCGTCAGAGTCCAAGGTCTTTGAAGGTGTGTGTACATGGTACAAGGTCTCTGATTCCTGAAAATATTTTTCTTCATATTGACTCTGAGGTATTTGAAGATAATCTTTGAAGTGTGATGTCTTTTAAGTCTTTGAGGTCTGTGTCCTAAGATTTCAATTTGATATATTTTCAGGTCCATTGAAGATGTGAGGTCTCTGGATGCTTTGAGCACCTGTGTTCCATGTTTTTAGTCTCTGATGTCAGAGTATGTTCAGATTATAAGAACTCAACAATCTTTTGGAATCTGTGGTTTAAATATTGGATGGGAAGTGTTGGGATTCTGTGTTCAATGTAAGAGATAACTGAACTCTTTCTGGTTTGGCAATACAAGTACCCTCCCACTCACTAAACATAGAACCTCCAAAACCTCTAAACAGAACTTGGAACAAAAAAAACATAAAGAATTAAGAGACTTCATACTCTCAATACAAAGCCCCAGATATCACACTCAAACCTTGGAACACAGACCTCAGGTATTTGAAGGGATTTATGTTCAGTTTTCAGTTCTCAGATCCCTTTGAGGACTTTTGTCACAAGATTTTGGTCTAGGGTATTTGAAAATTCATGTTCTTAGTATAAAGTCTATGAAATCTTTGAGGATCTGTGTTCCATATGTTGTGCCTGAAATATTTGGAACTGTTTCTTTAGGTTTTGAGACTGCAGAGCACTCCAAAGTTTGTGTTCCAAGGTTGGAGACTGAGATGTTCAAGTCCATGTTCCAGATCTCAGAATGTGCTGGGTGCTGAGGCACACACCTGTAATCCTAGCTTCTCTGGAGGCTGAGGCAGGAGGATCACAAGTTCAAAGATACCCTCAGCAACTTAATGAAACCCTAGGCAACTCGGTGAATCCCTGTCTCTTAATCTCTAAATAAAGTACAAAAAAGGGCTGTGGCTGTGGCTCAGTGGTTAAATGCCCCTGGGATCAATCCCCAGTGCCAAAAACAAACAAACAAAAAACAGACCTCAGAATGTAAGGTCACTGAACACTTGGAGGATATATACTCCAAGGTTTGACTGTGAGATATTTTGGAATTTCTGTTGAGAGTGTGAAGTCTGAATTTTTGTGAGTTTTTGTTCCAAGTTTTGTTTAGTAGTTTTGGGAGTTCTATTTTCAGAGAGTGGGAGGTGCTTAAATTTGTCTGTGCTCCATAGATTGAATCTGAAGTATTTTGGGGTCTGTTCAGATGAAAAATCTCTGAACTTTTTAATGTGTTTTTCCCAAGATTTAAGTTTGATATATTGGTTTGTGAGTTCAGAATTATAATTTTTTAAACACTTTGACAATCTTTGACCAAGGTTTGATCCTGATGTAACAGGGAATCTGTGTTCAGTGTGTATGGTCTCTGGACTCATTGATGATCTGTTTTCAAGAATTTATTCTTAGGTGTCTAGAGTTCAGTGATCAATGTTTAAGGTCTTTGAAATATTTGACATCATGTATTCCAAAGTTGGAGTTTGAAGTATTTATTGGCCTCAGTTAAGAACGTAAGACCTTTGGGCATGGTGTCACATGCCTGTAATCCCAGTGGCTTTGGAAGCTAAGGCAGGAGGATGGTGAGTTCAAAGCCAGCCCCAGCAACTTAGCGACGCCTGAGCAACTTGGCAAGACCCTGATTCTAAATAAAATACAAAAAAGGACTGGGGATGTGGCTCAGTGGTTGAGTGCCTCTGGGTTCAATCTCCAGTACCAAAGAAAAAAAAGAAAAGAAAAGAAATGTGAAGCCTCTTGGTAAAATAGAGAAGCAGATCAGGGGGAAGAAGGAGGGGAAGAAAAAGGGAGGTAGTGGGCATTAAAAATGACCGATTATGTTATGTGCTTATACAAATATATCACAATATTTTAATGTATACTTATAATACACCAAAAGAGGAAAAAGTGATATAAAGTCTCTGAACACTTTAGATCTGTGTTTGAATATTTTAATATGTGGTAAATTAGGGCTCATGTTTGGGGTGTGGGTTCTCTGAATTGTTTCAGGGTCTATGTTCTAAGGTTTCAATTGCTCAGGGTGTGAGTTTTGCATGTCTTGCAGTCTATGTTCCAAGGTGTGAATCTAAGGTATTTGGATGAAGTGTTCAGTGAGGCATCTGAATATGATGGACTTTGTTTCACAATGCTGAAGCCTTGACAAAATGGAAAATAATTGTGAAGCATATGAGCTCTTTGAACTGTTAGATGATCTTTGTCTCAATGTTGAAATAAGATATTTGGGATGTGAGCTTAGTGTTTAATATCTCTGAAATCTTGGCCAGTCTGTTCCACAATTTGAGACTGAGGAATATGGATGTCCTAGGATCAGGATGTGAGATACTTGAACTTTTTAAGTCTTACATATTTGTATTACTGTGTTTGTGGTTTGAGGCCCCTGAAATTTTTCAATATCTATAGTCCAACATTTGAATCTGTGGTATTTTGGGCATTGGTATTTAGAATGGGAAGTCTGAACTCTGAGGTGCTATGTTCTAGCATCTGGGTCTAATGTATTTCAAGTTCTGTGTTCAAGGGTTTAAAATCTCTGAACTTTTTCTTTTAAAGTGCATATGTCCCAAAGGATGAATCTGAAGTGTTTCATGTCTGAACTATTTGATGGTCTATGTTTCAGGGTTTGAATCAAAAGTATTTGCATATGTGTTTTGAGGACATAATTGATCTGAATTCTTTGAAGGTCCATGTACTAGTGTCTGGGATATATAGAAGTCTATGCTCAGCCTGAGGTCTCTGGATTTTTTGAGTCTGTCATGAAGTTTGAGTCTAAGTATTCACTGAGGGTCTGTGTTAAAAGGATTTAGTCTGAGGTGTTTGTGTATCTGTGTTCAGGGTGTTAAATCTTAGAAGGCTTTAAGGATCTGTGTCCCAAAGTATGAGTGTAAGGCATTTGGGGTCCTGATTATGGTATGAATTTTCTAAATGTTTCAATGGTCTGTATTCCAAGGTTGAAGACAGATATTTATGGTCTGGCATAAGGGCATGTGGTTGCTGAAATCTTTAAGAGTATTTTTCCCCTTGTTTGAGGATGACTTTTTCAAGGTATTTGATCTCTGAATTCAGACTGTCTGTGTTCCAAGTTGTCTACTAAATTATCTGGTATCTGAATTCAGAATATGGAGTTCTGGAAATCTGCTCCATATTTTGTATTTCAGGTGTTTGTAATATATATTAAGGATGTTGGGTCTGAATTCTTTGAAGGTCTGTGTTCTATGATTTGAGTCTTAAGTATTTGGAAGTCTCTATCAAGGGCATGAAGTGTCTAAACTGACTATCCCGTTCTTTGATTATTTCAAGCACTTGAGCACCTGGGTTAAAGATGTGAAGTCCCTGAAACCCAGATGATTTGTTTCACAAGATTTGGGTCTAAGGTGTTTGTAGGTCTATTCAGGGTGTGTGTTATCTGAACAATTTGTAGGTCTCCAGTGTGTGAGGTATCTGAAATTTTAGATGATCTATATCCCAAAGTTGAGTCTGGGAATTTGGGGTCTGCTTTGGGAACTTAGGATCTCCAATATCTTTGAAGTTCTCTCCAAATGGTTGATTCATATATTTCCAGGGGTGGGGGGTTGTTCCAGGTGTGAAGTCCCAGGAATCTATAAGGTTCTGTGTCCCAAAATTTGAGCATGAGATAACTGGGGTAACTATATTCAGAATCTGATATCTCTGAGCACTTTGAGGGCTTGTCTTCCAAGAGTTGAATGTGAGATTATTAGGAATTTAATTCATGGAGTAAGGTCTATAAATTTATTGTAGTTCTGTGTTCCAAAGTTTGAGTTTGAGCTACCTGAGAATCTCTTTTCACAATATGATTTCTCAAAATTTGAGCTTCTCTCAAGACTTGAGTCTGAGGTATTCAGTAGTTTGTTTTCAGGGTATAAAATATCTGAATTCTTTCAGGATTTGTGACCCAAGGTTTGATAGTGTTTGGAGAGTTTTTAGGGACTAAGGTTTACAAACCCATTTATGGCCTCTTGTGAAATTTGAGCCTGAGGTATTAGGGACTGAGTTTAAGGTGTGAGGTCTCTAAAACATCAGATGTTCTTTGCCCCAATGTTTGAATATTAGGTATTTGGGGGGCTTGTATTCAGGATGTGATGTCTTTGAAATCTTTGAGGTCAGTTTTTCTACATTTTGTCTAAAGTGTTTGGGGTTTTTGTTTAAGGTGTGAAGTCTTTGGGCATTTTCAGAGTCTATGAGTAAAGTTTTGAGACTTTAGTATTTGTCATACTGTGGTCAGGATATGAGTTCTTTGAATTTTTTGAGGAACTGTGTTTCACATTATGAGTCTGGGGTATTGGAAAGTCTGTTTTCAAGTTATAAGGTCTCAAATATTTTTGTATATTTTTCAAGTTTTTATTATCTCAGTTATATATGCCCTGTGCTCAGAATGTAAGTGAGGTCTCTGAATTTTTTGTGAATATATATCCTGTGGTGTAACTCTGAGGCATTTAGAGCCTGAGTCCAGGGTGTGTTTTCTCCGAACTTTTGAGAGTCTATGTACCAAATTTTAAGTCTTCAACATTTGGGGTACTTTGTTCAGGTTTATGGTTTCTGACTCTTTCAGGGTCTGTGTTGAAGATTTTAGAAGGCGGTGCTTGGGGCCTTGCATTTAAGTTCCCTGGATGTCTTTGGGGGTCTGTTTTCTGATATGTGAATCTCAAGTATTTGTTATCTATATTCAGGTTGGAAGATCTCTGAATTCTTTAAGGGTTTGTGTCCCAAGTTTTGAAGCTGAGATTTGGAGGGTCTGTATTTATAGTGTAGTTTTGATGAACTCTGGTGTAATGCTCCAAGATTTGAGTCTGATGTAATTGCTGGCCTGTGATCAGGAACTGAGATTTCTGAATTCCTTTAGATCCCTTTCCAAAATTTGGGTATGAAGTATTTAGGGACTGTGTTCAGGATGTTAGTATCTGAACTTTTGGAAGGTCTATATCGTAGATTTGTATCTGAGTGGGTTTTGTTTTTTGGGTTTTTTTTTTTTTTTTTTTTTGGTACTGGGGATTGAACTCAGGGTCACTTGACCACTGAGCCACATCCTCAGCCCTATTTTTTTTATGTAGACTCAGGGTCTCACTGAGTTGTTTAGTGCCTCACTTTTGCTGAGGCTGGCTTTGAATTCACGATCCTCCTGTCTCAGCCTCCTGAGCCACTGGGGTTACAGGTGTGCACCATAATGCCCAGCTATATCTGAGTTCTTTGTTGAATCCATATTTAGGATATGAGGTTGAAGAAATCTTCGAGAATCTGTGTTTCAGGGTTTCAGTCTGAGATATATGAGAGTCTGTGTTGGATGGTAGGTCTCCAAAATTTGTAAAGATCTGCATCTCAAGGTTTGACTCTGAGATATTTAGATGTCTTTCTCCAAGATGTGTAGTCTTTGAATTCTTTGAACATTTTGGCATGTTTTAAGATTCTAGTTCTCCATAACTCAGGGTCTGAGTAAACACATGTGGTATTTGAACTCTTTGAGAGTCTCTCCCAAGGTTTCAGTCTGAAGTATTTGGTAGTGTGTTTTCATTGTGTAAAGTCTTTGAACTCATTCAGGGTCTATATTCAAAGGTTTGATTCTGAGTTAGCTGGGGGTTCTGTTTTTAGGGAATGAAATTTCCAAACTCATTTAAGTCCCCTTCCAAGATTTGAATATAAGGTACTTAAGACCCTGTTCAGGGTGAAAGCTTTAAACTTTTAGAGGGTCTATGACCCAAGATTTGAGTCTTAATGTATGTATTCAAAATATGTGGTCTCTGAAGCCTTTGAGATTTTGTGTTCCAAGGTCTAGGTATGAGGCGATTGTGTGTTTATATCCAGTGTGTCAAATATCTAATCTCTTTCAGGATATTGTTCCCAGTTTGGGCCTAAGGGCTTTGGAACCTAAGTTTACTGTGAGAGGTATGTTGAATGTCTGTATTCTAAGTTTATAATCTGAGGTATTATAAAGAAATGATGATTTTTGAAGAGAAATTATCCTGATTTAAACATTACTTAATGTTTGCATATATTGAAACATTCCATGGTACCCCATTAATATTAATATGTATGATTTTTTATGTTTTTATGTTATCAGTTAAAAATAAATTTAAGGGCTGGGGTTGTGGCTCAGTGGTAGAGTGCTCGCCTAGCATGTGTGAGGCACTGGGTTTAATCCTCAGCACCACATAAAAATGAAACAACGATATTGTTTCCACCTATATCTAGAAAATAAATATTTAAAATAAATAAATAAATTTAAATATTGTCTGACCCACCACACACTCAGAAAGGGAAATGTGGTTATGTGGTTAAATTTGTAATTTATTTGTACTACAGGATTATTTTACCAATAAAAATGGTGTTAGAGTTTGGATCAATCGATAAATAATTTTTAAAATATTTATTTTGTTAGTTGTAGGTGGACACAATTATTATTTTATTTTTATGTAGTGCTGAGGATTGAATCCAGTGCCTCATGCATGCTTAGGCTTACTAGGCAAGCACTCTACCACTGAGCCAAAACCCCAGCCCATAAATTTTAAAATAAAAGCATATAATCTGAGGTATTTGAGAGTACTCTTATGAAGGTATGAGGCCCCTAAACTCATTGCCTCTCTGTGTTTTAAGTATCTGGTATTTGTTGGTATGTATACAAGGTGTGAAGTCTTTGAAATCTTTAATAGCTTTTATTTCAAGGTTAAGTGTAACCTTGTGTCCTGTGTCCTGTGTAATCCTGTGTCCAGGATATGAGATCTCTAAATTCTTTGGGGTTATGCATGCCAAGATTTGAGTGGGATAACTAAATGAAGTACGATTTCCTATTGAGAGGTCCTATAAATACATAGCCAAGGGGTGGAAGGAACTTATTATTTCTTTAAATTATATGCACATTGCCAAAATGATATCAGTAAATTAAAATGCCATGAATAAACCTTGCTTGCTATATATTTTCAGATGGGAAAAATGGTTTGTCCTAAAGATAGCATAAGGGCTGATTTTAAAATACAGCACAGAACTGGCAGGAAAAATGTTTTCAAGAAAAACATAGTATTTATAGTAATATATATGTGTCTCCCACTAGCAGTTGTTTTAGAAGAATTATTGTGTACAAAATATTTTTCAAAACCAAATTATATCCCAATTACAAGTGCATTAAAAATCAGAACTATGCTTTAAAAATTTGTCAAAGATCAGAAGACTCCCTTGGTCTTATAAATGCTAAATTGTTACCTAAAATCTTCCTGGAAATCTGGCCTACTCAATACCTACATCTCTAACCAAAGGTAAAATTAATTTTTCATCTTTATTTATTCCTGTGGTGTTACCATAACATAATTTTTTTGAGATTTAGTCCCATGCTGTCTGCAGTACCTTTTCCCACTGAGGGCAAGGACTATATTTTCTCTCAGTATGTCCATCTCCTGCTATAGTAACTCAACCACAGTGGGTGGTAGATATTACTGCAGTTATTTTTTCATCCACTAATTTCATAAATCATCAAACCTTTAATCCTCTACCTCAAGCTACTCTGTCATATCATTGATAGTGATGGACTGGTTTGAAGTGATCCTAAAGGAACCTATGGTGGACACTGTAATACCACTTCCCACACCACCCCTTCAATGAATGGTTTATTTTCTCAGATGCTGGGTGTGCTGATGTCAGACAGATGTCAAGCCCTTCAGGAACTGTCTCAACTACAGAGAATTGCTTCACTCAAGGCCACACTAATACCCTAAATGGCCCACATTTAATGACCTATCAACATGGGGGTATAAAGGCACATCCATCTGAGACCCAACCTAGGATTAGTCTGATGGGCCACTCAAGAGCTCTGCACTCAAGAGTCAACCATGGCAGTAATTGGGTCTGAATCACAGTTTGACTTCTCTCCCCACCCTTCCTGTCTATGTAGTCAATTTTTTTGGCTAAAAGTTGTTCATTCTCTTATTTTCTACTTTTTAAAGTCTATAGGGTTTCTAGTGATTATCCCACATATGTTCTTGATATCAGTGATTTATTTCTTCTCTATACTTTTCTTGTTTAATAAGAGATTTGTTGATTTTGTTGATCTTTTCAAAGATCTGATTTGGATTTGTTAATTTTATTTACTGTTTCCTATAATGCTGATTCTTGCTGTTAATCTTTTGTTATTTTCTTACTTCCCATGACCAGAGGTTAATGTTGCTCTTATTTTTTCCAGCTTCTTGGGTAACTGATTTTATATACTTATTCTTTTCAAATACCATCGTTTAAAGATACAGATTTTCCTCTAAGCATCCCTCTAGTTCAAAACCACAAATTTTGATCTGTTCTATTTCATTGCCATTCAGCTCAAAATATTTTCTAATTTCTCTAATTTTATCCTTGACCCATAATTCATTTAAAAGTATGTGGTTTAATGTTAGCTTAGGACCTGACTTCCTTAACCAGACTCCTAAAGCACAATAAATAAAATCAATCAACAAATGGGATGGACTCAAACTAAAAAGCTTCTTCTCAGCAAAGGAAACAATCAATTATGTGAAGAGAGAGCCTACAGAACCGGAAAAAATCTTTACCACATGCACCTCAGATAGAGGACTAATCTCCAGGATATATAAAGAACTCAAAAAACTTAACACCAAAAAAACAAATAACCCAATTGGTAAATGGGTTAAGGAACTGAACAGACATTTCACAGAGGAAGAAATACAATCGATCAATAAATATATGAAAAAAATGTTTAACATCTCTAGTAATTAGATAAATGCAAATCAAAACTACTGTAAGATTTCATCTTGCTCTATTCAGAATGGCAATTATTAAGAATACAAGCAACAATAAGTGTTGGCAAGGATGTGGGGAAAAAGATACACTCATACCTTGCTGGTAGGATTGCAAATTGGCGCAAGCACTATGGAAAGCAGTATGGAGATTTCTCAGAAAACTTGGAATGGAACTAAACATTTGACTCAGTTATCCCACTCCTTGGTTTATACCCAAAGTCTTAAAATCAGTATACTACAGGGACACAGCCACATCAATGTTTATAGAAGCTCAATTCACAATAACTAAACTATGGAACCAACCTAGATGCCCTTCAAAAGATGAATGGATTAAAAAATATATGGTACATACACACAATGGAATATTACTCAGCCATGAAGAAAAATAAAATTATGGTATTTGCAGGTAATGGATAGAGCTGGAGACTATCATTCTAAGTGAAATAAGCCAAACCCAAAAAAATCAAAGGCTGAATGTTTTCTCTGATAAGTGGATGCTGATCCATAATGGGGGGAGTAGGAAAGATTAGAGGAACTTTGGATTGTGCAGAGGGGAGTGAGGGAAGAGGGGTGAGGAAGACAGTGAAATGAGATGGACGTTATTACCCTATATACCTGTATGATTACACTACCAGTGTGACTGCACCATGTTCAGCCAGGGGAAAGAGAAATTGCACTCCATTTGTGTACAATATATCTAAATACATTCTACTGTCATGTATAACTAATTAGAACAAATTTAAAAAATTTAAAAATTAAAACTAAAAAGTATATGGTTTAATTTCCACATATTTAGATTTTTCAGTATATCATTACAATTAGTTTCTAATCTAATTCAACTGTGATCACAAAAATATACTCTGTGATCTTCTTGTTTTTTTGATAGAATAACTTTTTCCATCTATTTACTTTCTTCTCTTTCCACATTAAGTATTTTATTATTTTAGTATTAGTTGAACACAATACTGTTGCGACCCCTCGCCGGCAAGGGAAAACACGACACAGGATTCTTCTTTCAGCAGTTTATTCAGGCCTTGATTCATGTATCTTCTATATCCGACCCCGCCCAAGCACAGCCTAATAAAGCCTCCCGCATACCAATCCCAAGCTGCCACGTGGACCTTTCTCATAGGGTGGTAAGGGATTGCGTGCCAATTCTCCATATTAGGAGTTGTTTATCACAGGCCACAGTGGAAGCCGGCGCCATCTTCTAATGGCGGCCACGGTCTAATTAGAACGGCTCACCACAGTTCCCCCTTCTGTTTTATAAAACAATGCAGGCGAAAGTAGAGGTCCTATCCCACTGTGCAGAAGTGGCTGCAATGTATGGTTCAGTCCTAAGGAGGGCCCTTCCCTAGACCTGGTCCCATATCAGCCGACGCCTTTTTTCGTAGGGCGGGGCGTGGACGTCAAACCAGCATGCAATAGGACATGCTTTCCTTGAGGTCC
>NW_026000253.1:923560-970609 GCF_001458135.2 Marmota marmota marmota
TATATATATATATATATATATATATATATATATATATATATAGTATACAAATATGATATTTTGATATATGTATTCATTTTGGAATGGCTAAATCAAGCTAGTTAACATACAATTACCTCACATTCAATTTTTTGTGGTAAGGATATTTAAAATTTACTCTCATTAATTTTCAAGTACCCAGTACATTCCTATTAAATATAGTCTATAAATTTCTTAACTATAATTTTCTACTTTTCAAATAGAGGAGTTTAGTGCAGTAATGGCATCATACAAATATTGATATATGGTATTTTCATTAAAATTCAGTTCAAAATACTTTCTAATTTCTCTTTTGATTCATGAGCTGCATTGAAGTGTGTTAGTTTCCAATTTTTTTTGGAGGTTTTTCAGAGATCTTCATGTTATTCATTTCTGATTTCATTGGGTCAGACTTTGTATGAGTTGAATCATTTTTAATTTATCTAGGCCTGTTGTATGTCTCAGAATATCTCGTACATGTTCCATAGGAACTTGAAATGAGCATGTGTTCTGCTATTATCAGGTGGAATTTTATAAATGTCAGTCAACTTGGTTGGTAGTATTGTTTAAGTCTATATGCTTACTTGTTTTCTCCCTACGTTATTTCATTGATTACTGGGAGAGGAACATTGACACCTCTAATTAAAATTAGGGATATACTTATTTATGTTTGTAGTTCTATTCATTTTGGGAAAGTTATGATTCTGGATCATATTACTCCATCTTGGCCAGAAGCAGAAATATACCATTTCATGTGGACTGTAGAAACAGTGCAAATGGAATTTCTTTGCTCTATTCCCAGTGACAGGTATGTTACATTGCTCATATATATTATATCTACATGTAAGAAAATGCCCATGAAACAGTGTTATAATTTTGGTTAAAACAAACATATTTACAGCACCTAAGAGAAAAATACTTTTGTATTTTTTAAATACTTATTTTTAGTTATAGGTGGACACAATATATTTATTTTATTTTTATGTGGTGCTGAGAATCGAACCCAGTGCCTCACACATGCTAGGCAAGCACTCTACATCTGAGCCACATCCCCAGCCCAAAATTTTTGTATTTACCTAGTTATACTCTGTTTCTGTTGTTTTATCCTCATTCCCCCCATATTTCCTTCATAAACATTTTCCTTCAGCATAAAGAATATCTTTTAATATTCTTTGTAGGGTAGAACTGTTATGTCTTTCATCTGAGAATGTCTTTATTTTGCTTCCATTCTTTATTTTTGGTTGGGCACCAGAGATTGAACCCAGGGGCCCTCAGCCACTGAGTCACATCCTCAGCCCTTTACTGTATTTTATTTAGAGACAGAGTCTCATTGAGTTGCTTAGGGCCTCCCTTTTGCTGAGGCTGGCTTTGAACTCCTGCCTCAGCCTCCCAAGTCATTGGTATTACATGCATGTGCCACCACACCATGTCAGTTATCTTTAAGTATCTTTAATATCCTTATATCTTTTTTCTTTCCTTCTAGAACTCCAGATATGATAATGCTAAACTTTTTATTGAAGACAGTATATTTTTTATGTATAACAAACAACTAATGCTAAACTTTTTTGATATAATCCCACTGTTCTAAAATTATATAACTTCTGTTAAGTTAGGTTCAAGTCCACTGATTCTTTTCTGTTGTCTTCATTATCCTCTTTTAACCCATTTGGTGAAATTTTTATTTCAGCTATTTTATTTTTCAGTGCTAAAATTTCCATTTAATTATTTCTTTAAGTTGCTATTTACCTGCCAAAAATTACTATGCTTTCATTAATGTCAAGTATATGTTCCTCTACCTCATAGAACACAGTTAAATATCTACTTTAACATTTCTGTCTGAAATGTTCAACATCTGGGTCATCTTGAGGATTTTATCTGTCTTTTCCCTTGAGAACTGGTTGCCTTTTGCTGGGGAGTCTTTTGTTTTATGAATTTTGAGTAGTTCTGTGTTTATTATGTTTTATATATTTATGGTATACAACATGATGTTTTTAAAATTAATTAATTAATTAATTTGTTCTACTTTGTTATACTTGACAGCAGAATGCATTCATAGTACACAAATGGAGCACAATTTTTCATGTCTCTGGTTGTACACAAAGTAGAGTCACACCATTCGTGTCTTCATACATGTAACTAGGGTAATGAAGTCCATCTCATTCCACCATCTTTCCTACCCCTATTCTCCCTCCTTTCTTCTCCCTCCCCTTTGCCCTATCAAAAGTTCCTCCGTTCCTCCTATGCTCCCTTCCCATCCCCATTATGGATCAGCATCCACTTATCAGAGAAAACATTCGGTCTTTGGTTTTTTGGGATTGGCTTACTTCACTTAGCATGATATTCTCCAACTCCATCCATTTACCTGCAAGTACCATGATTTAATGTTGAGTAATATTCCACTGTGTATATATGCCACATTTTTTTATCCATTCACCTATTGAAGGGCATCTAGGTTGGTTCTAAATTTAGCTATTGTGAATTGTGCTGCTATAAAAATTGATGTGGCTGTGTCACTGTGGTATGTTGATTTTAAGTCCTTTGGGTATAAACCAAGGAGTGGAATAGTTGGGTCAAATGGTGATTCCATTCCAAGTTTTTTAAGGAATCTTCATACTGATTTCCAGATTGGTTACACCAAGTTGCAATTCCACCACATAGTGAAATGGTCACTATAGTCAATCACATTTTTTATTGTCCTTTGGGCACTATATATGGTATGTTTTGTAGACTCTTGATCTTCTGAAGGATGTGTATGTTTTAGTTTTAGCAGAAATTAACCCACTTAGTATCACACCATAACTTCTGATTTTTCCTCTGTAATAGTTCTAATCTCATTTCACCTCTCTAATCTTTTGTTACTTTGGTTTGGGTCTGTTCTGCACATGTACAGTTCATATGTTAGTCTTACACTAGTGAGGACAGTTCAAATCTCAGCTCAATTTCCTCAACCTTTACCCTCATGTGCTAGAGGTAACCTGGAGGGGCTGTACCACTGCGTATGTTTAGTGGATCATTCTGTCTCCAGCTCTACTGACATATCTAAGTGAATTCTATCCTTAAGTGTGTCCTCTGCCATACTTCCCCTTGGACCATTCCGACCTCATCTTCCCTGAAGTGTCCCCAAATGATTCATCTCAGTGTTCCACTCTGAAGACTTATGGAAAACAAAAGCCAAGGTGTCCAACACCCTGGCAGAAATTCCAACTGGTATTTAGGAAAACAATTCTGACCCCCCACTACCACCAGCCAATACTGCATCCCAAATCTTTTCTCCTGCTGTAATTGCTACCTTTAATCACTCACTGAGTTCTAATCTGATGAAAATGTCAAAGCAATTTGGTACTATGAAACATTTAAAGGGCTAAGAAAATGAACCTTTATAGAAAGTTTTTTAAAATGATATATAAAAAGGACAATTAATATAATCCATTAATTGTAAATAAGGCAAATAAAATATAGTTGTTAGAAAACTTATCCTGATTTATATGCTGGAGAATATGGAAAAAATTCCTTAGAAGGAAATGTCTACAGACATTTTCTATGCATTGCTAAAAACAATTGGCTGGCTCATATTAAACATCTATACATATGAATTTTTATTCTGATATCTTTTTATTTCTCCTTTCTCCTTTTTATTGCTTTTTCCTTTCTTTCTCCACTTCCCTCCCCAGTTACTCAATGAAATCCTTCATCCACATCAACCTTCTGGTACTATGGACCATCTGTCCCTGTTTCCCCACTCCAGCATCTAGAAATGAACTGTCCCAAATCCTGAAGAATCTGGAAATGAACTGTCCCTGTCCCCCACATTCCCATCCTACCGAACTATAGCAAGCTGAGCTCCCTTGGCTCTGAGTTATCCAGGAAACCTGGGCTGCCCACTGTGCTTCATCCTCCAAAACAGTATGGGGGACAGTGGGCAGAGGTTAACACATGAGCTGTTGGGAAACAGTCTCAAGCTGAAAGGCAGACAGGATATCTCTACTTGGGTACAGAAATGTAGTAGGGTTGGGTTGTCATGTATGTACACACTAGTGTATGCAGACACTGTCTCAGGGGAGACTCACAAACAACTGGTCACCATGACAACAGGACAGGGTAAAGAAGCTTATTTTCATTGTATTCTCTTTTGGTACATTTATGTTTTGAACTGTGTGTGTGAGTGTGTGTGTGTGTGTGACAGAGGGGGGGGGGAGGGAGAGAGGGAGAGAGAGAAAGAAAGAGAATGTGTGTTCATTGCCTATATACTCTTTTTTTGGGGAGGGGGGAGGGTACCAGGAATTGAACTCAAGGGCACTGGACCACTGAGCCACATCCCCAGCCCTATTTTGTATTTTATTTAGAAATAGGGTCTCACTGAGTTGCTTAGTTCCTCACTTTTGCTGAGGCTGGCTTTGAACTCACAATCCTCTTGCCTCAGCCTCCAAAGTGGCTGGGATTACAGGCCTGCGCCACCTTTCCAGTCCTTTATACTTTTTTTTTTTTTTAACTTGCTAGGGATTGAACCCAGGGGCACTTTGGTACTGAACTACACTCCCAGCCCTTTGTTTTGTTTTGTTTTAGACAGGGTCTTAGCAAATTGCTTAGGGTCTTGCTAAGTTACTGAGGCTATCCTCGAACTTTCAATTCTCCTGTCTCACCCCCATACTGCGAGGATGAAAATCTATCACTTGTACTCCATCCCCCATGCACATACAAGCAGGTTGTTTCCTGTCTTATGCTATGACAAGCAAAAAAAAAAAAATCAGATTACTATTATTGAGTTCTGGTTTGAGATGGGATTAGTTGAACCCAGGTGTCTTGTGTAGAAAAGAAGCCATGCTAGATGGCAATAGCAGTCCCAACCCTGGGGACCTCAAGATGATAGGAGCAAGTCAGAATAGTGAGGAGGACACCCTGCCTGTGGCTAAATAGCAGACTGGTCAGGGCAGGGAGGAAATCATTCTGGGATTTCTAAGGGAGGAGGGGCTTATAAGGCTCCTTGAAAGGTAGGTGAGGGGAGAAACCCAAGTGAATCAGACCTCCCCCTCCTTTTGGTCATGTTCCTGGCTGCAGAAGTAAAGACCTGTGGACCTAGGACCTGCCTCACAGAGATGTGAGCTCAAGTAAAAGACTTTATTCTCAGAGAAGCAGTGGAGGATTCTACCAAGCTGGGATGCTCTTGTAAGACATTTCCCAGGAGCTGGCTCTATGTACGTGGGATGAAGACCCTGAAGCTACTTAGGGACTTCACACCATAGAAAGAGACCTATGACTTCATAGTACCTCACAATACAGATACAGAACCACAAGTAACACAGAGACCACACATCCTGGATGGAGCCAGACCCCTAAGCAGTGCACAGACTTCACACCCCGAACAGACAGCCAGAACAGTAATGAGGGCCCCACACTCTGACACAGACCTTTAAGCAGCTTACTAACGTCATCCCCTGGGTCACACATACCCACATATCTCAGGAACCTCACATTGGGAACAAATGCTTCCTTAGAGCTAGTCATTTTACACTGACAATATAGAGCCCTAAATATATACAAATCTTACAACATGTGGAACAGATGTCCAAGCCTAGACAAAGACCCTTATCTAGGTCAGAGACATAAAACCCTGGACACAGAGACCAAAATATTTCAGAGAGTTCACATCCTGGACTACTCTATCCATGCAGCTCAGACAAATCACATTCTGGACAGACATGCAAATGACTGAGAAAGCTCAGATATTGGATACAGAACATCAAGTAACTCAGGACCTCACACCCTTAGAACAGGCCTCCAAAAGGCTCACAAACATCACACACTAAACAGACTCCCCAAAAGATCTGAAGCATAATCTTCCCCTCAAAGAGTCACAGAAAACATATACTGGAAAATAGACCATAAAACATTTCAGAAAGTTCACAATCTACCCTGATGGCTTAGAGTCTCCAAGCCCTTTACACAGACCCCACAAAGAGTTCAAGGAATGCACACACTTAACACAGATCCCCCCTAAAAGCCACAGGGCTCACACCCTAGGAGTAAGACAACCCAACAGTAAATAGATTTGCAACCTAGACAAGAACTGCATAGAGGACAAAAACCCACACCCTGAGAAAAGGATCCCAAAAGGTCTCAGAGACCTCAACTACAGTCAGTCATAGACAACAAAAGCCTCCCATCCTGCACACAAACTCCTAAAACACATTCAGCACCTTTATACTTTGGAATAGCAATATCTCTCAAATTCTGAGGCTTCATACCAAGAACCCAGACCCAAAAGACCTCAGAGACCTCAAAAGTTGGGGCACAGATCTCTAGAGAGCTCAGAGATATCATACTATGAACAACACCTCCCCAAACCTAATTATCTCACACAGAGAAAGAGAAAAACAGTTCAGAGACCTAACATCTGTGCAAAGACCCCCAAATCAGATTTATAAACCTCTGAGCCTGAACACAGATTTCCATACAGGTGAAAGACAGCAAACATTGGAAAACTGACCTACAATTAAGTTAGAAATTTCACATCTTGGAACACTTCGTCAAAGTGCTCAGACAAGTCACACAGTGGTCACAGAGCCCCAAAACAGCTCAAAAACCTCACCTTCTGTGACACAGACACCAAAAGATATCAGAGACTTTTTACCCTGGGCACAAACTCTCAGGATATTCATTGACTTTCAGGATTCCAGATAATTTATTCTCTGAACAACAAATTCCAAAGCTAAAAGACTACCTACCTGGCATATACACAATTAGCCAAAGACCTTATAGACTGAGTGCATACCCATAAGCTGGATAAAGTCCTCATAACCTGGGCAAGAATCCTAATATCTAAGAAATTTGTCACCCTGGGAGACAGAGTTCCAAAGAGTTCAGAAACCTCAATCCCTAGGACACAGATCCTAAAAATGTTCAGAGACCTTAGACTTTGTAATACAGACCCTAAAACAGAGGAATGCATTCCTCCGTTGAGATCCCCAAACAGTTCACACAGACCACACATATTGGAACCAGATCAACAAATAGGAGGACATAATCAAGCCTAGGCTTAGCCTCAAAGATCTCAGAGACCCTGAAACAAACTTGACAGTACAGAGACTTCATACTGCACAGATACCAAAGAGCTCAGCCACCTCTCATTCTAAGCACACATTCTAGGCAAAGACCTGAAACTCTGAATCCAAGTCCCTAACAGTTCAGCATCTTATACACAGGGACATAGAGCCTTCTCTAGATATCAGGAACATCACATCTTGAACATAGGCCCTCAATATTCACACCCAAATCTTGAAACAATGACATCAAAGTGTTCAGAGGCCCCCCACATTGCAACACAGACCCTCAATGAGTTAAGTGACTGTATACACTGAATACAGAATGGGTTTAGAGAACCCTATATACTGATCCAAAGATGATAGACCCAAATTGTGGGAAAAAGACCCTCAAAGCTTCAGAGATCTCATTCCCTGACCAAAGACCTCTAAATACTGCAAACTGACACAAGCCCCCAGAGTTCAGAAATTGCATGCGCTTTATGCAGTCCTCCAAATACCTCAAATTTTGAAGCACACTCTTCAGTGAATTCAAAGATCTCACATGCTGAATACTGGCCTTAAAAAACCATATTCCATGCTTGTATGATTACATGAAAATTAACCCAAATATGCAATGTTAAAAATATAAAACAAACAAACAAAAACTATCTTGACTCAAATCTTAGAACACAGACTCTCAAGAGTTAAGAGACTTCATACACTCATAATGGACTCTCAGGAAACTCAGGTTCAAAACCTGGAACACAGGCCCTCAAATGGTTCAAGACCTTTGAATGATTCACACCTTCAACATGGACAACCAAATACTTCAAACTGAAACCCTGGAATGCACACCTGCAAATAGTCCAGAATATTCAGCCTATAAACACACCCATAGATACCTCAGATTTAAACCTTAGGACTCAGACTCTCAAAATAATTCAGAGACCTCATACCCTGAGCCCTTTCTAGATATCAGGAACATCACATCTTGAACACAGGCCCTCAATATTCTGACCCAAATCTCGAAACAATGACCTCAAAGTGTTCAGAGGCCCCCAGCATTGCAACTCAGACCAGAGGTAGCTCAAATATTGAGCTAAAGACCCTCTAAAAGTTTACAGATCTCAAATTCATACCTTAGGACACACCCTTGGAGTTTCAAAACTTCACATCATGAACACATATTTGAATATTTCAGACTAAAACATGAAATGTGGGTCCCCCAGAGTTAAGAAACCTGAAACTCTGAAAAGACTCTCCAAACACTAGAAACTCATATCAGGGGACGTAGACCCTCAATAGTTCAGAAACCTCATACTCTGAATAAAGATCCCCAATTATGTCAGACTCAAATATTGAAATACAGACTCTCAAAGATTTAAGAAGGCAAAAAAAAAAAAAAAACCTGAACACTGACCTCCACGATCCATCAGCCCTTGTAACTCACACCCTCAAAGGTTTCAAAGATCTTGCACTCTGAATATGGACCCACAAATAATTCAGAATCAAACACTAAGCACAGACACAATAAATATTCAGAGACCTGACACCCTGAGTGTTGATCCCCAAACACCTTTGTTTCAGGCCTTGGGGCACAGGCTGCAATGTGTATGGAAATCACATACCCTGAACATAAATTCCTAAATTTACTCTCAAATATTAAAACCAAGACTCTAGCTGAACACCAAAGCATACACCTGTAGTTGCAGCTATTTGGAAGACTGAAGCAGGGGGATGGCTTGAGCCCAGGAGTTTGAGATCAATAGTTAAGAGGCTAAATGCCCTGACTACAGATCCTCAAATGACCTAGACTCAAAATTAAATGACATACCCTCATAAATTTGACAGGCCTCATGACCCCAAAGAATGAGGAATTTGGGAACCTCATTGATGTCCAAGTTCCTTAGATTAAAAACTTGTAAAATAGACCCTTAATGAGTTCAGAGACATCACGCCCTAAATAAATACCACAAATACTACCAACCCATACTTGGGATAGACCCCTTCTAAAAAAAATCACTGAGCTCAAACCCTAAACTCAGACCTAATGAATTTGTACTAAAACTTTGGGCTAGGGGCTGGGGAAGTAGCTCAGGGGCAGACTAGCATGTGGAAGCCCTGTGTTTAATACCCAGTAATACACACACACACACACACACACACACACCACATTTGGAGACAAAAAAAATCTCTAAAAATTTAGAGATCTCACCACCAAATATTTACTCCAGATCCTGCAGATTCAAACCTTGGGTCACAGACCCTAATACTTACAGCACACTCTGAACTTGGACCCCCAGATACTTGAGACTCAAAATTGAAACAAAGACTCTCAAATAGTAAGATAACTCAAATCCTGAACATAAATTCCAAAACACATCAACTCAAACCTTATCCCAGAGACCACCTACAAATTCAGAGATTTCCTATCCTGAACACAGAATTCAAATAACTCACAATACAAATTTGTTACCCAGGCCCTTTAAAGTTCAGAGATCCCATACTTGGACTATAGACCCTCTAGTACCTCAGACCCAAATATTTGAGCACAGAAAATCCAAAAATTCAGGCACCTCATCCCTTGAACACTGCCACCAAATGACTGACACATATAAGACCTTGGTAACTTCCTAAAAGTTCAGAGAACTAACACCTGAGTATAAACCACTAAATATGAGACTCAAACATTAAAATGAAGATCCTCAAAGTTTTCAGAGAATCAGACCCTTAAATATTGATCCTCAAATATATCAGATTCCAATCTTGGGACTCAGATCTTCAGTTTAAAGATCTCAATCATACCCTGAACCTGACCTCCAAAATCTTAGGCAAAAAAATTTGGAACACACACACTCAGACTTTATTACCCTGATCAGAGACATCCAAATATCTCAGACTCAAACACTGGATTATAAATTTCAATGATTCTTGAGAACTCACACCCTTATCAAAGATCCCCAAAATACTTCTCACTAAAACCTTGGAACACAGACCCTCATGAGTTAAGAGGACTGACACTATAAACACAGACCTCTAAATATTTCAGACTCAAAACTTGGACTCTTAAAGAGAAAGAATCTCATATCCTGAAGCAGACTCCCAAACACCTCCACACCAAACTTGAAACAGACACTCTAAGAGTTCAGAGACTTCACACCCTGGATATAGGTGCCCCAATACTTCACCCTAAGTCATTGGGACTAAGGGTCTTTACCCTCTCAAAATTCAAGAACCTCACACTCTAAACAGAAGTCCAAATAAATCACACTAAAACTTTTGGACGAAGACCCTCTAAAAGCTCAAAAATCTCAAAGCCTAAACACAGATCCCAAATATCTCCAATCTAAACCTTGTCATCAGCCCTCTAAGAATCTAGAGAACTTACACTCACACTCTGAAGCAGATGTCCAGCTATCTTATATTCAAACCCTGAGAAACAGAAACTCAAAGATAGTAGAGACCATCTGTCCTAAACACAGATTTCCTGTTTCCTCAGATCTTTCAAGTATTTGAAACTTCAACTCAGATCCCAAATTCAAGAGACAAAACTTTCAACAAATACTTTCAAAGGTTTCAGATGCCTAACACCCTATACACAGACTCGATAATGCTTCAGCCCAAACCCAGACCCTTAATGAGCTCACAGACCTCACGCCTTGAATACAAAATCCCAAATACCACAAATTCAAGCTTAGAATACAGAACTTCAAAAAGTTCAGAGAGTTTATTTCCTGAAAACCTCAAGATTGAAATACCTCAGACTCAGACCTTGGAACAGAAACCTATGAAACATTTAAAGGCCTCACCCCTGAGTACAACCACCCCCAAAAGAAGGCAGATATTAAACATTAAACAATCAAATTATACTGATTTGCTAAAAATAGAGTATTTATATTTTGGATATATTGCTTACATAAAAATATATCATAGCTGGACTTGGTGGTGCATGCCTGTAATCCTGGCAGCTCAGGAGGCTGAGACAGGAGATCACAAGTTCAAAGACAGCCTCAGCAACTTAGTAAGGCCCTAATCAACTTAGAGAGACCCTGTCTCAAAATAAAACATTAAAAATAGGCTGGTGATGTACCTCAGTCTTTAAGTACCCCTGGGTTCAATCCCTGATACCAGAGAGAGAAAGAGAGAGAGAGAAAGAAAGAAAGAAAAAAATTATATCATGTACTATTAAGCAAAACAATGTATACATGAAGTATTTTCCATGCCAAAGAAAAATGTTTCTATGTGACATTAAATAAAAATGTAAGAGATAGATATTATTATATGATACATCAATATGTGAAGATAAGCTTAAAGAATAAAATATTTTCTATATTAAAAATCACCCAAATTAGAGACCATGAATTCTTAGACAAGAATACTCAAACTGTGCAGATAATTCATACCTTGGACACAGACCCTCAAATTGCTGAGATCTCATACTCTTAGCAGAGATGCTCACAAAGCTCAGGGACCTTATGTTGTAAACAGGGACTTTCAAGTGGTTCACGGGATTCACTCCCTGAAACACAGATACTCAAAGTGTTCGTAAACTTCACAGCCTGATCCCCAAATACCTCACAGATCTCACAGCCTGAAAATAGATACAGAAAAAGTTCAGACACCTGCATACAGACACTTCTTCAACACAGATCCCAAACTACATATATCAAGAATACAAATTCCCAAACAGACCTCACACCCTATGAAAGCAGTCACCCAGTTCAGAGACTCCATAAAATAAAGGTTCCAAATAGGTAATAAATCTCATGCACTGGCACAGATTACTAAACAGATCAGAGAATTCACAGTCTGAGCACAGAGACCACAAAACCTGTATACAGAACCCACAAAGAGTCCAGAAACTTCCAATCATGCCCATGGACCACACTAGATAGCAGAGAGACCTCAAATTCAGGATACAGACCCCCAAATAGCCAGATAATTCATAATGTGAGGAAAGATCTGCCTAGAATCCAAAACACATGATAATCCTCTCCAGGAACAGAGCTCTCACACTCTGCTGTATAGACCTCCCCAGAGAGCTCAGAAACATTATATCCTGTGACACACACTCTCAAGGGATATAGAGATCTTACACATTGGGAAACAAATGCCTTTAAAGCCTCATATCCTGAAAAAAATTCTCAGAAAACTCAGAGAGCTCATCCATTGGCAAGAATATCCCCTACACAGTTCAGAGATCTCATACCATCTATACAGATCTCTCCCCAAATAGTTCAGAGACTTTATGTTACAGCAGAGACTTCCACAGAGTTCAGAGGTTTTACACCCTAGACACAGACCCACAATCAGGTCAGACTTCACACACTGGAACATACCAGAGAACTCACATCCTGGACAAAGATTCCCTAAACAGCTCATGGCCTTATGCCCTGGAGCAGAGACCCACCCAAAAAGTTCAAAGACTTCATACAGGATACAACCCATAACAGCTTAGACACTACAAATTCTGGAAAGAGACTCTCAAGCAGCCAGGGACCTTACCACATTCCAGAAAAAAACTTCAAAGCACTCAGAACCTCATGGCAAAAATCCTCCCCGACTCCCTAGAACAGTGCCCAGCATACAACAGTTACTCATTAGGCATTTGTTGAATCAATGATTTATTTAACACAGCAATTTCACTTTTATGAATGTGTCCTAAAGAAACATTCACACATTCATTCACACAAGCATAAGAGGATTCCAGTGTTTTATTAATTTTTAATATATTATCATTAGTATGCGTTGATGTTTTTCTCTCCCATGGGATGAGGACCTCTCTCCCCTTGGGATAGGTCCCACCCTTGTGGCCCCATTTTGAGGACAGAGCATTTACCACAAAGGCCTAGAGAAGAAATACAAGAAAAACACATCTTCCTCTTAAGCTCCTATTTTTGTAAGAAACACCCTGTCCTGCAGCCCCTAGAGGATGGTGGTGTGGGGCACTGAGAGGAGGCACTGTCCCCTAGTCAGCTTCAGAGAGTGGGATACTGAAGAGGATGAAGTTTCCTTGGGAAATGTATCAGGGACCACTGCCTCTCAAGAGGCAGGCCAGGGAAGGATCTGGAGTATGTGGAGGCCCCCATTACACATATTTGCAAAAAAATAGTCAACTTTAAATTTAAAGGGAATGGGGCTGGGGATGTGGCTCAAGCGGTCGCACACTCGCCTGGCATGTACAGGGCGCTGGGTTCGATCCTCAGCACCACATACAAACAAAGATGTTGTGTCCGCCGAAAACTAAAAAAATAAAATAAATATTAAAAAAAAAATTCTCTCTCTCTCTCTCTCTCTCTCTCTCTCTCAAAAAAAAGTAAAAAAAAAAATTTAAAGGGAATGGTCCACACAGAATCACCCTTGCTACTGACACCAATAACAAATTCAGGGGTTCCCAAAACTACCTCCAGTTTTAATAATTTTTACAAGGACTCATAGAACATGCTAGAAGCTGTTATATTCATACAGTTTATTACAGGGAAAGGATCTAGGTTAAAATTTAAATCATCCAAGGGAAGAGAAAAAAAAGTCAGGGACCACAAGAATACCAAACACAGATCTCCTCTCCCCATGGAGTCAGGACACCTTTACTCTCCTGCCATTAATATGTGACAATAGCATAGAATGCTGCCAACCAGAGAGGCTCACTTTAGTCTTTGTTTCCAGACTCAGTACTGAAGCTCCATCATATGGATTGGTTTACTGCCTACATGGCTGATCTCAGTTTCTAATCCTTCAGAAGATCAAGCTTAATGACCCAAGTCCCACCATGCTAAATCAGATTGTTCGTGTAGTTCAAAGCCCTCACCCTGAATCATATCGTTACTATATTTCTGGTCCAAGAACATGAGGCAAATAAAGACACTCCTATCAGGTATGACATTTCAACAGCTTAGAGATAACCTTCCAGAAGTTGAGAGCAAAGGCCAGATCTCTTTTTGGCTAAGGTTAAATTCTTTACTACACCATTACTAAACGCCAGACACTGATTCAAATGCTTTATGTTCACTGACTACTTAGATCCATGAACAACTCTATGAGAGTAAATCTGTTAATATCTTATTTGGAAGAAGAGGATACTGAGGTATAGAGAAGTTCTTTAGATTTCCCGGGTATAACAGTGAATCCATGAGGCAAGCAAGAATCCAAACTGCTCTTTGTGACCCTAGATGTCCTTCCTTTAAACAACCTCTATTCAATCTTGTAATGGTATTAGATGTCCATAAATGCTGTCCACAGGCCCATACTTCACACACAATGTGGTTAATGTCAGGAGACTCAGAAGAAATTTCCTGCAACAGTATCTCCACAGAGCAATGCTGAACAATGTTGTTACTCCCAACACCTGGATGGTGGCAGTCCTGAAGTAAGTCACCGAAATGCCATGATCTAGGCAACAAGGTACAGATGAATTCACAAAAGGTCACATCACAAACACTTCTCACAGTATTTTTTAATTTTTTTGCAGTTGTAGATGAACAGAATCATTTTATTCTATTTATTTATTTATTTTAATGTGGTGCTAAGGATTGAATCTGGTGTCTCACATATGCTAGGTAAGTGCTCTACCACTGAGCCACAACCCCAGCCTCTCTCACAGTCTTTTTGAACAGTCACTAAACTGGCAGGTCAGCATCATATCTGCATTATGGTCTTTTGATGAAGTCTCTCAAAATTACCTCACGGCAGGCTGGGGATATAGCTCAGTTGGTAGAGTGCTTACCTCACGTGCACAAGGCCTGGGGTTCGATCCCCAGCACCGCAAAAAAAAAAAATTATCTCATGGAAACAGATGAAGTCTGGGTGAGGTGAGATTGGTGGGTTTGTACCTCACCATACATATTATAAACTGACAGATGTGCATGTATACACACACATTCCTTAAGGGTAATGATAATAATAATAGTAGTAATAGCAATAATAGTAGTAGAGCAACATTATTATAGCTAAAGTAGTATGATACATAAAATACTGAGCACTTTCTCTAAGCCAGATCTTACTTAAGAGTTTTATGCTTTTCAGGTAATAACTCATTCAATCTCTTCCTCCTAGGACTCTTCCATCTTTCAGTACTACATTTATGAGGCACCTTCTTCATGAAATCTGCCCTGGTTATTGAACTTGAAAGTGACCTCTTCTTCCTCCGAAAATTTATTGACATTTCATGTGTACCTCTTTGGAAGTTCTGGGTACTTCTTCATCTTAATTATTTGTGTATATCGGCTTGCCTGCCTCCAAGATTATAAAATGCATTTCTTCCCAAGACCTTGTATCATACATCATTTCAACCTTCACCAATCTTGCATGGTGCCTAAAACATTTTTAAAGGTATAGGCTTAACATCTTTTGGAACATTTGACCCCTCCCCATGTCACAATTCCCTTTATCTGTCAGATGAAAAAATAATAGTATTAACCTCGTTGAATTTTTTGTGAAGAATGAATGAGATAATGTATATAAAATGCTTCATATAATGCTTTGGTATATAATTAAAACCCAATTAACATTAGCTATTTATGATTTTTTAAATTCTTTGATTTGTTCTAATTAGTTATACATGACAGTAGAATGCATTTTGATGCATTGTACTCAAATGGAGTATTTATAATTATTTTTGTCATTGATTATACATTCAGAATGATTAATAAATGACAATAGTAGTACATATCAATATACACAGAAGCTCAACTACCTACTATGCATCTGAAGTTTTAATAAATACAAGATTCGCCAGAACACTCCCCATGACATGTCAGGCATGATTATTCTGAAGTTATATTTGCAGCTCAATAAAGTTACATTCACCTAGCTAATGGTGTATGATCCACAGCTGATGTTTTCTGCATCATACACTGGATAATGTATGCTTTAGCCTATCCTCAGAAAGGCCAGGAGCTTTTTCAACATGTACACCTAGGGACGCCCCAGCCTCACCCCCATCCTAACCCTCCCATGTGCTAGAATGAGTGTACTACTTTACGGGGGACCAGCTATGTCAATTTGAACCACACCCCCACCAGTTTTCATTTAAGAATCCCCTGGGACGTTTCTTAAATATATAGATCTCTGGTGCCATCCTAAGTTCTCAAGAGGAACCTAGGAATCAGATTTTGTAATAAATATGCCAGATGACTTAGTGAAAACTGACCATAAACCACACTTGGCAAAATAATGCAGTGCGTGATTAGGTTCTATTTAGTAATTCTCTGTTACAGCAGTATAGGAGCAATAAGAATTTCTGAAAATAAGCCAAATTCTGATTCAATACATTTGGGGTGGGTCCTGAGAATTTGTATCTCTCCTAAGCTGATGGACGATGCTAACATCATACTTTGAAGTGCTAGGATAAAGCACTGTGCTCAGGAATCCTGGCTCAGGATGCTGGGGCTGCACCAGGGCACAGATAGAAAGCATGCTGTCATAGACTTGTCATATTCTTCAAGGGGATAGCCATGGAGGCTGATGGAAGGAATGCCACGTGTTGCTCATTCTAGATCCCACACCATTTTACCTAGGACATGGGGATCACTTCATGATAATACAGAGTGTCATCTTTCCCATGTAAAAATGACACAAATGACCCTCTTTTCCCTCATCAGCTAGTGTCACTTAGCTAGACACTAATGGAGGTTGCTCACTCCTTTGAACAATGAGTGGTGGGAGGGGTTGGTGAAGTTCGGAAGTACCACATTGGCAGAGGGACAATGAAAGTATGTCTGGCTTGGATAACGGGGCAAAATCTTTGAAACCATGTGGGGGAACGTACTGGAAATAGAAGAGGATAGTGTGGAAAAGGAAATAGATTTCACAAAGTGAAGTAAAACTTCTTTATTGTCACCATTTTGTTCAGGACTACTTTTAAAAAACAAAGAACTGTTATACAAGTAATACATATTTATTGGAGGAGAAGGAAGAGGCTGAGGTAGCAAGGAAGACCAATTAAAAACTCATCTATAATTGCACAATGTAATACTGTTAGTATTTTATGATGAAATCCTTACAAGTACATCCTTGTGCATCTTAATTTTCTTAGAAGTGCGACATCTAAGTTAAAAGGCTACTTCACTTTTACTTAGTGAACTGGATCATTAGCCCAGTTTTCTATTCACTTTCTTCTCTGTTAATAAAGATGCTTCATATATAAAGAATCTTAAAATACATTCATTTTTAATGCAATCAGGATTTTCTTGGAATACAGTATGGAGCATAATCCTAAAAATCTGTATTTATTTTTTCTAAACAGCAAAACTGTTTTCCCATCAGCATTTATTAAGTAATAAAATCCTCACCTTAAAAACATTACATTATTTAATCCTCATAACCCTGTGAGATGGGTACTTTATTTTACTCACCCTTACAGATGAGAAAATGGAGGCATACAAGTGTGAATATGTTGGTAAGGAGTGGAACCAGGCCAAGCACCGTGGTACAGGCCTGCAATCCCAGCTGCTTGGGAGGTTGAGGCAGGAGGATCGCAAGTTCAAAGCCAGCCTCAACAACTTAGCGAGGGCCTAAGCAGCTCAGCAAGACTCTATATCAAAATAAAATATAAAAAGTCTGGGTATATGGCTCAGTGGGTAAGCAACCCTGGGTTCAATTCCCGGTACAAAAAAAAGGAGTAGAGCCAAACGTGGTTTTAGATCTTGTCAATAAACTTAGTCATACCACGTTCGTGTTGAGAATATCACTTTATTCTATCTCTCGGTCTTAATTGATTCCCATGAAGGAGCTAATTCCCTAGAGATAGCAATGTAGGCAGGTTTATGCTGAAGAAGACATCTGATTATTTCAAATATTAAATACATAATTTATCAAAACATGTAACAAAGATGAAACTGAATTATCCATCCTTCTTGGTGTTGTATTCTTCAACTAAACACGATTAAATTATGATATCCAATGTTCTGTTATTAAAAACATTACAAAACAAATGCATCTGTGAAAACAGATGATTTGAAACAGTTCAAATCTTTTTGAATCTGCCAAGAAGACCTCTCTGACTCATACCATACTGTTCTTATCCCTTTACTCTTTCTTTCTGGAGATTTATTTTTATATCATCTAAAATCTTCCTCAACTATACTACCCTGATCTATAATTTGCAGTGATTCACCATGGCAATGAGATAATGTCTAAACGTTTTCAAGTGTCCCTCGAGGCTATTCACAGTACAGCCCCAACCTGCATTTCAATCTGATTCTCTACCCCTTCAGGCACAGAATGCTACTTTTTCTAAGAGGCTTCTTTTTATATGTTTCTGTGCTTAATGCAATAGAGACATCAAGAGAATTTTAGAACAGTCATCTAGCCAAACCGGGATATTTTAAAGAAGAAAGTAATGCCAAATAGCATAAGTTGCTCCAAGTCACACAGCAAAACAGAGGTCACAGTGCAAGCAGAATTTTGCTTTTTATTTAAATTCCCCCTTGAAATTGCTGCCTTCTGAAGGTGTAATCTGTGCTTAGCAAATGCTTGTTGAAATTGTGCTGCATAATTTACAGTGTTTCTAGCTGCACTTTTTTGACTTGGCACAAGTTACCATCTTTGTTGTGAATGAATTAAAAGAGCTACACAGAGATGGGCTGAGCAATTCCAAAGTGTAAAACACAACAGGAGGCTTGTTGGAGAGAACTGCGTGTAATGGAATCCAGCTGTCCATTGACCCATAGAAGTGGCAGGGAGCCAACAGGAGAGGTGGTACACTTCATCTCCATGGAACATGTCTCCTAAATCCCTACTAGCAAAGAGTTGAAGCTCAATATGGGAAAGTCTGTGAGCAAAGGTTTCTCACCCTCACTGCCTGGTCCTGATCCTCAAAGGATACTAGGATCCCAGATCAGTAGAATTTGAGGAAACCATCAAGATTCTTCATGTTTTTAGGTGAGAAAAACGAAGTCCAGGAGCTAGGGGTGTAGCTCAGTGGTAGAGCACTTGCCTAGCACGTACAAAGTCCTGGGTTCAATTCCCAGTACAACAAAAGAAAGAAAAGAAAACTGAAGTCTGACACTATAGAAATTCTACAGGAATCCTTCATGGAAAAAAATTTTTAAAATATTTCATTGTGGTTTTTAAACTGTGTCCTCAAGAGCATTCTGGTGACTGTCTGCTTTGCATTCTCCTGAATGTAATGCCCATGGATAGATATTATGTGTAAGTAGAATTTGACCTCCCCAACTCCCATTTCCAAATCTATCAGAGAAGCAGTAGAGGTTCCAGATTCGATTTCATACAGCAATAAATAAATAACAAGACTGCAGTTAAAAAATATTGGTCTAGGTTTAGGACAAAGAAGGTACTGGGGATTGAATCCAGGGGTGCTCAAACACTGAGCCATATGTCCAGCCATTTTTTATATTTTATTTAGAGACAGGGTCTCACTGAGTTACTTTAGGGCCTCACAAAGTTGCTGAGACTGCTTGAACTCGCGATATTCCTGCTTCAGCCTCCTAAGCTGCTGAGATCACAGGTGTGCACCCAGATGAGTGTCTCTTTTATACACTTAATCAAAGCTATTTCATTCTCACATCCACAACTCTAAAAAGGTAGGTATGATTCTATTCTCACTTTACAAATGAAAATGCTGACATTCAAGAATGAGTGAGCAATTTTCCCAAGGATACAGAGTGGGCACGTTATAAGAGAATCTTGTCCAAATAGAAAAGCCTTCAGGTCATGGGAATCAGAATGTAAATGTGGAATAACATCTATTCCCACCATCCACTGAAGGCTTAGACCTGGGTACATGGAGGATGCAGTCCTGGGCTCCCTTTCCTCTTCCTCCAAAACCAGATCTCTAGTTATAACTGGAGAGGGAAAAGATACTGAATGATATGGAGACCCCGATTTTAATCAACAAGATCTAAAGCCTGAACTCTGTCAGAGAGTATTTTTACCCCAAATTACTCTGTGATATCAAGACCAGATACCTCATTCTCAGCTACACCTGGTACCAGAAGCACCAACATTTTTAAATAAAAAACGATTGGGTATTAGAGGCACCGATCTGCCTCTTTAAGCTTTGGCCTGCTCCTCATTAAAACCATAGTCGAAACTAAATTTCACAGTTCTAACAGACAAGAAATAATGCAGCCATGGAAGGATGTCAGGAGATAGGGTCCCTGAAATAAGTCAGGTCTATTTGGGAAAATTTACTTTGCTATTTGTTGGCCTTGTGACTTAGAGGGAATTACTTATTTTCTGAGCTTCACTTTCCTCCTCTCTAAAAGATTGCATTAACTAATGCACACAAAGCAATGGCTAGCACATAATAAGCACTTTAAAAACATTATCCAGGGTTAGGATTGTAACGCAGTGGTAGAGTGCTTGCTTAGCATGTGTGAGGTACTGGGTTCAATTCTCAGCACCACATATAAATAAAATAAAGGTCCATTGAAAACTAAAAATATTTTTTTAAAAAAAATAAACTTACATTTTAAAAAATGTTAATTAGTGTGATCCTTCAATTAAAATTTAAGGAACACTCAGGGATACATTTACTCCAAAAAGTCTATCCCACTGGCTCCATATAGCGAAGTTTTCTTTTCCTACCTGATCCCCAGTCTTGCTAATGAACCACAGTGCTTTGGTGCTGCCTCTGGGAGGCCCAGAATAAATATCACACTTCCAGACAATGACTCTCCAGCGTGCAGCTGTCAGTCCCACTTCACATCTCAGTTAGATTAAACTTCTGTAAATACTGCTCCCCACATGTTGCTTATGTGCCCCAAATCTTTCAACCTTTTCTGCTTAATTTTTGGGGCCTTCTACAGCGTGGCTTTTTATCTCTCTAAACCTTAATGATTGTTAAAGATACAGCTCCTCTTTAAGGTCTTCCCAAGCTTTTATTGAACTTGTGTATGAATTCTTATGATACTTAGCATCAATACCATAACACAGTATGCCGACTTGGTTTTTTTGTTTGTTTGTTTGTTTGTTTATTTGTTTGTTTGTTTTGCACCAGGGATTGAATCCAGGGGCACTGGGCACTTAACCACTGAGCCACATCCCCAGCCCTTTTTATATTTTATTTAGAGACAGGGTCTCACTGAGTTGCTTAGGGCCTCTCTAAGTTGCTGAGGCTGGCTTTGAGCTCATGATCTTCCTGCCTCAGCCTCCCAAACTGCTGGGATTACAGGTGTGCGCCATCCCCCGCCTGCCCCACCTTGTTCTTTAGTATCTTAAATAGAGTACTTATATGCTCCCATGGTAGTTCTTTAAGCTTCTTAAAGATAGGGAATATATATATATATATATCCCTACATACCCTTCTAACAACCAGTACATAACTAAAAATGGGCAATATAAATTTAATTGATTGAATAATTAATTGTTTTTCCTACTCTGGCCACAGTGATCTCTTCTGGAAAATGACAAAACTGTGAATATCCTCTAGTTTTCATGCTCAATGGAATTATAATTTTAAAAAATCTTAAATCCCTAAAGCTTTTATCTGTAAAAACCAATAAACCTTAGCCATTATCATAAATTGGAAAGATCATGTTTTTAGGTATAAATTTGATGATTTCATATTTCTCATCTCTCTGGAAACTCCAGAAAACTAAAAGTGACCATTTTCCCCTCTTGAAACATAAGAAAAATCAGAACCATGGAGATGAAACATCACATCACCTAGTTGGCAAGGCAACCTCAGGAAGCTTCTCCATGATTCAGCACAATAATTACAGGTTTAGTATTTTGCTAATGAAACATTGTTTTTCACACAGTAAATAATTTAATGATGAACTACAGCTGCAGGAGGGACTGCCACTCTGCTCAAACCTTTTCAAAAGAGCACCATGTAGGAGATAAAATTCCTACCTTGAGTTTGACTACATTTGGAAGGAAGAAAGGGAGGGACGAAGAGAGGGCGAGAAGAGGGACCCTCCTTCTGCAGTGCCTTGATCCCCTGTCATTGGGTTGGATACAGAGAAAATGCTTACAAAATCTTAGCTACTGAGGTTAGAGAGATGTGGAAGGGAGATGGGGGCAGAGGCATTGAGGGAAAGGATTATATGAGGCCAAAGAAAAAGGATTTCTTCCTATCTTAAATTTATCCCAACTTCAATCCATTTCAATCCAATCATTAGAAATTATTATTTAATTCTAATCATGACAAGCCAGCAGAAAAAGCCAGATTAAGGGATGGTCTACAAAATACCTGACCATTTCTCTTCAAAAATATCAAGGTCCTGAAAGACAAGGAAAAACCAAGGATCTGTTTATAGACTGGAGGACACTAAAGAGACAGGCTGTGACTAACATGACAAATGCAATGGATTCCTAAATTGGATTCTGGAACAGAAAAAGGATTTAAGTGGGGAAAATGGGTGAATTCTGAATATATTTTGTAATTCAGTTAATAGTATTAAATAAATATCAGTGCCTTACTTTAGATAAATATTATGTAGTTAGGCAAGATTACAAGAAGTTAGTATACAGGAACTCTTTTCACTGTTTTCACAGCCTTTTTGTAAGTCTAAATTTATTTCAAAATGAAAAGTGGAAAAATAAGAGCCTGACACCAATATTTTATTTTTTTAAAAAAAAAGGTCTTATTTCTTCCTTCCAACAAGTGTCCTCATTAAGAAAAAAAAAGGAGCCTGAGACACACTGTCTCCAACATTAAAGAGGAAAACATTTCCCTTCAGACCCTCTTTCCTGTCAGCTTCTTAATTCCTCTGAGAACTCAACAGTGACTCTCAGAGGCCTCTAGCTGTAGTAACAGCAAATCAGTTCAGAAATCTAGAAAAATGAACTGTATGTACCTAAGTTTTCTAAATCATTGAAACGAATTATTTTGGAAGACATTATTTCTAGAAAAGTAGTATTCACTTCACAGCCATCTTAGAGCATAGAAAACACCACTTAATTCTTCATGGTTCCTAAGTGTTGATGTGAACATTTGCTTCTTTGCATTATATAAATAAAAGAGCTCTTGGGCTGATCCATGGGGGAAGCTAATTGTCATGTTGTATATTTCTGTAGGGCTTCACTGTCTCCTCTCCCCCTGCCTTGGTATTTCTTCAGAGGGAGAAGGGGACATATCAGATGAGTGACTTTGATGAGAGCTGGCAGCTGGGGGTCTGGTATCCCAAGAATCCGTATAAATCACTACAAAAGAAGGCTTTCCCATCACTTCTGGCTTTTCTGAGATTATGAACTTGTTATTATCATCATCATCTTCATTATCAATGTTATTGGTAGTGTCTAGGATCTACCCTGCAGAGGGCATATTTTCATCCAAGACAGCCAGTAAAATACATGACAACACCAAGGGGCAAAAAGTCTATGATAGAATGAGCCTCGGTTATTATCGTGAGGCATCCTGACATGTTTGTTGTGTGTCACTGAAATTCATAGATCACTAGGGCCAAGGCTTCACCAGGTAAAATGGCCAGAGCATATCATAATCCCTAAGGGCTGTCTGCTTGGCACCCATGGACACATACACTCCCTCTCTGCCACACTTCCTCTTTGGACTTGATAAATGTGTTTGTCTCTAAAAATTAGGGGTGGATACTCAGTCTTGAGAGTCACTTCCAGCTCTAAGATTCTAGGAAATTGTCCTTTGAGATATGAGTTTATGTTTTATATGAAATACTCCAGTGCTGTCAGGGAGTAATTATCACCACATGGTGCAAATCTCACCTTTATCAATCAGACAAGCCTTTCTTTTCAAAGTACTTTCCCCCAGATATTACAGGCTGCTCCTTGATGAACTTTATATTGAGAGAAAGTTTCAATGCAGGTCAACAGCATACATGGCTCTCTATGCACCAATTGGGCAACCCTGAAACCTCCTCCTGTGAAAGCAAATATGAGCTGTCAGCCTCAGGTGCCCATTTAGAGAAGGGAGCCAGTGCCATCCAATGATCCCCAGAAGCAAATGTGCCTGAGTTGCAGATTTTGTAAAGAAATCCCATTGATTTTTCCCTATCCTTTCTAGAAATCTTGACTTGCTTCTATATGATTCCATGTGTATGAAAAATATGGAAATTGTGCCATACAAGTTCTTCAGTACATCCCAAATGAGTAAAACCAAGGAGTTCTTTTGGGGCCTCCAGGAAGCTCCAGAGAAGGGAAGGCAAGTAGGACCTCAACAGACAAATTAGCTAAAGTCAGGCTTGACATAGGACCTCCCTGGCCCCCACCCTGCTATGAGACACCCAGTCCAAAAGAATTTGGGGGCTATACTTACCACTACTTCCAGGCCAACTCAACTCCTCTGCATGGCTAAAATACCACATTACAAACCCACATCCATGTGACCCTGAGGCTGAGGGATAGTGTGCCAAGGGTGTGTGGTTTGGATACAGTCAGACCTGGGTTTGTATTTTAACTCTACCCCTTATGAGCTGTTCGGCTTTATGCAACTTACCAAACAGCTCTGTGCGTCAGTCTCCTCATTAAGATGAATCTGATAGCTCTACTCTGCCACAGGGTTATTGGGAAGATTAAAGATAATGCACACAAAGCTCCTGATAACAGTGCTTAGGACATGGTAGTCATGGCAACCAATAAATGGTAGCTGTTTTTCACTGTTCCATGTGAAAGCCAGACACAAAAGGTCACATATTGCATGATTCCATTTATATGAGATGTCCAGAATAGGTAAATCCATAGAGACAGAAAGTAGATTAGTGGTTGCTAGGGTCTGGAGGAGAGGGGAATGGAGAGTGACTGCTAAAGGATACAAGGTTTTTTTTTTTGAGGTGATGAAAATGTTCTAAAATTAGATAGTGGCAATGGCTGTGCAACATAAAAAAAGGAAATTTTTTTTGTAAATAAAATTTAAAAATAAATTATCTGTTTCTCTCTCTCTCTCTCTCTCTCTCTCTCTCTCTATATATATATATATATATGAATGATCATTTGTAAAATGTGGATAACAGTAGTACCTACCTTAATAGGGTTTTGTGAAAATCTAATGAGTTAATTTTAAAAAAATATTTAGACTAATTCTGGCACACTATAAAAGCTCAAAATCTGTCAGCTACAATAATTATCACTGCTACTGTCATTATCTTGATCGTTATTTTTGTAACAGGTGACACAGTCTAGTAATCAAGATCAATGGGGTTTGAATCAATAAAACTGGTTTAAATCTGATTTCACACCTATTAGTATATATTATAATGGTTAATAGTTCAGCCACTGGATACGGACTATCTTGATAAAAATCATGACTCCACCATTTATGTGATTTTATGCAAGTTTTCAACTACTCTTTCTTCATATTTTTATCTGAAAAATGCAGGCAATAAATAGTTTTTCACCATGAGAATTAGGTAATGCTTTTTGACTTCAGGTTTCAGGAACCTAGCTCAATTTGCATTAACAGATAGAAGGGAAAGAAAAAAGGATGGAAAAGAGAAAATAATTGAGAAACAGAATGAGAAATAAAGAAGGGGAAAAAAGATTTTTTTAACCAGTCATTACTATCCAAATTTTCTTCCTGAATTTTTAAGATGATTATTACTACTTTTAGTATAAGCTTCTTCAATCTCTTTTGGTCATAGACAGGCACTAAGTAAAAAATAATACATTCCCTTATATGCTTGCTATTACCTTTGTTCTCTAGGAGTATCAATCTCATTGAGGAGACTGTGCAAAATATTTTAATAATGTAATATTTCTGTCCAGTCAATGACATCATTCAGAATGGCATTGTGAATGGGCCAATATAGTGCCTTCATACACCTTAAAAGGCTAAATTTTATTAGGCTAATCTAACAGGAAATAAGGCCTTGAAGTGGAGAGGACATTTCATCACCAATTGCTCAGAGCCCTCCATAACCATGCATGGCTTCAAATTCCCCCATCACCAAAATGGGAAATCGAAGCACAATGAACCCTCCAGGTGGCGATCTAAGTATAGAAGAGCATCTTATCACCCTACTTATGATTACAGAATCAAAGATTGGATGGGTCTTTAGTAAAAATGAATTTATCCTCTGTATGTGCAAACAGAGACGCTGAGACTCAGTGAGGGCAGCCCTTTCCAAGGTCAGACCAGCTTGGTTCCAACAGAGTTGAACCTACATTCCAGTCTTATGCTCTATCATGATGGAATACAGACTGATGAACTGAACTTGTATCTCCTTCCTTCCTTCTATCTGTCACAATAATTCATCCCTATATATAGTTGGCCCTCTGTATCTGCAGGCTCCATGTTGCCTAATTCAAAGAACCACTGATTTAAAATATTCAGAAAAAAACCCTGCATCTGTATTAAACATGTACAGACTTTTCTTGTCATTTCCTTCCAAATGATACAATGTAACAACTGTTTCATTGTATTAGGTTTTATAAGGGATCTAGAGGTGACTTAAATTATATGGGAACAGCCAGGCATAGTGGTGCACACTTGTAATCCCAGCTACATGGGAGGCTGAGGCAAGAGGATTGTTTGAGCCCAGGAGTTTGAGGCCAGCCTAGACAACAAAGCAAGATCCCATCTCACTATGAAGAAAGTATATGGGAGAATTGCATAGGTGATATTCAAATACTGTGCCATTTTATATAAGGGACTTGACCCTTATATGCAGATTTGGGTATATATGGGAGTCCTGGAATGAATCCCCCATTGATACTGAGGGACAACTCTGTGTGTGTGTGTGTGTGTGTGTGTGTGTGTGTGAGTGTCTACACTGAAAGAAGAGGATCATCTGGAGATATGTACCAGTTTTGTGTCCCATTGATAAATGTATATAGCCTTTGTGTAGAGATTTGTACTTCTCTAAAGGTGGGAAGTCAGGATTCTAACTGCTTTCCTTATGACTTAGTTTGGCAGAGATTACGTGGACAAATCAGGGTGAAGGTGAAATGAAGACACAAATATTCACTGGGGACTTTTCTAAGAAAGCCAGGGGCTTCTACAATTCTGGAGATTATGTATTTTAAGATGCTAGAAATAAGGTGTGCTAGTTGAGGTTCCAGGGAACACTGACCTATGTGCCATTTTGAAAAGCCCATGTGATCTACATGGTCATAGTCAGAGCAGAATATTTCTTTGCATCCCCTTTGGCCATTGCCTTTTTTTCCATTAAGCTACCAGGAAGATGAAAATCAGTGATTGCCCTGTAAACTCACAGCACAGAGTATGGCAGCTTTCACAGGAGTCTTTGCTGCTATAATTTTATCTCTAATTTTACCTCATTAAGAAGGGTCTGGTAGGCATTTAAATTGCCCCAACTTTCCCAGATGACATACATTCAATACAACACTTTGATAATTATTTCATTAAAGTTTGAGAATTCTCAGTGACATAGTGAACAGTCTTTGACTTTTAAATCAAATGACAGAAAATTTCTTCAAGCAGAGAAAATAAAGATTCTATTTCTGTCCCTAGATTAGTTATTACAGTCACCTGGCTTCACATTCAACTTTGATGATACATTGTTAAATAGCCATGATATCAGAAGTTTTGCTGGCCAGAACAAATTGGCCAGTAACTGTTTGCATGACCAAGAGAAAACACTGCCTTTCATTCTCCCGTCTTCCCTCCAGGAAATTGTGATTGTAACCCCACTGTTATGGTTTGGATGTGGTGTCCCCCAAAGGCTCACGTGTGTGACAACGCAAGAGGTTTAGAGGAAAAATGATTAGGTTATGAAAGCCTTAACCCAATCAGTGAATTAATCACCTGATGGGATTAATTGAGTGATGACTGGAGGCAGGTAGGGTGTGGCTGGAGGAAGTGGGCATTGGGGACGTGGCTTTGGGGTATATATTTTATATCTAGCTAGCGGAGTCTCTCTCTGCTTTCTTATCTTCATGGGAGCTGCTTCCCTCTGCCACACTCTTCCACCACGATGTTCAACCTCACTTCAAGCCCTGAGGAATGGAGGCTTCTGTCCATGGACTGAGATGTCTGAAACTATGAGTCTCCAAATAAACTTTTCCTCCCCTAAAATTGTTCTGGTCAGGTTTTTTAGTTGCAGCAGCAAAAAAGGTTCACTAAAATACCTATGGTCATACCAGCTCCCCTTCCTTCCTTCCTGATGTAGTTGATTCTAATAAGAATACACTACTATTCCATTTTGAGGATTAGAAGGAGCCAAAGCAGAGAGAGAAAGACAGAGACTGTTATGATTTGGATATGAAATGTCCCCCCAAAAGTTCATGTGTTAGAAACGTGATATCCATAGCAGCAATGTTCTGAGGTGAAATGATTAGATTATGAGAGCTGTAATCTCATTGGTGGAATAACCCACTCCATGGATCACTATTTTGAATGGATTATTGGGTAGTGATTGTGGGCAGATGGGGCATGGGTGGAGGAAGTAGGTCACTGGGGCATGCCCTTGGGATTATGTTTTGTCCCTGGAGGCTCTTCATCATCATCATTCTTCCTTCCTCCTCCCCCTCCTTCTCCTTCTTCTTCTCTCTCTCTCTCTCTATGTATGTATGTATGTATGTGTGTGTGTGTATGTGATATATATATCCCTCTCTCACCCTCCATGCTTATAAAGAAGAGACCATGGTAACACACAGCAAAACGACAGCCAGGTACCAACCAGAAACTGGGCCCTCACCAAAGACCAAATCATCTAGCACCTTTATCCTGAATTTTCAACCTCCAAAACTGTGAAAAAAAATAGCTTCTGTTTAGTCCCCCAGTGTGTGGTACTTGGTTATGGCAGCACTAGTAGACTGTCACATTTCAATCCTTTCTGCTCATTTCCTTCTCTGTAGCACCACTTTTACTACAAAATTCTCTTTGGGGATTTATAGCCCTGAGTCAGAGGCACATTCCCATTTTTCCTTGGCAAGCATCTTAACTGAGCTACATATGTTCCACAAATTTAATTTTTTTAACCTCTCTGCATTCTTTCAATATTCTTATGCTTTGTCCAGTTTGAAAAATATATATATTGTTTACTGGGATGACACATTTCAACTCTGTAAACTATCTTGTATCAATAACTACAAGATACAAGCACTGTATGCTCCTATTTGAGCACACTTGATGTTCACACACTGGATTGCTACGTATATTTTATGGGTAAGGTTAAAACCCTAAGGGCATTCAGATTTCATTGGTTCTACCCTAATAAAAATTGAAAGATAAACTTGACTTCCACTTCCTCTAGCTTGTTCAAATATTTCTCCTCAAGGAGATTTTGGGAACACATCCAAGGACAGTTAACAATGGCAAAATAGCTGGGCCTCATGACACATGCCTGCAATCCCAGCAGCTTAGGAGGCTGAGGCTGGAGGACTGCAAGTTCAAGGCCAATTTTGGCAACTTAGTGAGGCCCTAAGCAACTCAGAGAGACCCTGTCTCAAAGTAAAAATAAAAAGGGCTGTGTATGTGGCTCATCAGTTAAGCACCTCTGGGTTCAATCCCCAGTACAAAAAAAAAATGGCAAAATGCATGAAATCTATTTCCTGCTTATTAACACACATGAATTTGCTCAATTAAAAGGCATTAAAGGGGAGCATGCCCACAGTGAGTTCAACTCAGATTCCTCTGTGAGAACACAAGCTGGGGATTCTGCTCATGTTCCCTACATTTGGACAGAGACCCTGATGGTAAGTTTCTCTGAGAGGAATAAACAGAATCCAGTGATATCTAAATGTCAAGTGGGTTCATCCTGGAATGTAGAACTTAGCTTTGGCCCTCTGAGGAGAGGAAGCTGAATTCACTGTCAGAAATTTCACATATTCCACTCCCTCTTCCTCAAGGGAAACTTCAGTGCTGAGGGACCAAAGTAGCTCTCAGCAAACAGGAGGCCACGAATGTCCCCTACCTCTGTAGCATTGCTTTTGGTGAGAAGCAACAAGCCACTATGTATCGGCTGCCAAGTCCTCCCCTTGTTGATTTTGGCTGTAGGGTCTCATAGTCTTAAGTCACTACTACTTAGACCTATTTCAGCCCTTTTAGATGCTGGATATTTCAAGTGATTTGATTCCAGTAGTGAGGGGTTAGGTAGACAAACATCTATGGGTTGGAGGCCAAGAAGAAGCAGCCATCTTGGATTTCCCTGGCACATATACACCAAGAGCCCTGCAGGCAGAGATACAGAGCCATTCATGTGAGCCAGCAAGGCTTTGTTCTTGTCTTCCCCTCAAAATATATTCACTAAGCATTGCAACTTCTCCTTTCCATTTGCATTTGTGAATTGGGGCTGGGGTATCCTAAACTTATGCATATTTGTCCACATACACACCTACATGTACTTGTACATATGTATATATACATGTGTGTGTATATAGATATAAATGAGAATTGGCACTGGCTTTTTTCTTTCCATTTCAGTTGATAGACCCAGTGCATGAAAAGGGAATTCATGTTGGTCCTATTTTATCAAAACCAATTTCAAGAAATCTGTTCATCAAAGAAGTTGTTGTAAGCTATTAATCAGCACTGTGGTAACTGGTGATTTGTGTCCTTAGGGAACATGGTTACCACACCTGCCTTGTCCTTGGTGTCAAATCTTTCCAGGAGAATATTTATAGGGCTGTTTATTCTGCCTGTATGTGAGAAGGTACACAGATGTCCCCTATATAGGCATCACAGTTGGTAACTCCATCATGTACAACCTGAACATAGGGTGGGGCCAGCTATATGCCAACTCTGCCTGGAGCCCGGGAGAGAGAGCAGATGGCTACTGGGTGGGTTCCTGCCTCTCGGCACATCAGAAGGGAATGTACTAGCAAACACGGATGTTTGTTTTTCTGGAAATGCCAATGCACAAATAATTGTCCTTCTTTTCAGGCAGTATAGCAGTTTCCTGTGTCTACCCTAACAAATTATCACAAACTTGGTGACTTTAAAGAACAGATATTTATTATATCACAGTTCTGGAGGCCAGACGTCCAAAATCAAGCTGTCAGTACAACTATGCTCCCTCTGAAGGTGCTAAGAGAGAACCCTTCCTTGCCTCATCCAGACAGTCCTTGATCTGAGGCAGCATTGCTCCAGTCTTTGCTTCCATATCCTATGGCCTTCTCTTTTATGTCTCTGTGTCTCAAACTTACTTCTCCTTTCTCTTATAAGGGTACCAGTCACTGGATTTAGGACCTACCCTAAATCTAGGATAATTTCAACTTAATTACCACTGCATAGACCCTATGTCCACGTAAAGTCATAGTCATAGGTAGCAGGGGTCATGACTTGGTCATATTTTTTGGGAGGACACTACTGAACTCACTACAGGCAACATATTCAAGATCTATTGTGGCACATCTACATGTTACAAATTGCATTCATCTAAGCTGGGAGTGGTGGCATATACCTGTCATCGCAGCAACTGGGGAGACTGAGGCAGGAAGATCAAAGCCAACCTGTTAGCGAGGCCCTATATAACTCAGTGAGTCCCTGTCTCAGAATAAGAAATATAAAGGGCTGGGGGTGTGGCTCAGTGGTAAAGCACCTCTATGTTCAATCCCCATTACCAAAAAAAAATTAAAATGAAAATAGCAGTCATCCCAAGATTGTTTTCTTTTTCTTTTCTTCATGCCTTGGATACTTGGACTTCAGTAAGAAACTTCAGTGAAGATACAGCAGTGCTTGAAGGTTTTGACTTACAAGCAGAGAGCAAAGGAAATGCATAGCCCTACAATCTGGCTGGAAACTCCACACTTTCTCTCATTCGATTCTATAAAATAGGGATTGTTGTTGCCAGACTACAGATGAGGATACTTTCAGCAATCTCTGGGCAGGCTCAGGTTTTCAGATAGGGTCTGTCTGACTATATAGCCTCATAACTATATGTATGAAAAATTTTGGTTTAAAACAGAATAAATGGTAATCATATGATAGCATTTGAAAAGCTCTTGGGAGAACCCAGACCATTCCCTCCTCAGGTTGCCCTGTCAGCTTGTTAATGTCTATTTTTCTTCTGCAGGGAAAAAATCCCTTCTGTCTTATAAATACAGATTATTATTCAAATGAAAGTCTCTCAGCACTATCGCCTGCTCTGAAATACATGGTGAAAGTAGACTGCTCTTTCTTAGGAGCAAATTTGATTAGAAGAAAAAAAATGGAGGATAGCAACCACTAGCAGCAGGTCCTCTTGAAGAAGAGATTGGGACACAATAAAGACAGAAATTGTCTTTACAGTGTCTTAGCCATAGACTGGTGGCTCAGACAACAAACACATTTATTTCTCACAGTTCTGCAAGTCCAAGATCAAGGTGCTGGCTGATTTGCTTACTGGAAAGGACTCTCCTTCTGGTTTGTAGGTGGTCATCTTATATCATTAACTGCTGGAAAAAGAAAGCAAGCTCTTTCATCTATTTTTACGAATGTTCTAATCCAATTATGAGTGCTCCACTGTCAAGATCTAATTACCCAGCTGGGGTTGTGGCTCAGTGGTAGAGCACTTGCCTACAACATGTGAGGCACTGGCTTCAATCCTCAGCACCATATTTAAAAAAAAAAAACTAAATAAAATAAAGTTATTGTGTCTATCTACAACTCAAATTATTTTTTTAATTTTTTTGTAGTTGTAGATAGACAGCATGCCTTTATTTTTTTTTTGTTCACTTTTATGTGGTGATGAGGATAGAACCCAGTACCTCACACATGCTAGGCACGTGCTCTGCCACTGAGGTACAGCCCCAGCCTCTCAAATTATTTTTTTTAAAAAAAGACCTAACTAGCTGGGTGCAGTGGTGCATGCCTGTAATCCCAGTGGCTGGGAAGAATGAGGCAGGAGAATCTTGAGTTCAAAGTCAGCCTCAGCAAGAGCGAGGTGCTAAGAAACCCAGTGAGACCCTGTCTCTAAATAAAACACAAAATAGGGTTGGAGATGTGGCTCAGAGGTTGAGTGCCCCTGGTACCCCCACTCTGCCCCCCAAAATGGCCTAATTACTTCTCAAAATCTTCATGTCCAAAGACCTTCACCTTGGGTATTAGTGTTTCAATATACAAATTTGGGTGGGGGTGGGGTCATAAACATTCTATCCACAGCATGAAGTTTGCGTGAAACAGCCAGCTTATCTGTCTGATCAATTCTGTGTAGGTAGCCAAAGCTGAATGATCCTTAATCAATCCAGTGCCTTTATTTGCCTTAAGTTTCCATCTATAAAGTGGGGATAAATATTTCCACATATCAAGGATATAAAATGATTTCCCTGGAACCATTTGATGCTGGTTTGTCCTACATTTTATGTGAAAACACAGGTCATATTGATTCTGGAGACAAATTCAATTTAGGCCACCAGAAATGAGAGATTAGATGAAAGGAATATTTAGAAAAAGGATTTAATTGTGCAAGTGTTTTCTCTAAATAGAAAAGTAACAAGCACAGTACATAGGGAAGACAATGCCAATTCCAGGAAATCATTTAACATATTCTTTACACACAGCCAGGAAATCAGACCAATATGAAGCACCAGCACAAAAAAAAATGTGTGAGATTATATCAATAAAACACTCCCAGACAAGAGAATAACTACACTTGGAACAGCAAAAAGAAATCTAAGAAAAGTAGCAAAAGCGAACAGCCCAAAATAAAGGACTGGGGTATAGTAGTCATATATGTGGAAGAATTTGCTGATCATCATAGAGATAAAATTTTGAGGGGCTGGGGTTGTAGCTCAGTGGCAGAGCACTTGCTTTGCATGTGTGAGGCACTGGGTTCCATCCTCAGCACCACGTATAAATAAACATAAAATAAACATAACATAAATAAACATAAAATAAACAACAAAAAATATTTAATTTTTTTATATAGGGACAAGTGAAATTCGTTGCTCACAGATATTCATTGCTATAATTTAGATCTTGAATATTTCCCAAAGGCCCAGGTATTGAAGGCGTGGCCTCCACACCATAGCACTATTGTGAGATGGTGGAACCTTTGACAGGTTTATATAAAACCTTGAAGAGGTATTGAACATGTACAGATTTTTTTTATCATAATTCCCTAAACAATACAGTAAAACAACTGTATAACATTTACATTGTATTAAGTATCATTAGCAATCTAGACATGATTTATGGTGGGTGTAGAGGAAGATGTGCATAAGTTCTACCCAAATACTATGCCATTTTATATAGAGGACTTGCTCATCCAGGGATTCTGGCATCTGCAAGGGGGTTCTGGGAACATATCCCCTGCAGATACTAGCAGACAACTGTACATTATAATGATTAATATTTAATAATGTTTTTAGAAAAGTTCTTAGGTGCCACACAGTTTTCACACATGAAAGCTCAGAACCACCTATAAGGGATAAGGAGCCTGAGATACAGTGCATTCAAGCAATCTTTCTATTTCATGTGGCTTATCAGTGGTATGACAGGAATTCAAAGCAAACCTGGAAGATTTAAAAGCCGAAATTCTTACCCTTACACAAACTGCCTGAAATGCACAAGGTCTACATTTACAGGTTATGCTCTCTCAAACCTTTTGGAAGCTCCTGTAGTACAGAGGCTCTCTATTTGACTTCTGTCTTTCCCATATCTGCCCCTTCTCCATATCTAAGCATCTAGCCAATCTTTTTTTTCTCCTCCTCCTCATATGTTGCCGCAGTCTGGCTGGGCACAAAATCACGAGCCACTCAAGCAGGAACAAAGTTTATTTTTTGAAACTGCCGCCAATGTCCGGTACCGCCCGGGCAGATTTTTTCCACCCACGCGGCCTCCTCCCGGACCCGCAGAGAGAGCTCCTCCCCCGGAACTCCCTCCTACTGTACTTCCCCAACCAATGGGAACTCTCCAGGAGTCCCGTAGCCGGCCTAGGTGAACAGCAGGAGTCCAATATCCATATGAATGCAAATCTTAACATAATCATATCATCTCAATGGCTAGCTGGCGTCACCTTTCGACCAAAAATGCCATGCATCATATACTTGGCTCTTAGCAATATGTGTTGAAGATATTAATTTCTCTGCATCCCCAAGTCCATTACCTTCCAGTCAGGCACCACCATCTTTCACAGGAAGCATGAAGACCACTGACTTTCTCTGTACACTTGCTTTTCCATAGTCCATTTTCTGAAGTTAGAGACAGTTTTCTAAATGCAAATCTGATCAATTCCCTTTCTTCCCTGCAACTTTTAAATGGCTTTGTATAGTTTCCTGCAATGGACTACATGTTTGTCCCGCATACACCCCAATTTCATTTGTTAGAATCCTAAACCTCCACCTGATGGTAGAGATTTGGGGAGGTGCTTTAGGTTGTGAGAGTAGAAGCATCATGAATGGTATTAGTTCCCTTTTAAAAGGAACCCTTGAGAACTTTCTCACCCTATTTCTGCCAAATAAAGATGCAATGATATGTTGGCAGTCTGTGACTGGAAGAGGACCCTCAGGAGAACCCTGTTCTCAGACCACCAGCCTCCAGAACTGTGAGAAATAAATTTGATGTTTATAAGCTTCCCAGACTATGATATTTTTTTACAGTAGTCTAAGCTGAATAAACCTCCCAAGGCCCTCTATACTCATAATTGATATATGACCTTGCACTTCGGCTCCCTCTATCTGGCAATGGCATTGCCCACCTTCTTCACCAGGAGAACTTTTACCTGTTGTCTGCAGTCCTCCTGGGCTCAGCTTAAACACCACCTTCTTGGAGCTGGGGTTGGGTCTCAGTAGTAGCACAGTTGCCTAGCATGTGTGAGGCACTGGGTTCAATTCTCAGCACTGCATATAAATAAATGAAGATAATAAAGGGTCATCAACATCCAAAAATTTATTTAAAAAAACACCTTCTTGCCTTCCTTGATTGCCCAAGGCTGCTTTTGGGACTCCTCCACATTCCTATAGTGCCTTGTTCAGCTCCCTTTTATAGTGCTCACCATACTGTCACACACACACATGGGTATTGATTTGTCTTCCCAGTGACAGGATTAAAAGTTTTTTAAAAACAGTGGATGCTACCTTTTCATAAACAATTCCTCAGAAAACACTCATAAGTCAGAACTTACAAGTAGTTTAATTTATACAGAAATAACTGCATGGATTAAAAAACTTTATGGTAAATGTCTAGACTCAAAACAAGTGCTTATTACCTATGCCCTGACTAAATGACTGTATTAGTGAAACTATGTAGGACCTATTCTAAAGGAATTCAGCTGCAACACAAAGGACTCAAACTTCCCTTTAGACAAAAGAGGAAAAGCCCTTATTTGGGCTCCCAGAATTTGGAGGATGTGAGTTGAGTGTGCTAGTGTATGCCTATGGTCTCAGCTACTGGGGAGGTTGAGGCAAGATCATTGCTTGAGCCCAGGAGTTCAAGGCCAGACAGAAAGAAAGATGGAAGGAAGAAAGGAAGGAAAGAGAGAGAAAGAAAGGAAAAGGGAAAGGAAGAGAAAGGCTGAACATGGTGGCACATGCCTACAATCCTAATGGCTCAGGAAGCTGAGGCAGGAGCATCACAAGTTCAAAGTCAGCTTTGGCAACTTAGCAAGGCCCTCATTAACTTAGGGAGACCCTGTCTCCAAAATAAAAAATAAAAATGGGCTGGAGATGGGCTGGGGTTGTGGCTCAGCAGTAGAGCACTCGCCTAGCACGTGCAAGGCCCTGGGTTCAATCCTCAGCACCACATAAAAGTAAAATAAATAAAATAAATGTATTGTGTCCAGCTACAACTAAAAAATAAAATATTTTTTAAATAAAGGGCTGGAGATGTGCTCAGTGATGAAGTGGCCATGGTTCAATCCCTGGTACAAAAAAAATAAATTAATAGAGGATGTAGAGTGTTTTCCTGTATGCAGAAGAATAATTGATTTAGGGCCACTAAGGCAATTCTCTTGTTTATGTCCAAAACTGCTTTTCTTGAAAAATTCAAGCTTTTGGTTAGTTACAGTTAACAAATGTGCTAACTCCCTGTGACAACAGATTCATTTTGATGTAAGGTAATGAATATAAAGCAAGAGGTATTGATATATAAATGTGCACACTTTAATTATGTCACAGCACATGGATGAAGAGGGTAATTTAACTTATGTTCTCTGAAAGGTCAGTTCTCCCAAGGGAGGGAAAATCTTCCTCAAATCATCAATGCCTTTCTTGGTAACTTCCTCTGCCATTGCTTTTCTCAGGTCCCTTCTGTATCTTGGGGGGAATGGAGGAGGTGGCTATTTATACTTTAGATTATTAGATGATGTTGAGAATGTGAGAGAGCTGGTGGAAGGATACAGAAGAAAACAAGGGCTTTAAAAGAGAAAAAAAATGTCCAGGTGCATGCCTGTAATCCTAGTGGCTTGGGGGGCTGAGACATGAGGATTACAAGTTCAAAGCCAGTCTCAGCAATGGTGAGGCACTAAGCAACTCAGCGAGACTCTGTCTCTAAATAAAATGCAAAATAGGGCTGGGGATGTGGCTCAGTGGTCGAGTTCAATCCCTAGCAATGCCCCNTTTGAATCCAGGACCTCATGCATGCCAGGCAAGTACTTTACCACTGAGCTACATCCTTACCCCTAGACCCTGTTTCCTAAAGTTTCCATCACAACACTCCCATACTGCAGACCACATTTCCAGCACATGAACCTTGAAGGACAAAACACATACAAACTATAGTAAAGACCAATCTTATTTATGTAGATGCATGGCCAAGGGGATTCTGAAGGTTTTGTTAGTTCTTCAAATAACACAAACAACCCCATTGCCTTTTGGGAAAAGTATACAAGGAAATGTTACTCTCTTTTGATGCATTCTTTTTTATACCTTTATTTTATTTATTTATTTTATGTGGTTCTAAGTATCGAACCCAGGGCCTCACACATGCTAGGCAAGCACTCTGCCACTGAGCTACAGCCCCAGCTCTGATGCATTCTTTTTTTAAAACATACTTTTAGTTGTTGATTAACCTTTATTTAATTTATTTATTTATATGTGGTGCTGAGAATCAAACTCAGTGCCTCACACATGCCAGGCAAGTGCTCTACCACTGAGCCACAATCTCAATCCCCTGATGCATTCTTAAAGGAGAAAAATAAGTCACCACTCTTATTGGCCTCTATTACCCTAATATAGCTAAGACAACAACATGGCAGAAGCTACATATGAAACACAGATAAAGGCAATGGAAATAATCAAAAAATGGAGATTGTGTAGACAAGACTGAAATGGCTAACTGGAGAGAACGGGGCTTTAAACATAAGTACTCAAGATGAAGGAAAATCCCAGCTTATGGGATGCTTTCTGCTAAAGGTATGCTTTAAGAATCTTTACTGGCAGGTATAAAGAAGAAAAAGAAACATTAAAAAAGCATTTTATCAGGCTGGGGTTGTGGCTCAGTGGTAGAGTGCTCACCTAGCATGTGTGAGACACTGGGTTCAATCCTCAGCACCACATAAAAATAAATGAAATAAAGGTCTTGTGCCCATCTACCACTTAAAAAAATATTTTTTAAAAAAGTATTTGATCATGCTTACAATTTGCCTAATGAGTTAAATGAGTGCAGTTTACTTAATGGCACAATAAGCATCATGGACCTCCAGTTTGTTAGCATAACAATTTGTTTTCTAATATTCATATTTTATTGGTACATTATAGTTACACATACAGTGTGTTCACTGTTACATATTTGCACATGGATATAATGTAATTTGGTCAGTTTTATTCCCCAACACCTCCCTTTTCCCTCTCCTCCTCCCCTCCTCAGTTGCTTTCCTCTACCCTACTAGTCTTCCTTCTATTTGCACAAGATCCTTTCCTTTCCTTTCTTTTTTCTCTTTAGCTTCCACATATGAGGAAAGCATATGGCCCTTGACTTTCTGGGTCTGGCTTATTTCACTTAGTATGATGATTTCCAATTCCATTCATTTATCTGAAAATGCCATAATTTCATTCTTGTTTATTACTGAATAGAACCCCATTGTGTATCATACCACGTTTTCTTTATCTGTGCATCTGTTGATGGACACCTGGGCTGGTTCCATAACTTGGCTATTATGAATTACACTGTTGTAAATATGTTTATTCATATATAGGCGTAGTATGATAGCATAATAATTTCAGTGTCATCAATTCTCAACTACCAGTGACAGTGAGAGATGAAAGATCCATGAAAAAGCAACATTCCCATATACCCCAAGGCATATTCAGAGCTGAAAATGTAAGGCATAGTCCTTTTTGCTTTTTACCCTAGGTCAACCTTGCGGAAGGAGAATCTCAGAAGGAAAAATGGGTGGCCATGTAAGATGGTATGATTTAAGGCTTAACTGCCATCTGCTCAAGTACATCTCTCATCTGAGGCCACTACATTTGAAGTTCTAAACACCAAGAGTCACAGTATTTCCATTCTTCTGTGTCAGAAAGACTATTGATAAAGAAAGTAATCCTATAAGAAGATGATTTTATCTAAAGCAAATGATTAATGATAAACTACTTTTCACATCCTTTGGACATAGAGGAATCTGAAAATGACCTTCATTACAAGAATCTGATTTTATCTCATATTGGTTAAACAGAAGAATTCCTAGATTCTTTTAGATCCTTTCCAGAATCAAGTTTTCCACACTGCACAACTCCAGAATGTAATTCACATTGCAGTCTGTGTGAACAGTATAGTCAGTATAGTTCACAACAGACATGGCCATATGTAGCAATCCCTCTTAGACCTCTCTGATGAAAGAAAGGTGCTGACCAACCTACTGTGGCAATTTTTTTCTTCCTTTTTTTTTTTTTTTTTGTACCAGGGATGGAACTCGGGGGTGCTTAACCACTAAACCATATCCCCAGCCCATTATTTATTTATTTTTTATTTGTTTTGAGATAGGGTCTCGCTAAGTTGCTAAGGCTGGCTTTGAATTCATGATCTTCCTACCTCAGTCTCCTAAGCCACTGAGATTGCAGGCATATGCCACCATGCCCAACCTGCTATGGCAATTTCAAAAGAGGACAGTTGGAACCAGTGCACGTGCAAGTGCCCCCTAGATGAGGAAGCTTCTCATATAGCTAATGAATATGACAGGAGTATATCAGGCTCTCCATCTCTATTATGGTTTGTTCTCACCAAAACTCATATTGAGGCTTGGTCCCCAATGCAGCAGCGTTGGAAGGTGTGTTGTTCCCCAAAAGCTCATGTGTGAGACAGTGCAAGAAAGTTTAGACATGAGATGATTGGGTATGAGAGCCTTGACCTAAACAGTGCATTAGTTCCCTTGATAGGAATTAACTGGGTGGTAATTGAGGACAGGTAGTGTGGGACTAGAAGAGGTGGATCACTAGGAACATGCCTTCAGGGTTTATATTTTGTCGTGATGAGGAGAGTTCTCTCTCTCTCTCTCTCTCTCTCTCTCTCTCTCTCTCTCCTTCCTGGTGCCATGTCCTGAGCTGGATTCCTCTGCTATATCCTTCACCATGATTTTTCTGCCTCACTTCCCATCCTCAGGAATGGAGTCAGCCATCTATGGACTGGAACCTGTGAAACAATGAGCCCCCAAATAAATTTTTTGTCCTTCAAATTGTTCTTGTCAAATATTCTGGTCATAATGGTGAAAAAGCTTACTAAATTAGGCCTAGTCAGGGGTGTTTGGGTCATGAGGGTAGGGCCCTCATGAGTGAATTAATGCCTCTCTCATGTGAGTAAGTTCTTGTTTTCTATGGATGGGTTACCATGAGAGCCAATTATTATAAATAAAGTCCTTCCCTCATGTTCTCCCTCTTCCACACGTGTCCTCTTAGCCTTTGGCTTTCTGCCATAAGCCAAAGCCACATGAAGCCCTCGCCAGAGGCCAAACAATGCAGCTGCTGCAGTTTGGACTTCCCAGCCTCCAGAACCATGAGCCAACAGTAACCTGTTTTATTTATAAATAATGTAGTCTCAAATATTGTTATAGCAAGAGAAAATGGACTGAGACCATCCCACCAATAGGGATATTAAAAATATTTTATATCCCACTTGAATCAAAGTGTGAAATATGATATGTTAAGAACTATGAATGTTTTGAACAACCAACAATAAAAATTAAAAATATATATTTTATATAATCTTTGAAGTTTTCAACTTTCAAGAATGGAAACATCACTACACCTAAGAAGACAAGAAATCATGTGGTATTTTTTCCCTTAAAAGCTTATTGAATAGGAAAACACTGTTTTAATTACAGATATATCATCTGTGTATTATGTTCAATTTTCAAATTGATTTCATATTCATTATTTGCTCTGATCCACCCAATAAGGGTGAGTGTTACTCATAGGAGATACATTAAATGTTGCTAGTCCCAGATGAAACTGGAACCAAGGAAGCTGAGGAACTTGTCTGTGGTTATAGTCAGTTGAGACAGAACTCCAGCATGACACGTTTCTGAAGGTGTTCCTCAAAGGCCTATATCTTAACGACTTGGCCCCCAATCCCATGCTGTTATTGGAAGGTGGTGGAACCTTTAGGAGTTGAGGCCTAGTGGAAAGAAGTTAGGTCTTTCAGGATGTGCCCTTGAAGGGGATATTGGAACTCCAGTAACTCCTCTTTTTTCTTTTGCTTCCTAAACTCCATGAAGTAAGAAGCTTCCTTTACCACATGTTCCTGCCATGATTTACTATGCCACCACAGGCCCAAAACAATGGGTCAATTGGTCATGGACTAAAATTTCCAAAACCAAAAGAAATCTTTCCTACTTATAAGTTGATTGTCTCAGGTATTTTTGTCACAGTAACTAAAAATTGACCAACACACCCACATTTCTTCTTCCTAATCCAGTGTATTTTCTTCTTCACAACACTACCTCCAGACCTGCCAAATTCAGTGTGCTGATGAGTATTCAGCCAAGTATAAAAGAGATAAACAAAAGCTTCAAAATATCAAGCCACATGCCCCAAACCAAGACTATTGTCTAGAAGCAGAGGGACTAGAATTCCTATGTTTCTACCATTTGGCAATAAAGAATTAACTCAGCAGGTCCAAGGTATACAAACCCTGCACACTTCTCAGATATGGCCCCCAGAATCTTGGGACTTCTAAGCCCTTGGAATATCCTTTTAAGAATGTTTTTGTTCATCTGAGACCTTAGCCATATCATATAGTTTATGCTAACAGAGTAAATTATGGCCTTAGACCATGTGTACCAGTTTGACCTGGAGAGTATGCTAGAGACTAAGTAACTAAGGTCAGTAACATGAATATCCCATGCCTTTGTGACCAACCCCCAGTAAACACACATGAACACTAAGGCTCATGTAAGCTACCCCTGTTGACAATACTCCATGCATATTTTCACACATCTTTGCTGGGAGAATTAAATGCTGTCTGTAAGATTCCATTGGGAGAGGACAACTATAAGCTCACTTTGGTCTCTCTTGGACTCTGTCCTATGTACCTTTTTCCATTGCTGATTTTAATGTATATTCTTTCATTGTAATAAATCACAGCAATGATTTTTAATAGCTTGTTGAGCTCTGTGAGTCTTTCTAGCAAATCACTGTACCAGAGAGTGATATTGGAGATCCCCAAATGCCACCATAATTATGGCCAAGGTCCCTTATAAAGCTGGAGTGGGCTGGGATGGTAGCTCAGTGGTGGAGCACATGTGATTCATGGGCTCAATCCCCAGAACCATCAAAAAGTTACAAAAAAAATAAATAAAGCAAAAAAGCTGGAATGTTATTTTCATGGTAAAAATTCAGATATCTATATACATCTGTTCCCACCATCTGTCCAAATCCAGGAATCTGGGATGTGGCTTTCACCCAAGCTTCATGTCTCACAGCCCAGGAAGTATCTGTCTTTTTACTGGGCCCCATGAGTCCATGTCTCACTTTTCCCACCCACAAATCCTCTGGATATCTCAGGAAGCCAATTAATCAAGGACTTGTCCCGCTATAGCAGTCTGGCCAGGATAAAAAGTCACCTTCACGATTAAGCATCTGAGAAGTACATATCATGCCATATCTGTGGTTTCAGATGAATGGTTCTAGGACAGGCAGTAGCGTCCCTGCTTGATGACATGTGGCTACTGGTGACCTGTAGATAGGTGACCTTCAGTCTCATTAACCCTTTTCCCAGCTGCATCTGGGTCTCATTAGCTCATAGAGTGCAGCCTGTGGCCTTTAGGGACTGTGTCTCAACCCAGGACTGGCCTTTCTGACTAGGTTAAATAATAAACCCTTTCTATCTGTCCTTCCAGCCCCAGATTGTTAATATTAACAGTCTTCTCCTTTTATGAGCACCCAGATATTGTCACTAGCAACCATAATTCCCATTTTGCTTGTTTTCAACAGATCGCTGAGATATTATACCTGAGCGTCCTGATCTTTCTCCAGTTCATTTTATAATACCCAGCCTTTCTGCATCCCAGTCCTGATCTCTCTTCACCTGAGACTACAGAACATTATTGGCCTGTTTTCCAGTGATGATGTAATCAGAAGTCTGGAAAAACATGACATGGAATTGCTGTATTTTTGTAACTTGTAAAGAGAGACCAGGACCAAAATATAAAGGATCTTAAGATGTCTGCTTGACTATATCCCATAAAGCTGACATTTTTATCCTGATATTTTTATAAAGGCAGTCTCAGAGAGGTCAATCAACTTAGACCATGCAACACACATTGTGACTGTCAGGGCTGAGATTTGGGCCCAGTTTCCATGTGCTCAAATGCCAGGCTCTTTTTGATCTGCAATTTCGCTTCTCACTGTGCTAAACAATATGAAATTCTCCATCTAATCATAGCCAAGTATAGAGAAGAGACTCTGGGTCCAAGTGACCCTGAGGTTTTAAAATTCTCCCTAATAATGTGGCCTTAAGAACTTCCCTAGGAAATTTTTGGGTTCCTCCCTTGCAGTTCTATAGCAATGTGTTCCCATTGTGACAGGTATCAGGCTCACTTGGTACCATATTAAATTCCTTGATATTGGACTTTGCCTTATTCATCTTAGTGCCTTCAGCTTCTGATATCATGCCTGCTCACTAAGGGTGCTCAATAATAAAAATAACTAATAATGAACTAGCTGAAATCATAACTACAATTCTCCAGAAGCAGTGCTTAGATAGTTCAAAGGCTTTGAGAATTACCAAAGTTTCTGTGGTTCTCATCTGATTGGCCCACTATTGGGGGTCACCTTAATCTCTTGGAGCTTTGCTTTTATCATCTGTCAATTCTGATCTCAAAGTAGTGTCATGAGAATTAATGGAGGGAAGAAGTTCTGTCAAATACCGAGCACACACTGAGTGCCTCTTGCCCTATCCAAAGTGATTGAGAATTCTCAGCACACATTCTCTGTTTTAGCCAGAAGTGCTTATTGCTCATTATGGGAAGATGTTTCCTAATTCTAGAGCCCTGTGGAAGGAAGGCCCTAGGGTAGGATCCAGTAGCCCTATCTTTGAGACTTTGGGAGTCCTTGAAATTACCTTTTGTGGGATCAACCCTCCCTACATAAAATGACAAATAACACTAAACCTACATACTTCATCAAGTCATATGGTTAAAGGGAGAATGCATTAGGATAGCATATTAACACAAGTGATTAAAGTGCCATACAAAATACAAAGCACTTTATTAAAATTTCATCTACATTTACTGTTTAAGACATAAAAACACATGAGATAATCAGTCAAACAATACTTCAAAGCCAAAATCTAACAAGTGCTCTACAGATGGTAAAGGAACATAAAAGGATCCTTTCATTAAAGAACAGAAGAGATGACTGGATCCTGGAGTAGAACTGCATTATCTGGTGATTCAGTAAAGACAGTTCCAGGAAATCATTATCAACAGAAAACACAGCAAATCAGCTAGGGAAATGGGTGGCTAAAAGTTACCCTGGTAAGATAATACTTACCCCAAACAGTCAGAAAGGTTGTACATACTAGAGAGCAACTGAAAAGTGCACTTTAGAGCTTCTAGTCCTTAATAGTCCTTACTAGAATATGCGGCAGAATTGAAAGCATTCCCCAGGCCACTCACAGATCCATCAGCAAAGCCCTGAACCTTCACCATTTCAAGGAGCATGTCTTAGTCTATTTCTGATGCTATAACAAAATACCAGAGATTGGGTAATTTCTAAATAGCACACATTGTTTTCTTGCAATTCCGCAGCTGGGAAATCCAAAATCAAGGCATCAGCAGACTTTACTGTTTGGTGCCAGGCATGGCAGCACATGCCTATAATCCCAGCAGCTCAAAAGGCTGAGGCAGGAGGATCATAAGTTCAAGGCCAGCCTCAGCAACTTAGCAAAGCTCTAAGCAACTTAGAAAACCCCTGCCTCAAATTTTTTTTTAAAAGCTGAAAAAAAGAACTGGGGATGTGATCAGTGGAAAAGCACCCAGGGTTCAATCCCTGATACCAGAAAACAAAAACAAACCATCTCTTGTCTGGTGAGGGCTTTTCCTGCTTCTACAGCAGTGTCTTGTTGCTGCATCCCCCAGAGAAGACAAATACTGTGTTCTTAAATAGTGGAAGAGATGGAAGGGCACCAGGGGCAAATGCCAGTTCCCTGCAGGTCTTTTATAACATTGTGAATCCCATTCATGCAGGCTCTGCCCTCATAACTTCATCACCTCCAGGCCCTACCTCTTAATACTCTCACACTGGCAATTAGGTTTCATATGCATTTCGGGGGACACATTCAAAGCACATCAGGGCATAAACACAACCTTGGAATAATCACCAATTGAACTTTAAGATATAGTGGCCCTGGGCAACTTTAAGAAAACAAGGTTTGAAAGTAAAACCAAGGAGGAAAACAAAACTAAGCAGTGATGTAAGAGACCGTACACTGAGAGGGAAACATACTTCATAGAATTAGTTCAGGCAAGACAATAAACAAGTGAACTAACAAAAAACAGCAACATCAAGAAGTCTCAGATAGATGTAAACAATGAGAATTCGCTTAGCAACATGATTTGAAAGCAATTGGCTCATATACCAGTGAAACCAAAAATCAAACAACAAACAAAAACAGGTAATACAATCTTAAGTTGGTAACATGGAAATAGAGAATATTACATATTAGAGAAGCCATATGGCAGCTTCCACCCAACTCTCTTACAGCTTATAGCTTTAACACATAGGAATCGTGGGATTCAATCAAAAAGCAATACTAGCCAGGTGTAGTGGTGTGTGCCTGTAATCCCAGGGGCTTGGGAGGTTGAGGCAGGAGGATTGGTGAGTTCAAAGCCAGCTTCAGCAATTTAGCAAGGCTCTAAGCAACTCAGTGAGATCCTGACTTTAAATAAAATATAGAAAAGGGCTGGGGGGAGGCTGGGGCTGTAGCCCAGTGGTAGAGTGCTTGCCTAGTATATGTGAAAAGCTGGGTTCAATCCTCAGCACCACATAAAAATAAATAAATAAAATAAAGGTATTGTATCAATCTACAACTAAAAAATATATTTTGAAAAGGGGTGGGTTGAAGATGTAGCTCAGTGGTTAAGCACCCCTTGATTCAATCCCTGGTACCAAAAAAAAATTCTATTTTGTCTTCCAATGTTCCTTTAAAATTTCCTTACTATGGGGTATTTGCCTACTATGTCTGGGTAAAAAACATGTATATCATATTTTTTCTATTGTTCATAAGAGAAAAATACTAAATCTGATAAAAATAAATTTTATTTTATAATGACAAAAAAAAGTCTCAGATGAAGTGTAACTCTAGGTCGAATCCAGAGTTGCTACTATATATTACCAGAAATGTTTAATGTCCATCAAAAAGTTATGAGGCATGCAAAGAGATTGGATAGCGATTCTCATATAGTTAAAAAGAAACAGGCAAAAGAAACTGCCTTTAAGTGTGCCTATGTGAGGACTTAGCAAAGATCTCAAAGCAGGTATTATAAATATGTTCAAAGAATCAAAGGAAGACATGTTTAAATAATTAAAGAGAAATTTTATGGCAATAGCTCATCAAACAGAGAACATCATCAAACAGAATTTTTAAAAAAGAGCCCAAAGCCAGGTGCAGTGGCACATGCCTGTTATCTCAGGGGCTCAGGAGGCTGAGGCAGGAGGACCGCGAGTTCAAAGCCAGCCTCAGCAAAGGTGAGGCACTAAGCAACTCAGGGGGACCTTTTCTCTAAATAAAATACAAAATAGGGCTGGGGATTTGGCTCAGTGGTCAAATGCCCCTGAGTTCAATCCCCAGCAAAAAAAAAAAAAAAAAAAAAAAAAAAAA
>NW_026000253.1:970625-976730 GCF_001458135.2 Marmota marmota marmota
TTTTTTTTTTTTTTTTTTTTTTTGAGGTCAATTCTGAGATGTCATCTACTATGGATGTGATGGGATTTTGATGCATTACCTCCACCTACTATTGCCCTTTATGGCCTATGGAATTTGGCACAAGTTATTTATTAGCATCTTGGAGGTCACTTTCTAAATCTCTAAATTAACCTCATATCCCAACATTATATTACTTTTATGAGAATTAGAAATGGTATATGTGCAGTGTTCTGACTGAAGAAGTTACCATAGAAATAATAATAGTCTTTTTAGAAGACAGTGAGTATTATGTGGTCAAGTTTGATGTAGTGCTCCAGGCCATGAGTGCCAGCTCTCAGAAGGGCAGAAGCACAGAAGTGTGAACCACTGACCAATGTAGCACACACTCATGGTCTCCAAGGGCACAACAGTGCTTAAGGGCATGGGTGATTATCACAATAGTCACATTTAGAACTGTCTTCCACTGGCCTGGGCACTGTCCTAAGAACCTCCATTTGTGTGTATAAGCCATCTCCATACCTTCTCAATATACCTGACTGATAGGTATTATGATGCCTGTGTTACAGGTTGAAAAAAAAAGACATTGAGACACAGTGGCTTAAATTAACCTACACAAGTTCTCACAAGATATAATAGGTCAAGCTACAGTGTTAGCCTTTACTAGCAAATATGAGTTTTATTTTATTTTATTTTTAGTTGTCATATTTATTGTTATGTGGTGCTGAGGATGGAACCCAGTGCTTCACACATGTTAGGCAAGTGCTCCACCACTGAGCTACAGCCTCAGCCCAAATACGAACTTTTTACTTATATCTTGCTGCCTCTCAGATTCACTCATTTTTCTCACATGCATTGAGCACATCCTGGATAGCAAACGCCTAGGGCTCTCAAGACTAGCCTGCATTCTTTTGGGTATTGACATGTAACATTAGGCTTTGATTTTTACCCCAAAGTCAAGTATCTTCACTTTTTCTCTTGGCTTGGTTTGAGTTGTGCCTCCAGGAATCTAATTATCTGTTTAGGATTGCTCAGGTGGTTTCTTGATTGTCTGGAACCCACTTCTGAGATAACCTCCCCATGATGCCACAATCTCCAGTATTAAATAGTGGTTTACAGTTCTTAGAGCAGCCAGTCATATGGATCAAACCCAAAAATCTCCCCTGAGGTGGTAGCTTAGGCTTCAGAATGGTTTTGTTCTGTTCCTGGTGTGTTCTCTCATTTTTAGTAGGTGCTCTTCATAATTCAACAGAAGATTTGGTCATTTTAGGTCATTTTACAGACCTTTACTAGGCCTTCAGAGAGTTCAGAAACCTCACATCTTGAATAAAGACACATAAATAACTCAATTTAAACATCAGTATAGACCATGAAAATATTTGGAGATATGACACCCTGAAAACAGAACTCCAAACACATTACAATTCAACCTTGGGACAAACTCTCAAAGAGTTGGAACCTCACACCAAGAAGACAGAGCCCCATCTAAGACTGAAACCTTAGAACATAGGCCCTCAAAGAATTCTCAGACCTCACATCCTGAACAAGGACATCTAAATATCTCAGAGTAAAATATCAGAAAACTCAATGCTACAGAATACAGAGGCATCATTGTCTCTGAGTTATTTGAAAACAAACTCCCAAATAACTCAGAGACTCAAACCCTGGAACAGACTATTAATAGTTTGAAATATTATTCCCTGAACAAGACCCCAATTTACCTCAAATTAAAAATAGAAGAAAAGATAATGAAAGAATTCAAAGGCATCTAATTCTGAACTCAGACCCAAACTAACTCAGACCAAACTTGAGACACAGAACTTCTAAAAATTCAGAGAATATTTAGACCCCCCCAAATACCTAAGATTCAAATATTGTAACACAGACTCTTCGACATTTCAGAGACCTCATCTCCTGAATGCAGACTCATCAAACACTTCTTTAGGGAAGAACTTCTCTAGAATTTCATAGAGTTCATACCCTGATTATGGACCCTCAGTTACCTCAAACTCAAACCCCCAACCCCACAGAACTCCAGAAAACTGAAACTCCATAACTGCAAAGATAAGGGTATTCTCATCCTGACCAAAGCACACTTTTTTTTAACATTTTGCACTTTTTAAAATATTTTTTAGTTGTCAATGGATGTTTATTTTATTTATTGATATGTGGTGCTTAGAATTGAACCCAGTGTCTCACACATGCTAGGCAAGTGCTCTGCCACAGAGCCACAACCCAAGCCCCTGAGCACACTTAAATACAGTCATGAGTCACTTAACAAAGTGGACACAGTCTGAGAAATGTGCCACTGGGCAATTTCATCATTGTGTGAACATCATATAGAATACTTACACAAATTAAGATGGCTACAGAATCAGTAGGCAATGTAATCTTATGGGCCCACAATCAATCTATTGTTGATTGAATTATTACTATGCAGTTCATGACTACACTTAAGACTTAAAAGCATGGTATACAGACCTCAAAAGTTGAGGGACCTCTTCCTCTGAACACAGACCACAAAAACCTGAGCTACAAACCTTTGAAAGTAGACCATCAAAGTTTTTCAGGAAGGACTAGGGGCATAGCTCAGTGATAGAGCACTTGCCTAGCATGCATAATGCCCTGGGTTCAATTCTCAGTACAAAAAAAAAAAGATTTTCAGGAAGTACACACCTTGACCACAGACCTCTGAAATACCTCATACTCAAATCTTGAAAAACAGACCTTCAGGAGTATAAGGACCCATATCCTGACTACAGCAATGCAGATACTTAAGTTTCAAAACTCAATACGCAGATTCTCAGAGTTTAGAGACCTTACACACTGAGCACAGACACCAAAATACCTCAAGACTCAACCAAGGAACAGACACTAAAGATTTCACAGACTTCGCATACTAAACACAGACCTCAAATTATCTCAGATATCAGATACCATATCAACAGATCTCAGACATAAACCTGGAAACCGATTCTCAAAGATCTCAGAAACCTCATATCTTGAGTAAAAACCCCACAAATACCTCAGCTCAAATGTTAATACATAGACCTTCAATAAGATCAGAGACCTAATGCCCTGAACATAGACCCCTCATCCCCAGGTACCTTCAGATCAAAGCTCAGAACAAATATCATTAAATATTTAGAAACCACAAAATTGGAACTCAGACCCCAAATATGTCACACTCAATCTTGGGGACAAACATTTTCAAAGAGCTGAGATGTTGTACATAATGAATGAAGACTCAAATTTTAAAATAAATACTAACAACAAATTCACAGTCCTCACATCAGGAAAATGGACTTCCAAATATCTCAGACTCAATACTCGGGACACAGACTGTCACAGAATTCAGAGACCTCACATCCTGAACAAAGACCCCCAAATATTTCACATCCAATCTTTGGGTCACTGATCTTCAAGGAGATCAGATGTCTCAAATCCTACACAATGGACTGCAAATTTCTTAGATGAAAACCACAAGACATGAACCACCAGTGCATTCAGAGACCACACACCAGTAACAAGACTCCAAATCCTTCAGACTCCAACATTCAAACACTACCTCAACAATATCAGAGACCTTGTATTAACCATGCGTTTTGTTTTCTGAATTCTGATGGTTTGACATTTGAAGTCTTTCTGACTCTGATGGGACTGCCCCTCCCAGAGTTAGCCAATTCTGAAAGATAGTAAACCACATGCCCAGGAGAATATTTTTTCAAATACAAACCAACCAATCCAGAGCCCACACCCTCAACATCTCTTATATTGGGCTTTTACACTCTGAACCACTCTGGACCATGCACCTCCCTATTCACCCCAGAGCCAGACACCAGACAACTAGGAGCATCCCCCCATGCCCCAGAGCCCAGTGAAATTATTCAAACTATCCAATTCTAAATTCTAAGACATCTTACTTTGCCTAGTCCATTGTTTCTTGCAGAGTCCACAATAAAAACTCTTGCTCATAATTTCTCCATCTTCCTCTGCTTCCTGACTGACCTCATCCTCATATGGCATCCATAGTGTGGGGTGTCTACTTCTCTTGGGTTCATCTTTTGAGTGATATAAATCATCTTTTCAGTGGAACATATTTTCCCAATATGTTGGCTTCACCATATCTAAATAATAAGAAGAACCTACATTGAAAAAAGACCTCACATCTTGTCCATATTTTACCAAATACACAGGCCTCAAAACTTGGTATACAGGCTTTCAAAAACTTCAGAGAATACTTCCCTGTAAAACTAACCCTGAAATGTCTTAGACTCAAAACAAAAGATAGATCCTAGAAGTGTACAGAGACCTCACAACCTGAGCATGGACCCCAAATACCTCTAACCTAAACCATGTGACACAGATACTCTAGATGCAAACTCAAAATACCTCAAATTCAAAGCTTGGAAAATAAATCCTGTCATATTTCATAGAACTCAAACTTTAAACCTGGACCCCCAAATACCTCACATCCAAACTCTGTAACAGACTCTCAAAGAGTTTATTTACCCTGCTCCATGACTTAAGTCCTCCAGTTAATGAAGACTCAACCTTTTGAACACATATCCTCAAAGAACTCAGAGTTCACATCCTGAACACGAGTCCTCTAAATACCTCAGAATCAAACCTTAGAACACAAACCATCAAAGCATTTGGAAAACTCAGACCCAGAAAAAAGACTCCAAATACCTCAGATTTAGACCTTGGAAATAACCCCAAATTGTTTAGAGACTTTACACCTGAAATATAGACTTCCAGATAACTCAAACCTTGGGACACGGAACCTCACAGAATTGAAAGAGTTTAAACTCCAAATATATCAAACTCAAACCTTGGGAGAGATTCTCACAGATTCCATAGCTATCAAATACCTTGGTCCCACACTTGTCTCACAGACCATCTGAGATTTCAGGGACACTGCACCTTGACCAGACACTCACAAGTATCTCAGACTGAAATATATGACACATATGTGACACAAGTTTTCAAGTAAATGGGACAGACCCTCAACAGTATAGAGGCCTGATGTCCTGAACATAGACTCCCAAATACCTCAGACACATGTCTGACCTCAAAGATTTCAGAGATCACACACCATGGACATTAACATTTCATACCTCTATTTCAAAATTTGGAGCACAGATACACAAAGAGTTCAAGGGCTTCACACTGTGACTTCAGACACCAAATATCTCAGAACCAAATTTGTACATGGACTCTCTAAAAGTCCAAAGATTACTGACCCTTATTTAACATACACTTCACAACTAAACCATAGCACACAGACTCAAAAGATTTCAGTGACCACATCCGCTGAATACAGAACCCAAATACCTCAGACTTGAAACTTGGAACATAGACCATCAAAGCATTTTAACATCTCATACCCTGAAAAAAAAAGATTCCAAAGATCTCAAAGTCTTACTTTGGGACCTTTAAAGATTTCAGACCTGAACACAACAAAAATATATAACACTAAGCTTTGAGACAGACCCTATTAAAGTGCTGAGAGCATAACTATTTACAAAAGCTGAAAACAACCCAAGCTTCTATCAATGGATGAGTGAAGATGTTTAAGGGGGGGGGGTTCTTCAAGGAATTTGAAGATGTGAACTGGATTATCCATTTCTGCATTGCCTCTTTGAATTTCTACCTTGGACCAACCTATATCTCCTCCTGAGTATGGACAAAGATGCTCTCTTTAACTGAATTTTACTCAGACTCCCCTGAGTATTTTTTTTCCAACTAGGGCTTGATCTTTGTAATTTCTGTTTGTATTAATTTCCAAGTTTGTCTCTGAATTGTCCAACTTTTAGCGCCCTCAATCTCTGATCACTTTGGTATCTACTCAGTATCCCTATTCCTTTCCATTCCCCAGATGACGTCTAATCAGTCTGTTTTCAGCAAGAACTCCCCTTCTCTTAATATTTTTCCATCCATTGACCTCTATCCTGTTCCTTGGTTAGAAATCCCTATTTGTCCATTCAGAATTGAGCCCTATTCCATACTGAGGTCTGATTTTCCCCTATTGCAATTATTGCGGATAAAATTGTATTTAGTACTTTAATTTCTAGCTTTCTTTCTTTCTTTTTTTTTTTTTTTTGG
>NW_026000253.1:978311-999920 GCF_001458135.2 Marmota marmota marmota
TTTTTTTTTTTTTTTTTTTTTTTTGGTGCCAGGGATTGAACCCAGGGGCGTTCAACCACTGAGCCACATCCTCAGCCATTTTTTTATATTTTATTTAGAGACAGGGTCTCACTGAGTTGCTTAGGGCCTCGCTAAGTTGCTGAGGCTGGCTTTGAATTTACGATCCTCCTGCCTCAGCCTCCCGAGCAGCTGGGATTACAGGTGTGCTCCACTGCCTCCAAATCAGCTTTTATTTGTTTAATAGTTGTTATGGTTTAGATCTGAAATGTTCCCCAAAGGCTCATATGTTGAAGGTTTGGCCCTCCAGCTGGAGGTGCTATTGGGAAGTGGGTGCAAACTTTAGGAGGTAGGACCTTGCTGGAAGAGGTGGGTCACTGGGGGTGTGTCCTTAGAGGGTCTATCTTGTCCCAGGCCCTCTCTCCTCTCTACTTCCTGGCTACCATGAGGTAAGAAAATGTGTTCTGCCATGCCCTTTCACCATGATGTACTGTCCCATCACAGGCCCAGAAGCAATGCAGCCAGCCAACTATGGACTGAAACCTCTGAAACTATGAGCAAAAATAAATTTTCCCCCTTTAAGTTGTCTTACTCAGGTATTTTTTCACAGCAAGAAAAAGTTGCTGGCCTTGAACCTGAATAACACAACAATACACTATCAAATTGTGGAGGATCATCTATGTTATCATTCCCTTTCTTAAAAGCAAAGAACAATAAGTAGTGACAATGAGACATAATAGCAAGCATTTGTGTGAAAGAGAGGAGCTAACAGAATCTCTCCAGTTTAACCAGGACAGCCATGGAAAAATATTATTTCTACCGTCTCTACAATTGTTCTCTTCTATGTATGAACAAAATATATTAATCTGTGTATACAAATACCCAGCATGAATTACAATCGTTGTTATAATACTATTCCCATTGAATTTCATATATGTATAGAGCATTTTTTCTATGCCTTAGTTTATTTCATTTTGGCAAGTCTAACAAGTAGATAAGACTAAGCCAAACAACATCTGGCTGAGGTTCAGTGCTCATGCAGACATCCCTGGCTCCAAGGTCATCCATCAGCTCTAACCCTGTGACCTACAAAACATTTAACCTAGTAGACCCCTGGTGGATGATCTGTTCTAAGCTACATCTGTTCCTCTTGAAATTGACTCTTTAGGTTTGATTTATAAAAGGTAGATCCACCTTAAATAATCCATCCAGAGTCCATCTGCTACTCTTAGCCTTTTACCATCTTTCATTTGTACTATTATAACATCCTCCCAATTAATTAATCTCTCTCTCTCTCTCTCTCTCTGTGTGTGTGTGTGTGTGTGTGTGTGTGTGTGTCTTGTACTAGGGATTAAACCCCATGGTATCCCTAAGCTGCTGAAGCTGGCCTTGAACCTATGTTCCTCCTGCCTTAGCCTCCAAAAATGCTGGGAATACAGGCATGCACCACTGTGTGTGACTCCAACTAATCTCTCTTAAACCCATTCTGGTACCTTGATGTAAGCAGCTTCATTGCAATAAAAAAAAAGATGGTTCCTTCAAAGTGCTCAAATGCAAAGAATTTGAATTAATGGGCTATTCATAGAGATTTGGGCAGTTAGCAGAACCAACCAAGGATGAGGAGATACCTGGGAAATACCAATATCAAGAAGCCATTACCATACTTACAAGGTAAGGAGGCAAGGGGAGGAAATGGTGTTCCTGGAACCCAGTGACAACTACATCTGGAACAGTGCAAAAGGGGTCCTCAGATAGGAGCTGGAGCTTTAGGTGGAGAACCACAGCCAGGCAGGGAGTAGGGGATAGGAGGAAGGCATGGACAGATAAAAGTCCACAAACTCCTTGGGTAAGCACACTCTGATCTGCTGGAGCACACTTCTTCCCAACCTCCCCCTCACACACACATACACATTGTCTAAATTCAACTAGAAGTTAGATAATTAAAACCACCATAAACATGTCTTCGAGATCTTTTATAGTCTTTCATAAAAGAGTGGAGTCTAATTCTCCTCCATTTAGATATGGGCCAGCCTTCATGATTCATCTCTAACAGAATGTGGTGGAAGTAATACTACATAAATTCTAAGGCTAAGCCTTAATAGGCAATAGAGCTTCTGACTGCTCCCTCCCTTGGGATGCTTGCTTTTGGATCACAGCTATTCTATGAGGAAGGCCAAGTCATTTGGACTGAATGTGCATAGGTAAGTATTCTGGCTACAAGCCCCTACAGAGATCTGTAAGAGGCAGGAAAAAAAATAATATTCTATGCCCATCTTAGGTTCTCCTGCTGGGGCCTATAGATTAGACTGGCCCAAGACAGACTAACAGAAGAAATTCAAACAGAAGTTTATTAATGTATGCATCACACACACACACACACACAGGATCACTCAAGGATGAATAACGCAAAGGAATGGTTAGAACTTGTGTTTATATGCCACCTTAGGCTAAAACAAACAAAGTGGGGGGCAAGGGAGACAGTTATGAGAGGATGACCAGCAAAAGTAGGGCAAACTAGGATTGTTTGGTAAGGTTTTTATGTAGATTTATGTCAGTACCTTCTTCATTGATAAGGGTTAAGAGTCTTTCCCTGGAAGCTGGTGATATAGCTCAGGGATAGAATGCTTGCCTGGTATGTGCAACACCCAGATCAATCCCTAGTACCAAAGAAAAATAAAAAGTTTTTCTCTTCCTAGTATGGTAAAGGAAAGGACGTTTTACACATGTAAATTTCCTTTATAAAATGCAAATTTGTGCCCTATTTTTAGAGAACTTCTTGGTCTACTAGTCCTCGGGGGGCCTTAGCTCAAAATAATCCATATTAGTTAACATCAGGTTACCTCAGATTACCTTTTTGTAACTTGGGCTGGGGTTGTGGCTCAGTGGTAGAGTGCTTGCCTAGCATGTCTGAAGCACTGGGTTAAATTCTCAGCACCACATAAAAATATAAAAATAAAATAAATGTCCATTGACAACTAAAAAAATATTTTAAAAAATACTTTATATATCCTAGAGATTAGTGCTCTATCTGATGTGCTTCTGGTAAAAATTTGCTCCCATTCTGTAGGCTCTCTATTCACCTCACTGATTGTTTCTTTTGCTGAGAAGAAGTTTTTCAGTTTGAATCCATTCCATTTATTGATTCTTGATTTTATTTCTTGCACTATAGGAGTTTTATTAAGGAAGTTGGGGCCTAATCTCACATGATGAAGATTAGGGCCTACTTTTTCTTCTATTAGGCACAGGGTCTCTGGTTTAATTCCTAGGTCCTTGATCCATTTTGAGTTGAATTTGTGCATGGTGACAGATAGGGGATTAATTTCATTTTGTTGCATATGGATTTGCAGTTTTCCCAGCACCATTTGTTGAAGAGGCTATCTTTTCTCCAATATATGTTTTTGGCACCTTTGTCTAACATGAGATAGCTGTATTTATGTGGGTTTGTCTCTGTGTCCCCTATTCTGAACCATTCTGTACAAGTCTATTTTGGTGCCAATACCATAATAAATGGGCCAAGGAACTGAACAGACACTTCTCAGAAGATGATATATAGTATAATCAATCAACAAATATATGAAAAAAAAATGTTCAACATATCTAGCAATTAGAGAAATGCAAATAAAAACTACTCTAAGATTTCATCTCATTCCAGTCAGAATGGCAGCTATTAAGAACACAAACAACAATAAGTGTTGGTGAGGATGTGGGGGAAAGGCACACTCATACATTGCTGGTGGAACTGCAAATTGGTGCAACCAATCTGGAAAGCAGTATGGATATTACTTAGAAAACTTGGAATGGAACCACCATTTGACCCAGCTATCCCACTCCTTGGTTTATACCCAAAGGACTTAAAAACAGCATACTACAGGGACACAGCCACATCAATGTTTATAGCAGCACAATTCACAATAGCTAAACTGTGGAACCAACCTAGATGCCTTTCAATAGATGAATGGATAAAGAAAATGTGGTACATATACACAATGGAATATTACTCAGCATTAAAAGAGAATAAAATCATGGCATTTACAGGTACATGGATGGAGTTGGAGAATATTATGCTAAGTAAGCCAATCCCAAAAAACCAAATGCAGAATGTTTTTTCTGATATGTGGATGCTACTCCATAACAGGGATGGGGGGGCATGGGAGGAATGGACGAACTCTAGATAGGGCAAAGGGGAAGGTGGGAAAGGAGGAGGCCCAGGGGTAGGGAACACAGTGGAATGAGATGGACACCATTACCCTAAGTACATGTATGAAGACACGAATGGTGTGACTCTACTTTGTATACAACCAGAGACATGAAAAAGTGTGCTGTATATGTGTACTATGAATTGAAGTGCATTCTGCTGTCATGTATAACAAATTAGAATAAATAAATAAATTTTTTAAAAGCCATCCCCAAAAAATAATAGCCTATGAATGTTTATACATATTATAGCACAATAGTATTTGCTTCTTAAGTGACTATTACTTTTTACAAAAAAAATCCTAAGAACATTTTTTTTTATTTTTTAAGTTAAATGCACTCTAACATATATGCTATCAATATTATTGATTTTCTTCATAAAACTTTTTTTTTCTCCTCATAGACAAGAAAATTAAAAAGGAACCATGATTAAAAAAAAAAAAAACTTACACCGAATCAAGCAGACTAACATCTCCTGTATTCAGGAAAAATATTCTGTTTTGGAATCTAACTCCTAGTGTGAGTGACTCCATTTTGGTTTGGTCATTCTGTTGGAACTCAGTCCAAAACAATGTCTTCCCAGGATTTTAGTTAACAAATTCCAAGGCCATTATGATAAAATATGCAGTATGGAAGGAAAAACATATTTTCCTTCCACCCTTCTAGCTTCTTACCTGGGTTGCTGTAACAAGAGAGATTAACCAGTGAAGAGCATACAGATTAATTTAAGTTTTATGCTGTTGCAGGAAACAGACTGGTTAAGAAGCAGCAAGCAGCACTCAGAGAGGAGAACTCCAAGTTTTATTTTACACTGGTGGACCCAAAGGAAAACAAAACTCAAAATTCTGAGCACCCATCTACAGTTTCTCACAACAGTTATAGGCTATCTAGTGTCATAAATTTTCTAGTCTAAAGGACACACGGTTGTACACTGGGTTTCTAGCGGGAAGAATGTTTACAGAAGCAGAGTGTGATAACAGGAAGAACTGGCCACTCTTACAAGGCTTTCAATAAATCTCTAGCCTTGGGCCCAGAGCCTCCACAGATGCATTTACACTTCAGAAGGTAGTAGTCAGACTCCCAGAGGAAGTTATCTACACTCCAAAGGGTAGGGATGCATGGTCAATCAGGCTTTCTGGAGAAAGGCTGAGAGAGGGGAGGGGAACTGACCCGCCAGGCTTTGGTTTCTTACCATAATATTTTTATAATTTTATTTTATAACCAGGTCTGGTTTTGCCATCACAATGTGACACTGAAGCCTTCATAAGGAAATGAAGACCTGAAGAAACAGTTTTAACTTGAGTGTTTTTTTATGCTAGGTTTGATGCAGTGTGGAGAGTCATGGGATAATGAATGTTGATAAGACAACGAGGAGTATGGAGGAAACTTAGCAAAGCCTTTTTATTAGGATTGTTCTCTGAATCCCTCCCTCTTTGAAAGATAAAGATGCTCCTCTCACATAAAGCCCTTATGACCTACTTCAGGGGAAGGTCAGAGTGTCTGCCCTGAACCTACTGTTACAGGTCTGGGGCCATCCGGGAAACTGAGGCAGCCTGAAGACCCCCCTTCAAACCCCAGTTCTTGCGATGAAGTCAGAAAGTTTTCAGACATGTCACTCAGAGTAGTAACAGGCAATGAATTTATTGAAGGTAGAGGAAAAGAAAATAGGGGAGCTCTTACAGGAGAAAGTGTGTCCTCTCAAAGAAGAAAGGGACAGTATGCCTTTTCTGCACTCGGTTTTATAAAGGATCCCAGAGAAGTTTCCAGAGAGTACTGCCAAGGTTAACCTCTTGACTTTTGACAGCAGGATGACATCAGATTGTCATGTCCCCACTGCCATGACAACTCTAGGTCACTTTGACCCATGATGGCTGGTTCTACTTGTATTATTAATCATAGGTTCTTACAGATTTTATGGTTAGGAGGAATTATCCTTATCTCTCTGATCTTCGGAATCTGGTCTGGGAAAATGGTAACAAATATCTCCCCTTTCAGGGTAACTTGAGTTCCTCTTATTGACATTATTTCAGGCCTATATTTCTCCTGCAGATAACAGATAGTTTGCTGGAAAATATGATCCATCCTGTCCACTTAAACCAGGCAGGGCTGCAGGTAAACTGCTTCTTAGAAAAGAAAGCATGTGGGGGTCAGCACAGTGAGCCCATTTTATAGAATCATTCTCTTAACCTCGTGTTCCCACTACTCACATCTGTCTGTCCTCTATCACTACCAGTTCTGAAATTCCTTCAGTTTAAAACATTAAATATGCCAAGGAGGCATATTTTGGGGTTTGCATGTCTTTGACTCCATTAATGCATACCCTGGAACTCCATGCATTAAAGATTTAGAGAATCTAAAATCAAACCTTGCCTTTCAATCTGAAAAAAAAAAAAAAGACACTGTATCTCATGCGGATCATATTGCAAATCCGGCCAAATAGGTTCATCTTTTCGAACTCCCTTGCTCTTCCTAAATTCCTACTCTTTAATGTCCCTGCCTTTAACCCCTCCATTCATCTTGCCTGAAGTGCAAGAGAAAGAAATATTCCTTTGTGAAAAGATCTGCCCTTCAAGGTTATCAGATTCTAGCCCTGTTCATTGTCTGTTTTGCAATGCTTTGTAAGTTGTAAGTAACTGATAGATATGTAAACACTGTCCTGTCTGGTTGTAGTTTTATTTAACTTGCTCCCCCTTGTGGAAGAACCAGTTTTAGGAACATTTGTAATTAATCTCAACATTACTTCATATATATATGTGCTGGTTTGGCTTTTCTTTTGAGATGGTTTTAACATCTGCCTGTTTCTCTCATGCCATAAGAGCAACTCTCTCCTTGACCAAATATCAGTCAGGCTTCTCATCCCTCTTTATAACCTTGACACTCTCTACCTTCCCTCCCCACACTCCTTACTAGAGCTTCACAGTCCACCTATAGAAAGAACACTGCTAAATAACTTTAACAAGATTCCCCCCATAGCCACAGATGGTAGTATGATAGTAACCCTAGCTACTTAAGAGGTTGAGCCAAGAGTATTGCAAGTTCAAGGCCAGTTTGGGCAATTTAGCAATACCTGTCTCAAAATAAAAAAGTGAAAAAGAGCTGTGGATATAGCTTAGTGGTAGAGCACTTGCTGAACATGCACAAGCTACTGGATTCAATTCCAGTAATGAAGAAAAAATTCAATAATCCCCCTGTTCAGACTGAAGTCCCTCTGCTCACTTCTTAAAAGCCAATACTCAGGAGATATGAGTTTGTGAGAAGGGAATCAAGTTTATTCAAGGGCCATTACATTGAGAAAATGGGAGGAGCTATCATCACCAAAACAATGACCATCCTAGGGAACTCAGGTACACAAAAGGGATTTTTAAAAATCCTTCTAAGGAGGAATTTTAAGGGGATTTTATAAAATCCTTATAAGGAAGAAAAGATGGTAGTGGGGTAACAGACAGGAAGGTTGTTTGCTAAGTCATATATCCAGGCTCAGTAACCATGTCTGTCATGCAAGGGATTTTTCCTTACTTTTCTGCTAGAATATCTTTGTACCAACAAATGCCCTCCAAATCCTCATCCAGTCCCTATAATCATTTAGATAAATGGATTATTTTCCTGAAAATTAAACATTATTCCATTTTTAATTAAAGAATTGGATTAGCAAATCCTTGGCCCACACTTTGATGTTATCTGAAGATCATCAGATATTCCAGGTTCTAAAAAACTAAGGAAGACTACTAATTAGGAAGTCCTAGGACCAGTGTTTTATTAGTTTCCTTTCCTGTAACAGCTGACTCCAGCAGTTAGTCTGAGTCATTGATAGGTAGTTTTCTTTAGAATTTACAATGCTAGGCAAAGGGAAAAAACAGAGAATAAAGTTTGCCAAATAGAGCTAATCTAGAATAGGGTTGCATAAATTGCTATGGCATAGTCATTATTGATGTCTCTTAGTAATTTGTCATCCAATGGCCCCTCTCTTTCTACACTTGGCTATAAATTCCCAATTTCCCAATCTGTACTTGGAATTAAGCCTGCCTGTACCCCAAGGTCTCTTTTCCCCCATTGCAGTAGTTCCTGAATAAAATCTGTTTGACCACTTTAACTACTGTAAGGCTATGGTTCTCTTTCACAGTAATAAAACAAATTCTTTAACATGCATTCATTTTTCTATCTATATGAGAGTCATAATTTTACCTTGTTCTAAAAATTATCTTTTAGTAGCCTTCTCTGGCTCTGAGCAAATCCTCCATTTCACTTTTTCAAAATAAAATTGATTCTATACATATTTCTTCCAAAAAATATCATATGTTCCCTAAGTGCTGAACCACTTTATATGTGATAAATCTGTGATGTGTTACTTTTTCTGATGATTTGTTATCCAAAATTAGAGGTTAGTAAACAAATGTATAAATATGTTTGTATATGTTATATATAAATATAAATTTTAAATTTATAAATAAATAAAATTGAAGTTCCAGAGAAGCAAGTGAGTCACATTTTTCTTTGATATCCTCAGACAAGGATCTTGCACAAGACTCTGCATGGAATTTGTTTGTAGTAACAGCCTTTTAGCATGTCAGTTTACTCCATAAAGGCAGGAGACAGTAATCATGTAAAAGTCAGTGGAGCTCAGAAAATAGCCTTTATGAAAGCCCATGCTCTGATACTGACCTATCTCATTGTCCTGGAGCCTCACTCAGACTATGGAATTCCTCACCACATACAACACTTATTAACAAGCTATTTTTCCAGGTGCAATGGTGCACAACTTTATCCCAGTGGCTTGGGAGGCTGAGGCAGGAGGATCACAAGTTCAAAGCCAGCCTCAGCAACTTAGCATGTCCCTAAGCAACTCAGGGAGACGCTGTCTCTAAGTAAAATAACAAAATATAAAAAAGGGCTGGGGATGTGGCTTGGTGCTTAAACACCCCTGGGTTCAATCCACAGTACCAAAAAAAAAAAAGCTATTTTGTCTAGTGTCTTACTGAAAGATCAAAAATACATTCAAATTATTATTTGGCTAAAAATATTTATCAGCACCTGCTGATACACTTGCATTAGATAATAATGATTAGAATACTGAAAGAAATACTGATCTTCATTTAAAAAAAACACTGTTTTTCAAAATTTCAGCTAATTCTAACCCCACTAAGTTTTGGCAAAACAGAAAGGGCTAATGATCTTTCAAAATCATATTAATTTTCAGAAGAATTTAATCTCCCCTGGTTTAAATCTGACCATTATCTCTAATGAAATGTGATCATATCTCAAAATACTCATAATAATTCCAGGAAGGCCATGTAAATGTGGTGACTCCTCCTCTAATGGACATAACCTTGTTAACACTTCAAGCTTGTCAAATATTGTTCAAAATGACATTGTATGCTGAACAAGTACAAACTGAATTTTCAAAAGAAATCTTACCAGATGATTTGCAGTGAAAAGACAAGTTACCAGAAGTGAAAACTGTGAAATGCAGCCTTAGAAACTCACTGGAAAAGACTATTTTATATTTTAACTACAAATACTACAAGCCAGTGTCAGTGTGTTCAGGATCCCACCACCTGGACATCCCTCAAGTCCCACTGAGATTTGACTTTGAAATTCACTGAAAGGATTCTAGATGGGACTAAGGGTATGGCTCAGTGGTAGAGTGCTTGCCTGCCTTGTACAAGACGACCCTGGGTCCCGTCACCAGCTCTGAAAACAAAAGACTTCAGAAGCAAAAACTTCCTAAAGTAGAGAGCCTTTTTCTACAGCCTTCCCTGTATTTTGTGGCAGTTCAAGATGCTAAGTTGTAAAATGGCCACTCTGTCCTTTTCTTTTTTTCCATTTTCTCAAATACTTTCATCTCCGGAAATTCTTGAGTTCATCTTTCCAATTTCTGGATTCCTCAACCAGCCCCAGATATTTGGTAAGAACCTTACAGCCCTACCTATGAGCCTAAATAAAGACTTCACCCTTAAACTTATCATTCCGTTCCCTTCTATCTTCAGTACAGAAATATTAACCTTGGCATATGCATTTGCCTTTGCTGGCCACTAAGCTGACAACATTTAATTGTTGTATCTGATATTTCCCAGAGCCTGTAAAGAAAGTAAGAAAATATCAAGAATAGCACAAAACATGGGACTAAATACAGACTATAGTCAAATTGTGTTCTCATGAAACTATACAAAAACCATTATAGATGTTCCTCAAATTACAATGTGGTCATGTGCCCATGAACTCATCATAAGAAGAAAAATATCAAGTGAAAAATACATTTATTAGACCTAAACTAATGCATACCTTAAGCTAGCCTAGCCTACTTAAACATGCTCAGAACACTTACATTTGCCTATGGTTGGAAAAATCAACAAACACAAAGCCTAATTTATATAAAGTGTTGACTATCTCATGTACACACATAGACAGGCATTTTATAGCCATGATGGTACCCCCAAAACCACTGGCAACCCAAGATACTATAAGGTATTTGGTTGTTTCTCCTCATGATGAGGTGGCTGACCTGTGGCTCACTGTGCTTGCCCAGTATCAAAACAGGATTGTCCTGCATATCACTGGCCCAGAGGAAAAAATCAAAATTCGAAATTAGAAGTAGGATTTCTACTAAATGCTTATTGTTTCCCATCATCATAAAGACAAAAAATTGAAAACTGAACCACTGCAAGTTGTCAGCCATGTGTACGTGGTTTGTTGAATTTTATCCAGTGTATTATTGTCCACAATCAGACAAATTCAAAAAATAAGTAGTACCTGCAATAAGGAACAAATTTGTGCCCTTCTCAATGGGTACCCCTAGGATTTTCGTTCAGTGTAATCAAATGGATTTCTGGTGTTTGTCATATCAAAATGTGCCATACACTGTGGGTATACACATCTAGCCTTTCCAAGCATTCAAAACAGAATTTTCCAGTTCTCTTGTTTTATTAATGCTTTGACATGTTATCTGACCAGGAGGCATTCAAGACACTGCATTTCACTGATTTGTGATTTATCCTCTGGCTTGGAGTTCCTGAACTAGATCATAGTATCCATAATTTATATCAGACTTTGGCTCAAATAGCAAATGAAATAGCTCAAGCATTATAAGCACACAGAAGAGCATAAATCTATCAGATGGAATTTATATTTGCTCACCAGTCAAGGTAGAGTCTGGGCAATATATAACACATCTTGTATACCTAAGTAAATACCTCAGGAGAAGTGGAACAATCAATCAATCAATTAATTAAAAAGTCACTTGCTTAGGGGCTGGGATTTTGGCTCAACACTAGAGCACTTGCCTCACATGTGTGAGGCACTGGGTTCCATCCTCAGCACCACATAAAAATAAATAAACAAAATAAAGGTATTGGGTCCATTTACAACTAAAAAAATTAAATAAAGTCACTTGCTTATTTAATATTGACTGAACTAACCCTTATGGCTTGCTGTCCTGGTTGGGCTTAGGCAAACTAAGAAATTAGACATGAAGTGGGTTCCAATATTTCCTGTTATAATCATTGTGCTTAGGCTTTTGCTCTTCTTTTTCTTAAGCAATAAATCTTTATTATGAAGACTTATAGTTAAAAGTTGCTTTTGCTTTTTTTCACTTTTGTATATTTATTTATTTATCTTAACAGTAAAGTGCATTTTGACATATAGTACACAAATAGAGCACAACTTCCTATTCCTCTGGCTGTACGTGGGGTTTTGCCCTTCTTCACTATCTATCATTCATGAGCTTATATGGTGTTTCACAGCCATGATCCCAAAGAAACAGTTAACTGATGATCAGAGAAGGAAGCTGAAGCCCTCATAGTCAACCTGGTTGCTTGGTGAGTGACTGAGAGGCAGTAGTGGAAGTTTCCTGAGAGGACAGCAAGCAAACTGGCATACCAGGAATGGAGGTGGTAACTCAAGACAGTGACAGCCATAGCACACAGCCTGTCACACATTGCTCAGTCCAAAGGACTTCTGGGAAATCCACAAACAAACAAATTTGTTTTCCTTGAGGATTCAGTCTGTTGCTCAAGAGTGAAACACCCAACTTGAACCTTGGCAGGTCACCAGTTCACCCAATAAAAGAAAAGCGAAATTCACCATTTCCAAATATGGCTGTGGGTTCCCTTATCACCTCTCCTTTTTTTTGGCAAATAACTTCTTTTTAGATAAAATCAATCTATTATTAGGTTTTTAATATTCACGTAAGTTAGCATGGTTATAATTAATAATGTGTCTGAGTTATTCTTTGACACATATTAGCTAATTTCTATGAACCTCAGTTTCTTATGGGGGATGTGCAATACACATTATATTAGTCCATTTTCTCTTGCTGTAACAAAATACTTGATCCTGGATAATGTATAAATAATAGAAGTTGGGCTGAGGTTGTGTCTCAGTGATAGAGCACTTGCCCAGCACATGTGAAACACTGGGTTTGATCCTCAGCACCACATAAAAAGAAACAAAGAAAGAAATGCAGGCAGGCATTGTGTCCATCTGTAACTAAAAATAATTTTTTAAATAAATAAATAAAAGGAATTAATTTAGCCCGTAGTTTGGAGGCTGAAACTCAAGATTAGGCAGCCTCATTGGTTTAGCCTCTGTTGAGGATCTTATGGTGGAAGGCTTCACTGTAGTAGGAACAGGTGCAGAGATCACACAGAGGAACAGGAAGCCAGAGAGATTCAGGGGCTAGGCTTGCTTTTCATACAACAACTTGCTCTCACAAGAACTCACTCTGAGAGACCAACAATCCTTCCTGAGAGCAATGCCCCCATAATCTAATTACCCTGCACTAGGTCCCACTTTTTAAAGGTTCCACCACCTCAACACCACCACACTGAGGACCAAGGTGCCAGCATATGAACCTTTGGGGGACAAACCACATCCAAACTATAGCACATACCCAGAGAGAATTAAGGGAAACCAGAAAAGGGCCAGTGCAAGCACTGAATCAGGCATATATGCAGAAAAGCTGCCCTCCCACATGAAGTTAATGAGGAGGGTATTCAGTCAGGCAGTCCACAAGCATCACAGGTAGGAGCTTAAATGGAATGTTTAGTGGAATTATAATCAATCAATTAACCATCGTATATGGTAAGCTCTATGTTTTGGGTAAGATACAAAAGGACAGACAAGATGTCTTCCCTCAAGGAAACAGAAGATGAGTTGGTGGATATGTTACATACATGAACCAGTACCTCAAAAACATGGCTAGGGAAGGGCTTAACAGATTGAATATACCATGGAAGTGCAAAGGAGGCTGAGGTTACTTCATGTAAGATATTTCATATATCTAGAAACAGCAGATGCTTCAGATGCTCAGTGCCCGCCATCTTAGCTCCCTTCTGCCACTGTCCCTCAGGTCATTTTAGGCAAATACCCTAGACTGAAATTTTGAGTTATGTAAATTCTCTGTGTCTCAGTTTCCTCACCTGTAAAATACAATAACAATACCTGCCTCAAAGAGTTGTGCACTTTAAATAGGTGGGAAGCACTTTAGCACAGTGCTAGTATGAAGCAGGCAATATACAGTACAGTTGTTGTTCCTATGATTTTGGTATTAACTATAGTTCACACTGCCTTCCTATTCTCTCACATCCTGTCTTGAAACCATGCTGCAAAATATCATTTTGCTCCCGGTTTCATAAACATTCCTAGGTCCTTGATCTTTCTGGCTTCTAACTTTGTTTATGCTAAATGTACCATAACACACAACACACACTTGCAGAACACACTGACATGTCACAGCAGTTCTCAGCTTTCAAGACCAAGATTAAATCCACAAAGTACTCTTAGATTCATTTTCCCATCACTTAATTTCATACTTTTACTTTTACATAAAATTCTTCACAGACACCACTGATTTATCAAATTTGTAGGCCTATGAGACAACCACACTAGCTGAAACAAGGCACATAGTAGGCCAGTTAGACCCCCAAACTCAGAATTTTTTAGTAGTGCTGAGGATTGAAACCAGGGCTTTGCACATGCTAGGCAAGCACTTTACCACTGAGTTACACCTCAAGCCCAATAAATTCTTGATTTGGGTTCTTCTAGATAAAGGTCAATTAGTAACCCCTGCTTTTAAAGCCTGCTGGGATTCTGCAGGGATGAGTGGGCCATAAGCAGAACTGATCTAGGAATCAGAACAAACAATATGAAAAATCTCTGTTAATTGTGCCAACTTACAGCATTTTAAAACATAAGTATTTGTTGGTGACCAAAACCCTTAACAATGGTAATCTGTAATTCCTGGATTATATGTATATTGATGACAGAAGATGGGTTGGTAGATATGCATACCCATGTGTGTGAAGGAGTTAAAGATATGCCATCACAAAATAAGCAGAAATGGGGTATTGATTATGTTGATTATTTCAAGCTGAAATCATCTGATTTCTGCAACTGCAGAAAGGGCCATATGGCCTGTACTTTGCCATTAGAATTCTCTGAGGAAGGATGTCCTCCCCCTTACTAAGGTGAGAAAATAGCATTAGTCACCAGAAATTGGTAATTGGGGATGTAATAAACCTAATAAGCTCATTGCAGTAACCCTTATCTACCATTAGCTTTTACACTTTTCCCATATATCTCTTAGTGGCAGCCCTAAAATTTACTACTATATGCCAGAAATCCATATGTTCTGTTATTTCTTCAACACTTCATTGTTGTCTAAAAAAGAACAAAAGTATCTCGCTTTAGTCATTTCTTCAGACTTCACTGTTGTGTAAATAGCCCCCATGTACAGTCAAACTAACAAAACTTATTATGCTTTCCTCTTGGAAATCAGCCTTGTATTCATTTGGTTCCTATATCCAGTCAAAGAGCCCAAATAAGAACTAAGGCAGGAGAGGAGATTTCTCTCTCCCTTACATGGTTAAGTTCAAATATCACCAATCTCTGTATGTGAGGATTCCTGCATATTTTTCAAGGCTTCAAAACCCATTAACCAGCTGGGCACCGTGGTGCACACGGGTAATCCCAGTGGCTAGGGAGGCTAAGACAGGAGGATTGTGAGTTCAAAGCCATCCTAAGCAAAAAGGGAGGTGCTAAGCAACTCAGTGAGAGCCTGTCTCTAAATAAAATACAAAATAGGGCTGGGGATGTGGCTCAGTGGTCGAGTGCCCCTGAGTTCAATCCCTAGTACCCCCCAACCCCCCAAAAAATAAACAGGATAATCCAAAGATGCCAGTGCAGTCATAGGAACCCAGAGCATATTCAGCTTTAGCCTTGGTTGATATGAGAGCTTTCATTGTGTCAGAATATAGAGGGACTATTTTTTTTAACAAAAGCCAAGTGTGCCCTTTGGGTGAACTGAATTCCTCAAACTCACAGTGAAATATTGCATCTGTCAGTTTTAATTTATTGTTTCTTTAAATATCACATTCTTTCTTTCCATGTTTATTAGCTTCATTGAAGATATTGTTTATCTTTTTTGTGGCCACATCCTTAAAAGCAAAAATCAGCTCAGTCAGGGTCTTCAGAGCCCCCCAGAGAGTTCCCTTCCTTTCTCTGCTCAGTCCTAGTTTCTGCCCTTTCCATTGCTTGCATCTTCAGAAAGATCAAAAACAAACACCAACAATCCTCCACCAGCTTTAGCTATAAAGTTTATGAAAACATGTATTCAATCTAAGTAGCTTTGGTTATGTTGTCCAAGCAGCAGTGGTGGCGAATGGCTTATGTTCCTGACAAATGTGCTTCATAAAAATCGACCCTTACCTTGGGCAATGGCAAAGATAAACAGGATAATCCAAAGACGCCAGTGCAGTCATAGGAACCTAGAGCCATCTGGCCAGGACAAAAATAAATCAGAAATGAAGTCTGCATGAATCTACAGGGACCCTAGGGACTGAATTAACATTACTTGAATTGAAGAGCGGAGGAAGCTGGCAGCCGAGACACATTGAAATGACTTTACTTAACACACATGAAGCAAGGGGCTTTTAAAATGAAATGCCTTGTATTGTCTGGGGCTAAAACCCAGACAATAATTTAAAAGTCTTGATAAGGACTTTACCTTGATAAAGGTAAATGAAAGCATGTATTGATTGGAGGATAAGCTCTAGCCTGGTACAAAAACATAACAAAACAAAACAGAAAACAGAAATGTCATTTAATTGGCACTTTGCAAGCCAGAGGGCTCAGCTGATCTGAATTAGTCCACAGCCTTGTGTTAAGAAAGCCCCTATTGGGGCTGGAGTTGTATAGCTCAGCGGTAGAGCACTTACCTAGCATGTGTGAGGCCCTGGGTTCGATCCTTAGTGCCACATAAAAATAAATAAATAAGATAAAGTTATTGTGCCCATCTACAACTAAGATATGTTTTGAAAAAAAGAAAGCCCCTATCCTTCTCTCTGGGAATTCTGTGTGAGCTTACATTTTTATATACGCATAATGTTCCAGATTGAGCAAATCACAATTATGCAATATTTGAGACATAGTTCTACTAAGAAATTACTTTATGTTTATCTGAAATTCTAATTTAAGTGAGCAATATATTTAGCGGGCAATACATATTTTATCTGGCAATCCTACTGCCAAAATAAATGAAGATCACCCAAATGAGAACATATGAGCTATTTATTCAGAGCTTGCTATGTATAGCAAAGTCAGCCACCATCACTTTTCAATTGGCCAAGATTCAAAGGCAGGCAAAGTGTAGGAAAATTATATAATTGGAAAGAGAGACAGCTTCATGTATTCCCTGATTGTAGGCTTTTTGGCATGGAGAAGATGAATGCAAGCTCATTAGAAAGGGGCATCCTAAGCAATTGGTTGGGGGAGCAGATTTGGTTTTGTTTGGTCAGTCCTGGGTTGGGTTGGAATCTGGGGCAAGAAATAGGGAAGCTGGCAGTCACTGATGAAGTCCTAAGGTTCTGAGCCAGCTACTACAGAAGTTATATTTTGGATTCCTAAGCTGACTGCTGCAGGAGTGGTAGTTTAACATACCAGGCACTTGCAGCAGAGGTGATAGTTAAACATTTCTCCAAAGAAAATATATAAATGGCCAACAAGCATGAAAATCTGCCTGACATTATTAGTCACTGGAGAAACGAGATATCATTTAATAACCACTAGAATGGCTAAAATAAAAAAGCCAAGGGGGCATGGGAAATTGTTGATCAAGACTACAAAGTTCAAGAAGGACAAGAGGAATACAGTTTTTGTTATTTGGTTGGTTGGGTTTTTGTTTTGTTGTTTTTCTATTTTTTGGTACCAAGGATTGAACCCAGGGTGCTTAACCACTGAGCCACATCCCCAGTCCTCTTAGGGCAACTCTCGAGCCTCCTGCCTCAGCCTTTCAAGATGCTGGGATTACAGGCATGTGCCACCACACCCAGCGAGAGGAATAGGTTTTTAGATCTATTGCACACTAGGTTGACTATAATCAGTAATAAAATATATAGCATATTTCAAAATATACCAGAGAGTACATTTCAAATGTTTCACCATAAAAATATAGATAAGCAAGGTGATGGATTAAATTAAAACAATGATTAAATTATAATGATTTAATCATTATAATTAAGATTTAACCTAGATTGATCCAACCATTCCATATTGTATATATAGATCAAAGCATCACATTGTACCCCATAAATATATATGACTAGGATTTGCCAATCAGTAATAATATTAATGATAAAATTTTTAGGAAAATGTATGATATGTCAATATAATGGAACACCATTCAAGCATAATAAAGAATAGAGTACTGAAACATGGCACAACATAGCTAAAACTTGAAAACATTGTACAAAGTGAAAGAAGTCAGACACAAAAACCCCCAAAAGGCCACATGTTGTATGATTCCATTTGTATGAAATAGCCAAAATAAAAATCCATAAGGACAGAAAATATATTTAGTGGTTGCCAGGGACTGATGGGGGAAGGGGAGAAATGGGAAATAACTGTTAATGGATACAGAGTTGCTTTTACAAGTGAGGAAAATATTCTAGAATTAGAGGTTACTGACGGTTACACAATATGTTTGTGAATACACTCAAAAGAGGCTGAGGCAGGAGGATTGTGAGTTGAAAGCTAGCCTCAGCAACTCAGCAAGGCCCTAAGCAACTCAGCAAGACCCTATATCTAATAAAATATATAAAAGGGCTGGGGATGTGGCTCAGTGGTTAAGCGCCCCTGGGTTCAATCCCTAGTTAAAAAAAAAAAAACTTGAATTTTTTGTACACCTTTTAAAAAGAATTTTGTACACTTTTTTAAAAGATACTAAATTGATGCAGTGTCAAACACCTAGAATCCCAGCAATTCCAGAGGTTGAGGCAAGAGGATCACAATTTTGAGGCCAGCCTGGACAATTTAGTAAGACCCTATCTCAAAATAAATAATTAAAAGTCCTGGGGCAGAAGGTCAGTGGTAAATCTCTTGAATAGTGTGCTTGAGGCTCTGGGATCAATCCCCAGCACTGCAAAATAATAATATTCCCTTCTTTAGGGGCACATTTTCCAGTCACCTCTTATGATAACTGAATCATGCCTTAACTTTTGCAGCCCTCCTGAACATACACCCTCAGAACACTCTATACAAAACTGATCTTTTGATCTCTTGTCTGCATCCCGTGTTCTTCTGTAGACACAGCTTCAATGTCTTCTATATTAGCCTATTCATTATAACTGCCAGATACCAAGGAGGCCCAAATAGAGGACATGAGGTTTCACAGGCCACTTTGTTATCATAAGGACTACAAAATGCCCTAAATTTAGAAGCTATGTTTTCTCCCCCCACCCCTTTCTGCTTTGTTCTCTCTATGGACTTAGAAAATGTAATTGCCATAGCTTCTGATTAGTTTTAATCCATGAACGGATTAAACATAAACGTGAATGGCTCTAAATAGCCATTCTAATGCCCCTTTAGCTCTCTCTGTTTCACCCTCTGAAAGTATTTTGCCTGTTTGATTTCTTTCAATCAGTCTTCCAAAAGTGTCTGATGTACCAATGTCCAACAAGCTGGTTGACTCTAAGATGGTAAGAGCTTCATGTTTTACATTTCTTATTGCTGCTAACATTTTATTAAAGCCTATTGGCAATGTCTGGGGTTGTGTTTTGTTTTGTGTTTTGTGGCAGTTCTGGGGATTGAACTTAGGGGTGCTCTGACACTGAGCTACATCCCCAGCCCTTCTTATTTATTTTAAAATATTTTTAGTTGTAAATGGACACAATACCTTTATTTTATTTATTATTTTTATGTGGTGCTGAGGATCGAACCCAGTACCTCACACATGCTAGACAAGCACTCTACCACTGAGCTACAACCTCAGCCCCTATTTTTTTTTTGTTTTGAAGCAGGATCTTGCTGAGTTGCTGAAGTTGCACTCAATCTTGCAATCCTCCTGTCTCAGCCTCCCGAGTCATTGACATTATAGAAGTATGCCACCACACAGGCAAAACTGATGTTTTTAAAGTTATCCCAAGAGTCAGGTATGGTGGTGCATGCCTGTTATCCCAGCTACTCAGGGGACTGAGGCAGGAGGATCAGGAGTTTGAGGCCAGACTGGCAATACAGCAAGAATCTGTCTCAAAAAATAATAACTAGGGCTGGGGTAGTAGCTCAGCAGTAAAGTGTTCACCTAGCACATTCAAGGCCCTGGGTTCAATCCTCAGAACCACATAAAACAATAAATAAAAAATAAAAATAAAGGTATTAAATAATAATAATAATAACTAATTAATCAAAATTTAAAAATCCTCCCAGGCAATTCCATTGGGCAGCCGGATTTAATGAAAACTGCATTAAAAACACACCTATTAACTGGGCAAGGTGGTGCACACTTGTAATCCCAATGGCACTGGAGGCTGAGACAGGAGGATCATGAGTTCAAAGCCAGCCTCAGCAACAGTGAGGCACTAAACAACTCAGTGAGACCCTGTCTCTAAATAAAATACAAAATAGGGGCTGGGGATGTGGCTCAGTGGCCGAGTGCCCCCGAGTTCAAATCCCTGGTTACCACCTCCCAAGAAAAACACCTATTAGATGGTCAAAAATCCATACCAGTGACAATACCAAATGTTGGTGAGGGTTTGGAGCAACAGGAACACCTATTCATTGTTGTTGGGAATGAAAAATGGTATAATCACTTAGAAAAACAGTCTGGCAGTTCCTTATCAAATTAAACATAATATTACCATATCATCAAGCAATAATTATCCTTGGTATCTACCCAAAAGTGTATGAAAACATGTCCTGGGACTGGGGTTGTGGTTCAGTGGTAGCGTGCTTGCCTGGCATTCGTGAAGCACTGGGTTTGATTCTCAGCACCACATACAAATAAATAAAATAAAGGTCCATCAACAACTAAAAATCATTTAAAAAAAAGAAAGAAAGAAAACATGTCCACACAAAAACCTGCATACAGATGTTTATAGCCATTTTATATGTAACTATTAAAATTTGGAAGCAACCAAGACATATTTCAGTAAGTGACTGGATAAACTGTGGTACATGCAGACAATAGAATATTATTCCATGCTAAAAAGAAATGAGCTATCAAGCTATGAAACGACATGGAAGAGGAACCTTAAATGCATATTACCAAGTGAAAGATGTCAGTCTAAAAAGGCAACATACTGTATGATTTCAAGTATATGTATGACATTCTGGAAAAGGCAAAACTATGGAGAAGGTAAAAAGATCAGGAGTTATAAGGGGGGACAGGGGAAGAATAGACATTCAGTAAATTAGACAAAGGGGAATGAAGAGAAAAGAGGGAGAATAGGAAAAGGAAAGAAAGTGGAATGAGTCCAAAATAATTTTCCTTTGTACTTATATGAATACACCATAGTGAATCCTACCATCATGTACATCCTTAGAATGGGGTCCTAATCAGAATAAGATATATTCAATGCTTATATAACTATATCAAAATGCATTCTACTGTCATGTATAACTAAAAAGAACAAAAAAAAAAACCAGACTAGTTGTTCTCAAGGTTTGGGGGTGGGAGAGATGAGTAAGCAGAGAGCACAGGGGTTTGGGGGGACCGCGAAGTACTCTGTATGTAAGGTAATGGTGGATACATGTCATTATACAATTGTCCTAATGCACAGAAAGTACAAAAACCAAGAGTAGGCTTTGGTAAGGTAAGGTAAACTATTGACTCTAGGTGATAATGTTGTGTCCATATAGGTTCATGGATTGTAAAAAATGTATTATTTCTTGAGGGGGAGGCACTGTTAATAATGTACCACTCTGGTGAGGGAGGCTGTGCACACGTAAGGGGTATATGAACTACCTCTGTACCATCTCTCAGTTCTGCTGTGGACCTAAAATGCTCTGTAGCCCCTGTCTAGCGTGGACTACTGAACCAAAGTCACTCGAGTGAATTTGGGGTGACAAAAAAGACCACACAGATATGGAATACCTTTTTATGAGCTTCAGGACAGCTTCCCTGGCACCTGGCCTCCCGCTCCCACAAACGGT
>NW_026000253.1:1000638-1016347 GCF_001458135.2 Marmota marmota marmota
ATATATATATATATATATATATATATATATATATATATATATATATCTCACTTCATCTTTACAAATACTAGTGATGTAGGAAACACTACTCTCATTTTTCAAATGAGGCAACTAAGGCTCAGAGTAGTTCCTTCACTTGTCCTGATCACACAGCCCACAAGAGGAGGGAGGTCACAGAAATACCTCTACCTTCTCAGTGGCTAATATGCTGATGGTACACTCAGTTCTCCTTCATAGGATGATTAAATAATAGCATTTATTATTGCACTCTGGCAGGCACTTAAGGAAACCTTTGTGGGAAAAGTTGCAAATCAATCTCTCACACCACTGAATTATATAGCACAGTTGGTTTCCTGCCCCAAAAGTACAAGAAGTACGCTTAAATGGAAAGCAGATCTGAAGATGTATGTTGGGTCTGGAAAAGGCTCTGTGTGCACACAACCATATGGCCCCATGCTTGTCACCACGGTGTCTTAGATTCCACCATCAGAATGTAACATCTTGGGATAAGAGTTTACACTTTCCTGACATTAACTCAAGATTCACGTTTTCAAATATCATCACTCCCACAAATGTATGAAAGTGCTTTTTTTTTTTTCCCACCTGGCCCTGGGGATTTAACCCATGGCCTCCTGCACTGAGTTACATCCCCAAACCTTTTAATTTTTTATCTTGACACAGGGGCCTCATTAAGTTGCCCAGGCTGGCCTCCAACTTGTGATCCTCATGCCTAGGCCTCCCGGGTCTCTAGGATTACAGGTGGGTGCCACCATGCCCAACTGAAAGGACTTATTTAACTGGTTGTCAATCCTGAAAGTTAGCTGAAGACAGAATAGGAAAATCATGAGAGAAGGCCATGGGTGCAAGAAGAAAAGGAAAGTCCTGGTCCTTGTAGCCCAGTCCCAGGAGACCAGGTGGAACTGCTGCAGGTGGCAGGAAACCAAGGCATGCCAGGAGATGGGGAGGCTCAGAGAGGGGTGACAGAGGAGGAGGTCAATGGGCCTCTGTCTGGACCACAGGCCAAGTGTCACAGAAAATAGAACCCAGAGCAGGTCACCTGAGTTCAGGCTGAAGCGCAGGCACTTCTACATGAGTCAGAGTTTTCTGTCTCCATATCTGGTATCTTAACTGCTTAATGAAAATGATGCTAGGTAAGTTATGATGTGAATGAAATAAATTGGTATATATGGAAACCATTTGCAAACTTTCAGATGCTCTATAAATGCATATAGATATAGTTGAATGACCAGGGCTTGCCAGAGGTCCTAAGCCCTTGGGGAGGTGGTATATGGGTATGTGTGTGTGTGTGTGTGTGTGTCCGTGCATGTACGCACAAGGGAGGGAGAAAGAGAAAGAGAAAAAGAGAAAGAGAAACTTCCACAGGGTCTGTATGTCATTCATTCCACAGGGACATACAGAAGCTGCCCCTAGCCCAGGGACATAGGCCACTGCTGGGCAATTTGGAGTATAACTGCCTGCTGTTGTGAATTTACACAAATACAGAATTGGGTCCTGCAGAAAATCTCTACAGGTCAATGTATCACCAAAAGGGGTGTGGAAAGGTCCTCAGAAAGGGGGATCTCAAACCAGCAGCCTTTTTTTTTCTAATTTAGAGACAGGGTGCTCCCTAAGTTGCCGAAGCTGGCTTTGAACTTGAGATCCTCCTGCCTCAGCCTCCTGAGTCACTGGGATTACAGACATGTGTCACCATGCCTGGCCCCTAGCAAGTTCTTCACAGAAGGAAACTTCAGGACCGGTCATAAGAGGCACAAGTAAGAGATTTATTGAGGGAAGCAAACAATATAGCAGGATACCCATTGAAAGGGAGAGGGTTTGTAGGTGCCCAAGAGGAAGCGTATGCACTGAAGAGTGAGATGTTCTTGAGCAACTAATTAAAAAAAAAAAAGAGTGAGATGTTGGGCTGTGGCTATAGCTCAGTGGTAGCGCACTTGCCTAGCATGTGTGAGGCACTGAGTTTGATCCTCAGCACCACATAAAAATGAATAAAATAAAGGTAATCTGTCCATCTACAACTACAAAAAAATTAAAACAAAAAAGAATGAGATATCCATTGGGGGGGGGTCTCAGGCTTCTTCTTTTTTTAATACTTTTTTACTTGTAGTTGGACACAATATCTTTATTTCATTTATTTATTTTATGTGGTGCTGAGGATCAAACCCAGGGCCTTGCACATGCTAGGTGAGTACCTCTGAGCCACAACCCCAGCCCTCAGGCTTCTTCTTTTAAAAGAAACTTTGTAAGTGGCAAACATGAGAAGCATATGGTGGTGGCATCAGCCTAATGAGCTCAATTATTTTTTGATTGTGGAGCCCAGGGGGGGTCATAGTGGTCTGGTTCTTCTCAGAATCTTCAGATTGACATTACCTAGGGAGTAGATAGTGCTTGTACTGTACCATATCCTGGGTATCTAACAGTATCTGTCTAGGTTACTTTTAGTCGGTCTAAAAATACATTCTGTAAACCAACAAAGTACATAGGCACTAATTAACTGGACCACAGTACTCTACAATTTATTGGACCTTTTAAGAATTTAAATCCTGGAGAAAAACAGGTCTGGGAGGTGAAGGTAAGGGCATCCATGGAGTTTTTAGATTTAAAGCTACAGTCTTTCTTTCCTTCCCTGTTTGTTTTCTTTCTATCTATTCTTATTTTTTCTATCTATCTACCCCAAGTGGAGTCCAAGTCTTGAAAGTTCTTAAGATCTGCAGCATTGGGATCCATATGCTTGAGGTTTAAAAAAATAGAGCCCAGGGTCTGGGGCTGTGGCTCTAAAGCACTTGCCTGGTACCTGTGAGGTACTGGGTTCAAAACCTCAGCACCACATAAATATAAAATAAAGGTACTGTGTCCTCCTACAACTAAATACACGCACACACACACACACACATATATATATATATATTAAATAAAAATATATATATGTATATATATATTAAATATATATATATATATATATATATATATATATATATATATAAAATAGAGCCTTAACCCCTAAATTGGCTGATTGAAGTGATTGAATAAATCCTTCAATACCATCATGACCGATAGTACTTAAAGATGTGTGATTTTTGTTGTTTGTTTGTTTGTTGTAATTGCTTTTTGTACCAGGGATTGAACCCAGGGGCATTTAACCACTGAGCCATATCCCAAACATTTTTCATTTTTTATTTTGAGATAGGGTCTCACTAAATTGCTCAGAGTCTCACTAAATTGCTGAGGCTGGCCTCAAACTTGCAATTCTCTTGCCTTAGTTTCCCAAGCTGCTGGAATTACAGGCATACACCACTACACCTGGCAAACATAAGGTATTTTTTTCTTAAATATTTATTTTTTAATTTATTTTAGTTATAGGTGGACACAACACCTTTATTTTATTTTTATGTGGTTGGTGCTGAGGATCAAACCCAGGGCCTCTACCTCTGAGCCACAAACCCAGCCCCAAACATGTGGTCTTTAAGAATGATGTTTGAGGGCTGAGATTGTAGCTTAGTGGTAGAGTGCTTGCCTAGCATACGTGAGGCCCTGGGTTCAGTTCTCAGCACCACATAAAAATAAAATAAATAAAGCTATTGTGTCCATCTACAAAAAAATTTTTTAAAAAAAGAATGATGTTTGAGCCAGATGTGGTGGCACACTTAGTAAGGCCCTAAGCAACTTGGTGAAACCCTATTTCAAATTTTTTTTAAAAGAAGGCTGGGGATGCCACTCAGTGTTTAAGTGTTCCTAGGTTAAATACCTGGAGCCAAAAAAAATGATGTTTGAATTCTGAGGAAACATTACTGGGAAAGTGCAATGATGACAACATTGAGAACAAATGATCAGAAAAAATGTGGCTCAAAAAAAAAAAAAGACTCCACTTTGCCACAGAAGTAGTTAAAGACATGCCATCTCAAAATATGCCAAATTGGTATATTGAATATTTCAAGGTAAAATCACTTTAGGGACTGTAATTTTAGAAAGGGCCATTTGGCTTGCCTTTCTCTACATGCAGCAGACCATAAAGATTCTTTAGGGAGGGATGTCCTTCAAATAGCAAGGGTGCAAAATGGCCTCATCACCAAGTGACTGGTAATTGAGGATGCAGCAAACCTGCATTAACTAATTCTTTGGAGTAATCTTTCTACCCCCTTCCCACCATATGTCTCTTGGTAACATCCCTAGATTTTACTATCCTAGTCCAAATATGCATTTGTGCTGTCATTACTTTACACATTTATTGTTCTTTGTCTAAAAATTATAAAATCAGCATGCCATGGTCATTTCTTCAGGCTTTACTCTCTTTGAAAAAATTTGTTGTCCATGTAAAATTAGTAAAAACTCATGAGCTTTTCTCTTCTTAATCAACTCTTGTGGCCAGATATGGTGACCTGTAATTCCAGCAACTTGGGAGGTTGAGACAGGAAAATTGCAATTTTGAGACCAACCTCAGAAATTTAGTGAGATCCAAAGCAACTCAGTGAGATCCTATCACAAAATAAAAAATCAAAAGGGCTGGGGATGTTGCTTGGTGGTTAAGCAACCCTGGTTTCGATCCCCAGGACCAAAAACCAAACCAAAACAATTCTTGTATTGCCAGGGACAGACAAGACAAGACAAGACACCAAATGGGAACAGGAAGAGGTTTATTTAGCTATTGCCAGGTTCAGAGGGTACAACTTTCACTATAATCAATTAATTCCACTGAACCCTGAGTTTAGATAGTTTCAGAACTTTATACCCAGCATGTAAGGGGAGGGGCTCAGAAGTTCACATAAAAGCAGCTTTTTCTTTCACTGTTCTGGGCAAGTTAACCCTTCAAGGACAACACCTGAGAAGGGGAGAGCTTCTTCTCCCCTTTCTTTCCTCCCCCTGCCAGCTGTTACCATGGAGCCCATTTGTCCTCTTAAAAATGTAGACATCTCTGTGAAGCCCAGCTCAAGGCCAGAGGCCTCGTTAAAGGATTTATCTCTTTTTTTCATCAAATTTTGTATTTGCAAACACACTTTTACAAACTACTATACTGTTAGTAAAGGGGCTTTCAGCACCTGGAATGCTGATCTCTTCCAGGCCAGTGGCCAAGTAAAATAGAGCAACAGGAAAACAGGCAGTTTAACTATATTGAACTCTATTGTACAGACTCTTTTGCTGATAGTCCTAAAATCAATTATGGTGAAGATTTCTGCAGAAGCTTAGTAAAGATTTTCTGTGGAGAAAGGGGTGCCACTATACTTGTATTAATTGTGTTCCTGAATCCAGACAATGAGCCCAAATAAAAACTGCTGGTGATTAGGAGGAATCTCTTTCTCCCCTACACCACCAAATCCATGTTAAATTTGAGTAGGTGGGTGAGGGAAGAGATCTGACTACCCCAACCAGCATGCCAATGATGGTCCCTGCTAGAGACTATATTTTTGTACCTTATAGAAAGTGCCAGCTAAAAGCTAACTGCGATATTGTAATATAATAGGAAATATATATTTAGACTTTGTCTGTGGTTCCTGGAACAGAGCTTCTGAAACTCTTGTAATTTCCTGACTGAGAGAGGTGATAGGAGCTTCTTTTATTATAACTTTTGGTTTTAGTACCTGCTTCCTGGCACTAACGCTTCTAAGACACTTGGAATCTCCTCTGGAGTGATTGGTGTCATTTGTATGCTAAAAAATGACTGCTGTTGTAAGGCCCTATATAGTTTCAGGATGGGGGCTGGTTGCCAGAAAGACCAAAGTATGATTAGAGTTAGAATTTTCAGCCCTACCCCCAGATCTCTGAGGAGGGGAGAGGGGCTGATCACCAATGGCTAATGATTTGATCAGTTGTGCCTATGTCATGAAAACTTAAAAAAAAACTTTAAAGCACCAAGCTTCCAGGGTTCTACTCTACTTCCAGGCTGTGTAACTTTGGGTGAGTTATTCAACCTCTCTGTACCTCAGTTTTCCTCTCCATAAAATGGGTAAATACTGGTACCTACCTGACAATGTTGCTTCTCTACAAATTCTCTACAAATTCAGTGTTAATTTTTAAGATGATATATAAACCCAACTTCTAAACACCCCTTTCTTTGAATTACTCATCACCACATGCTCCCATGTGTGTGCACACTGTACTCACTCATAGACTTCTGCTTGTTTTGCTCTTGCTAATCTGTCACTTGGTGATACTGTTCTTAAAAATGAGGAGGCAAGCATAGAAAACAAGCTTTATTTAAGAAAGAGACAGGGCTGGGGTTGTGGCTCCGAGGTAGAGCACTTGTCTAGCATGTGGGTGGCACTGGGTTTGATCCTCAGCACCACATTTTTTAAAAATAAATAAATAAATATATTGTGTCCACTTATAACTAGAAAATAAATATTAAAAAAACAAAGAAAGAAACAGAGATAGTAGTTTCCTCTGGAGAGGAGCCAAGACCCAGAGCTGGTGCCCATGGGAGTGAGGGTGTCTATTTTCGTGTGTGTGTGTGTGTGTGTGTGTGTGTGTGGTGCTGGGGATTGAACCCAGGGCCTTGTGCACACAAGTCAAGCACTCTACCAACTGAGATATATCCCCAGCCCCTGTCTTGCTTTTTTATAAACCCCCCACCTCCTTTCTTTCCTGTGGACATGCCCAAAAGGCAGGAAAGAGGGGCAACTGCTTGCGTTGGAAAGTGCGATCCTTCCCCTCCCATAGAGGTATTAGCTATTCACCCCTTTCCTTTTCTTGGATAATCAGCTACCTATCATTTGCCCCAATCTCACTGGCAGTCTAATTTACAGGTCCAGCCAATGAACCCAACATGGGTAGAGGAAAAAGAAATGTTTTCCTCCCATACACTGCTTTACTTCAGGCTCCAGTCTTGAGATCTGTAAGGTCCTTGTTTAGCATCTGGATGGCCATCTTAAGTGACAGCCACCATTTTAAGAAAAATTTTGCTTCCCCACCAAGGGCGTTTCTGAGAAAGGCTCCCCACTCCCTCATACCATCCCAACCCTTCACCGCCCACATTAGGACCCACCCAGCTGTAATCCCTGACCCTTCCCCATAAAGTCCCAAACCTCATGCCTGTTTTGCCTCTCTCCGTTTATAGAGAGATGGCCTTTATTTGTCAGCTTTGACAAATAAACTCTTGTGTGTATCTCTGTCTGGTCTCCGTCTTTCATTTCTTGCTTGCCCATTTCCTGGTTCCTTGCTTTCCTTTCAAGATCCATCAAGGGTCCCCAGATAAACATTAGAGCATGTTTCACATAGGTCTTGCTTGGCCCCCTCAAAAACGTTCATTGTCTTCAAAACTGGATATCGATGGAGGTTAAGACAAAATCTAAAATCTGGTTCAGATATTCAGGTAGGGACTCAAGTGTTTTAACTTCTTCAATTGAACTTAACACAAAGTCGGGTTCTCTCTCCTGTACCAAGCACGCATTTTCCCCTCAAATTGAAATGTTATCATCTCTGCAAGTCTCTTTAACTTTGTGATTCTCACTCAGCAACCATGAGGGCTCACACCGAATCAACTCACACTTCATGATAGTCTGAGCCCTTCAGTGGCTGTAGTGGAAATGTACCCTCAGCTCCAGCGTGGGGTGATCAGGGACAGCCTCCTTGAAAGTGACATTTGAGCAGAGACCAGAAGGAAGTGGGTCCCAGGGAGGCACTGCCATGCCAGCATTGTTTTAATCATCTTTATTCTTTGCAGGAATGGACTTTTTTAATTTTTTTTTCCTTAAGAAATCCTTTGCTTCTAGAAATGAGAAATCAAGCAGGAAAATAATGCTTGGAATCATTACTAATATTTCTCAATCAGCATATAAGTGTGTTTTAAACAGGTTTGGTTGAATAGAATATATTTATTTCAAAAATATCATTTTTGTGAGGCATTGCCGCATCATCCTAGTGATTTGGGATTGCTGTGGTCATGCCTGACATGTTTGTGAAAAGCAGGTTATTGACAAACTAAATGGAAAAATCAGTGAGTCAACTTTTTCTAGCCCGATCCAGCTGCCCATGCAAAGCTTAAATGGGAAATGCCACACCAAGATTTATTTTATTGTGATTGATTCTTTTTTGCAATCTATAAACTGAAGAAGAAGGAAAAAAAAAGTTTTTCTTTTACCCATGTTAGGCTCACTGGCTGGAGTCCTGGAAACTAGACTGAAGAATAAAGATTAACAAGAGAAAAATAGTTCAGCTATGTTTACTTATACAGAGGAGTGTCACAAAGAAATGAGACTCAAGGAGGTAGCCAGATGATTTAAGCTTATATACCATCATAAGCTAAACAAAGGAAAAGGGCTTTGGGGCTTCCTGGTGGGCTTTTTTGTGGGATGTGGAGGGGAGGAATTATATAGCAAATAAGGGTAGTCTTGTGCAGATGAGGTTTTCTCTGGTTTGTTTGCTCAGTTTTGGTTTTGTTTGTTTTTGTTTTTTGCTTGTTGTTGTTTTGCAGTGCTAGGGATGGAACCCAGGGCCTACCACATGCTAGACCACGTGCTCAACCACTAAGCTACAAACTCAGCCATATTATTTTTTCCACATTTTTATTGGTGCATTACACTTGTACATAATGATCAGATTTGCTGTTCCCTATTCATATATGCATACAATGTAACAGCATGATGCAGCCTAAATCACTCCCCAGCACTCCCCCCTTCTTCCTCTCCTCCCATTCTCTGATCCTTTTCCTCTATTCTACTGATCTCCCTTTGATTTTCATGAGATTCCCCCACCTTTCTTTTCCTTTTTCCTTTCTACCTTCCACATATAAAAGAAAACATACAACCCTTGACCTTCTGAGTTTGCCAGCCCTACTCTTGTACAGATGAAAGTTTCTCAAGTGATAAAAGTTGTCTCTGGGAGTAGCTTTCTTCCTGATAAAGAGACACCTTTACAAATGGAAATTTCCTTGAAAAATAGGAAATTCATATTCTATTTTTAGGCAGTTGGGGGAGGTAAAGAGCTTGTTTCTGTTTCTGCTGGTTCTCAAATGTCCTTCACTTACAATAATCTGCATTAATCAGCTTTGTAGAGCAGTCACAAAATACCTGATTCAATCAACTTAAAAGGAGGAAAGTTTATTTTAGCTCACAGTTTTGGGGGTTTCAGCCCATGGTTTGTTGGCCTGTTGCTTTTAGGACTATGGTGCAACAGTCTATTATCATGGGGCATACATGGGAGAGCGAAGCTATTCACCTCATGGAGGCCAGGAAACAAAATGTGGCAGAAAGAGGAGGGGCCAGGGTCCCATTAGCCCCTTCAAAGACACACCCCCAATAACCTAACTTCTTTCTGCTGGGCCCTAAATTTTCCACCACCTTCCAATAGTGCCACAGACTGATGATCAAGCCTTTAGCGTATGAGCTTTTGAAGGATATTGAAGATCCACACTTTAGAACTCTTCATGCCAAAGAGGCTTATTTCAGAGTTTCACATCCTTCCAAACTTTAATAACCATGCAGGGGGAAAGCCCACAAGAGACGATTCTCATACTCCCATACTTAGGCAGTTATCTCTGTTTCTTTCTCTCTCTCTCTCTCTCTCTCTCTCCATCTCTCCATCTCTTCCCCCCCCCAGATCTGCCCCACTTGTAACAGTATTTTAACATTAGAAACTGACTTTCTTGTAAGGTACGGTGGTACACGCCTATAATCCTAATGGCTTGGGAGGCTGAGGCAGGAGGATCTCAAGTTCAAGGGCAGCCTTAGAAAAGGCAAGGTGCTAAGCAACTCAGTGAGACTCTTTCTCTAAATAAAATACAAAATAGGGCTGGGGATGTGGCTCAGTGGTTGAATACCCCTAGATTCATCCCTGGTACCCAAAAAGAAAAAAAAAAGAAACAGACTTTCTTTGACTTTATTGGGCATTAAGATCAAAATCTGATGGAAGATGAAGCTGTTTGAAAGAGTTGCAGATTATTAGGAGGCCCAAGGCAGAAGCTACAGGAACTCAAGTCAGAAATTTCTGCAAATACCAGGGTACTGGGATTTCTTATTCTTACTCCTGATGTTGGAAGATGATACATGGGGACTGAACATGATAATATTTTAGATTTCCCTAGTCCAGATATGTCATTCAGCAAGTAGGGAGACTGAGGCACATTTAATGTTTACCCAATGTCATATAACCAATATAGTAGACAAACTGAGGTTCCAGAGATGTTTTCAAGCAACCTCCAGGATTTTTAAAATCATGCCCTCTTGTGGCCCATGTCCCCAAAGAAGATGCAGGTGAATGCCTGAAAGAAATCTGATGTCTTCATTCCTACAAAAATTAATTTATTGAAATCCTAATTCCCAATGTGATGGTACTGGGAGGTAGGACCATTGGAGTTGATTAGTTCTGAGGGCAGAGGCCTTATGAATGGCTTTATTGTCCATATAAAAGAAGCTCCAAAACATTCTCTTCCCTTTCTGCCATATGAACACATGGTAAAAAGATGACCTTCTATGAACTCAGAAGTGGGCCTTCGGTAGACACTGAACCAACCAGTGCCCTGATCTTTGAATTCCCAGCCTCCATAACTGTGAGAAATAAAAAAAGCTTCTGCACAGCAAAGGAAGCAATTAAGAATGTGAAAAAAAAGAGCCTACAGAGAAGATCCTTTACATCTGCTCCTCAGATAGGACATTAATAGCCAGAATATATGAAGAAATCAAAAAACCTAACACCAAAAACTCCCCACAAATAACCTAATTTATAAATGGGCAAAAGAATGAGACACTTCAAATAAAGGGGCTTGGGCTGGGGCTCAGTGGTAGCACACTTGCCTGGCATATGTGAGGCCCTGGGTTCAGTTCTCAGCACCACATATAAATAAATGAAATAAAGGTCTATCAACAACTTAAAATGTTTTTTAAAAAAAGAAGAAGAAATAAAAATAACCAACAAATATATGAAAACAGTGTTCAACATCTCTAGCAATTGGAGAAATTCAAATTAAAACTATACTAAGATTTCATCTCGCTCCACACAAAACAGCATTATCAAGAATACAATTAATTGTAAGAGTTGGTGAGGATTTGGGGGAAAACATTGCTGGTGGGACTGCAAATTAATGCAACCACTCTGGAAAGCAGTGTGGATATTCCTCAAAACACTAGGAATGGAACCATCATATGACCCAGCTGTCTGACTCTTTGGTATATATTCCACATCAGTGTTTATAGCAGCAGCATAATTCACCATAGCCAGACTATGGAACTGACATAGGTACCCTTCAACAGATGAATGGATAAATAAAATGTGATACATGCACACACACACACACACACACACATAAACACACACAATGGTGTACTATTCAGCTATGAAAAAGAATAAAATTATGTCATTTGCTTGTAAATGGATGTAATTGGAGACTATAATGCTAAGTGAAATAAATCAGACACAGAAAGTCAAGGGTTGAGTGTTTTCTCTGGTATACAGAAGCTAGTCTAAAATTGGTGGGGAGGAGAGAAGAAATAGGAGGATTCCATCAAAATAAAAGAAAAATCAGGGGAGTAGAAGAAGGGTATTGAGGGGGAGGGAGGTGGGACAGGATAAGGGAAAAACAGTAGAATGAATCTGACCTAACTTTCCAATGTACATATATGACTATATTATATGAATCTCAACATTATGTATATCCAAAAGACACTAATATTTTTAAAATGTAAATAAATATATCAGTAGAGTAGAGGAAAGGAAACAGGAGTGGGGAGGAGGGCAAGGGTAAGTAGTGGGGACTTAATTGATGCACACTATACTCCATGCATTTATAATTATGTCAAAATAAATCCTAACATTATGTTTAACTATTATGAACCAATAAAAATAAATATTAGAAAATAAATTTCTTTCACAGATTCCAAAACAAAGAAAAAAATGTGAGAAATGTTTCTGGTTTTTTGTAAGCTACCCAGTTTGTGGTATTCCATGACAACAGTCAGAATGAACTAATACAAAGACATTATAGGTGGGAAAAAACCCACAAATCAATATTTATAATGATGCACAAGAAGTGTTAAACAAAGTTTTAACACATCAAATACAACAATATGCTAAAAGGATAGATATTGTGACTAGCTGGGGTTTAATTTCAGAAATGAAGGGCTGGTATGACATTTGAAAATCAGGGGTTGTGGGGTTAGAAGTAATCAAATACTTCTAATATGAGTGAAGCCCTGGATTCTATCCCAAGCATTGCAAATAAATAGGAAGGCAATATTTGAAAATCAATCAATATATCTCCCCATATTAACAAATTAAAAGATAAAAATACATATTTATCTTAATTTAAATAGAATAAAGCATTCTTTTTTCCACTTTATTTTTTTATTTGTTCTTTTTAGATATACATGACAGTGGAGTATATTTTGTCATATTATACATACATGGAGTATGACTTCCAATTCTTATGCTTGTACATGATGTGGAATTATTCTGGTCATGTATTCATATATGAGCATAGGAGAGTTCTGTCCAATTCATTCTACTGTCTTTCCTATTCCCATACCCCATCCCTCCCCTTCATTCCCCTTTGTCTAATCCAAGCATTCTCAAAAATCCCAACAGTCATTCTTGATTTTGAAAAATTCTCAGCAAACTAGGAATGTAATAAAACATTCTCAATTTGATAAAAGGCATCTATGAAAACTTACATTAACGTCATAACTCATAATGAAAGACTGAATGCTTTATCCATGAGATCTAGAACAAGACAGAAATGTCCATTCTCATCACTTCTATTCAACATTTTACTGGACGTTCTAAGCAGTGTAATCAAGTAAGAAAAATAAATAAAATATATCTAGATTGGAAAGTAGGACACCATTGTGATCATATATATGATTATTTAAGAAAAACAATGGAATCTATGAAAGAGCTACAAGAATGCGAAATTATAAACAAAACTTTACCAAATCTGAAAATGAAATTAAGAAAACAGTTCCACTTGTTGCGACACATGACTAAGTCATTCAGGGTCACTCCAGGTGAACTGGGCTGGCACAAAATAACCATACCCAGACAGAGAAAATTCCTTTTTCTTGGGATTCTTCAGCGACAGCCCCTCTCCTCCAGTTCTCACAAGGAAGGCAGACAAAAAAGAGGAAGAGGACCTTCTGAAACCCCTTTTTATTGAGGGGAAGACACGGGAGAAAGTTCCACCCCAATGAGGGGGGTCAGGTTTCAGGGGGTTGTGTCTAGCCTCCTGATATCTTGTGGTCAGCAGATTAACTGACATCTTGGAAGGTCATGCCCATCTCATGTGCTTTGTAGGGATCATAATCAGAGCAAGGAAAAAGGACATATATGTCACCAGCCCAAACAGAGAGGCAACGTCAGTCCAATCCACTCATGTACTCATGTTCATAGTTCACAAACACACAGCTCATGGCTGGCTCACCACATCCACTCACAATAGAGTAAACAGAAAGCATTTCAGGATAAATCTAACTAAAGATATGTGAAACCTGTACATTAGAAACTATAAAATATTGCTACATTCCTAACCCCTTTTATATAATTATGTTCTTTTTTTAACCTTTTATTTTTATTTATTTATTTTTATGTGGTGCTGAGGATTGAACACATTGCCTGACATGTACTAGGCAAGCACTCTACCACTGAGCCACAATCCCAGCTCTAATCCCCCCCCCTTTTTTTTTTTTTTGAGACAGGGTCTTGCTAAGTTACCCAGGCTGTCTTTAACTTGCAATCTTCCTGCCTCAACCTCCCGAGTAGCTGGAATTATAGGCATGTGCCACTGTACTTGGCAGGATTTTCTAGGACCTGTTTTTATTAATGTACCATTTTCCACAGCAGATATCATGGTCCTGCTCCAGAACTCCAAGATTCTAAGTTGGAATCTCCCACTGGAGCTTGCTACAAATTCTGCATCATCTTTTCCCAGCACTGATACTTCTAACACCCTTGGTTCATATGGCCCAAGCAACAGAGCTGCTTGAACCACATCTTGAATCTGCTACAGAACTTTCCTTATCTGGATTCTATTCAAAGATAGAAGCCTTCTGTGTCATTTGTTGTATGGGCTAAAGCAATATTCTCAAGTGTCAAATATGCTGCCTCCAGATTCTGAAGAGGCATCCCAGGCATTGTCTTTCCTTTGTGGTGGGAGGCAAAAGATGTAATCATTTGTCTTTTGTTTTGCAGGGAATGTTCTGGCATTGAACTCTGCTAATATTAAACTCCTAACATTTTTAGGCATGTGGAAGGTTCCTGAATTTTCAGTGTTTGTCACCCATACTTTGGAGTCCACAAATCTCACCAAGTCTTCCATTGGGCTAGTCCCTCTTACACACCATGGTCAATGTAGTGAATCAAGGTGATGTTCTGTGTATAGATTGCCTTGTGCTAATTATAACAGAAATAGGAGAGCTAAAATAGCTTTAAGGCAAAACTGTAAATGAATATCATCCATTCTGTGTGACTGTAAACTGTTATTTGATCTTATTTTCTGATAGATAGAAAATAATGCATTTGACAAACCAAGGTCCACATACCATGTACCTGAGGCCATGTTAATCTTCTCTGGCAATAACACTACGTGTGGCTACTGTTATTTGCTTGAGATTGTGGCAATCCACTGTCAACTCTCAGGATCCAGCCAGTTTCTCAAGGAGCCAGACTGACAAAATACATGGAGACACAATTTGAATCACTACCCCTGCATCTTTTAGATCTTTTAAGGTGGCATTAGTCTCAGCCATAGCCCCAGGATCCAATATTACTTTTGATTTACTATCTTTGCTGAGTGAAGGGTAGTGTCATGAGTTGAATTAAAGCTTTGCAAAATTCATGTTGAAGTCCAAACCACCAGTACCTCAGAATGTAACTTTCTGTGAAAATAGGGTGGTTCCAGGTGTAATTAGTTAAGATGAGGGAACACTGGAGTAGATGAGCCCTAATCAATATGGTTGTTGTCTTTACAATAAGAGAAAATCTGAACACAGGTACACAGACAGAATGCCATGTGAAGATTAAGGCAGAGATCAGGATCATTCTTTTACAAGCCAAGAAATGCCAAAGATTGCCAGCAAACCATCAGAATCTAGAGAGGGTATAGAACAGTTTCTCCCTCATAGCCCTCAGAAGATACCAACTCTGCTGACAGCTTTCAACTTCCAGAATTGTCAATAAAATTTGGTTATTTACACCATCCAGTTTCTAGTACTTTGTTACAACAGCCCCAGAAAACCAATTCAGGTAGTTCCAGAGGCTTCTACTTAGTGTCCTCCCACTAACAAAGCTCTTACACCAGAGATCAAAGAACCAATGTAGAAGTTGTGCCAACTGCCAATTATGTCAATCTCAATTATTCATTAAAAGACAGGCAAAATGACCACTGATTGGAACTGCTGACCCAATGCCCCATAAGCTAGATAAAATCTCACTGTAAGCAGGACATGAGCCAGGCCTTCATTCATTAGTTGGTATTATACACCCCCCACTCTAACAGTGAGGCTGCAATGACACTTCAGGTTTCCAGATGTCAATGTCAATTCAGACCCTGTGTCCAACAGTCCTCAGAAAGCCTGGATATATCACATTCCCTAGTGTGATTGTCCAAAACAAGCTGCAATTTGCAAGGGCTATGGTTTACCCCACTAATCTCCTTCTTCTAAGCTACTCCTAAGTATAGTAGCCCACCAGAATTTTTGAGGAACAATTACTGATCATATATAGATAAGTGGATCCATGTGGTGCAGGGGGTGTAGGGGGAAAAGGGGGACGGGTGTAC
>NW_026000253.1:1016950-1062852 GCF_001458135.2 Marmota marmota marmota
TCTCCCTCCCTCCTTCCCACATGCCATAAGCTGAAAAGATTTTCTCTACCACACCCCTCTGCCATGATGTTTCTGCCTTGGAGCCAGCTGATCCTGATCTAAGACCTCTGAAACCATAATCCAAAATAAACTTTTCTTCCTCTAAGTTGTTCCTGTCAAGTATTTTTGTCACTTTGACAAAAATATGACTAACACAGGGCTCCACCCTCATGAAAAGATTAATGCTAACTCTCAGCAATTAATCAGTCTTATGGCACTGAATTAGCTCCCATAAGAATGGATTGTTAGGGCTGGGGATATAGCTCAGTGTAGAGTACCATGACTGGCATGCGCAAGGCCCTGTGTTCAATCTCTAGCAACACACACACACACACACACACACACACAGAATATGTTGTTATAAGTGAGTCTGGCACCTCCTCTGAATCCCTTCCTTATGTGTTACTTACCACTTCCACATATGCTCCTGCCATTGTGATGCCATATATCATGAGAACATTGCCAGAGCTCAGCAGATGATGGCACTATGCCCTGATTCTCCAGTACCATGAGCTACATATGCCTCTTTTCTTTACAAGGTAGCCTCAGATATATTGTTATAGCCATACAAAACAGACTAAGATACCTGGATCCTCAGCAAGCTTTTACCCCAGCAACCACCCCCATTCTTCATTACCATTTCTTCATTACCCCTCTGGATCTAATCCCCTTGTACATGTGCTAAGTGACTCATTAATTTGAGCCACCAAGCTATTATTAGCTACTAATAACAATGTGCACAGTCCCATTCCTATGCTTTTTCTAGAATAGCAAAACATGAGGATCTTAGAGTCGTTTTACATCCAGTAGTGAATATAAGTGAATATAATATTCACTTTTTTTTTAGAGCCAGCAGACAGTTACAAGCAGAAGCAGCCACAAATCATGACTTTTTTCAGGCACTGTGGTATGGAAAGACAGTGAGAGTTCAGAGTGAGATTCTGAGAAAGCACCATGCTGGGTTATGGCCATCAGAAGTGAGAAACAAGTCACCTGTTTACTTGTTGGAGAAATGGCTGAGTGTGAAATTGCTCCAGCAACCTTCCTAAGAGTTCTGAATCTTGTTTTCTGTGGCAAGATTTTCCTGGTTGCTGCCCTTGTTCTAGAGGAATTGACTTCAGGTAAACGTAGCATCCTGATAAAAAGAAACAAGAAGCTTCAGAATTGTTGACAAAAGAGAAAGAAATTTTAAAATGAAGGCTGTGTTGTGAATTATCAATTTAAGCAATAATTAGGTTCATATGTGTATGCTTATATTCACCTTTTCCCTCCCATACATTTATATTTATTTTTATTTTTTGAGCATATGTCTTCTCCTACACTTTCTTATGTATCCTAAGAGGTAATGTTGCAAATATACCCTGCAAAAGCAAAAGGGTTTGTTGTTGCCTTAAGATTCATGTTGTGTTCTAAAATCAGACTGCAGTAAGGTTCTGAGATATTAAACCTGAATCCAGATTCTTAACATATTTCTGGAATTAACCAAATAAAGAAAACCCACATGGGAAAATATTTAATCACAAAAGAACCAACTGCTAGGAGACTGGGTTCTAATTGAGCCCTGCCCTGTGGTCCTGCGGTCAGGGACCCTCCACCAGCGTGCAACTTCTGCTTCATGAAGAATTCTGTTAAGTTTCCCTAAATCCCGAATATGATGATGCAATTCTAGCAATACAGGGAATGAATGAATGAATGAACAACGAACGAACGAACGAAATGCAAGAATATGTGGAGGCAGGGGCGCCTGCTAGGCTTGTTACTGAGTTTAGGAAGGAATGCGGAACAAAAGACAACAGAAGCTCATATGCGGTCATTCTGTATCATCTGTGTACTAAAAGGCCAAGCATGGCAATGAGCCAGTGATCTCTGTGATCTGCTACATCAGTTACCATCTTCGGTCCATTTGACCACTGAATACACAGAGGCACCGAGAAGGGATTCGAACCCCTGTTCTCGATCCCTAAAACAACGCGCTCCCACAGCCGGGAACTTTAACCAAGCAACCATCGCGCCTGCGCTGAACCAGTATCCAATTGGAACTTGGCCCGCGCTGCGGAGTAGGAGGGCTTTGCCCCTCTGGCGCTTTGTAAAAGCTTAAGAATGATGAAAAGTTCGTTTGACCAATCAAATTCTGAGCCTGCCTTGCGACCCTCCCCTTGGATCCAATCAACTTCAAGCCACTGTTTCCAAATTAAAAAAAAAAAAAACATAAGAAAGGCGGGGCTGGAGAAGCTGCGCCTGAAGTGTAGGAGAGACAGAAGCTTCAGTCCCGTGGTTGGTTCCTGCCTGGGACTCAGAAACCGAGAGAATGGATAGGGGCTGCAGAAGGTCAAAATAGTGCCATTCGTGCCTCCATCAGGGGCTTGTATTTAAACCCGCTTGCATAGGGTGGAAGAGGCCCTTAGTTCCCCCCAACCCACACAATGGTTTATTCCAAAATAGACTCCCCCTACCCAATAGTACCTCCCCGAAGTGACTGCCCAGTCTCTGCTTCCCGCATTGGTTGTAACCTGGAAGTTGTTTCCATTCTGTTCTTTAACCTCACCTCCCGTCGGCCCTCTGGTGGTGTGATCAAGGAAGCTTTGAAGCAAAAGCCCTGTGAACTAACTGTTCCTTCTCTGCCTCTTCCCGCTGCCCCGTGGACCCTTCCATTTCCGTCTTCCCCTACTCCACACCCAAGACCCTCGATAGACTGTTCCAGTCCCTGAACCTGAAGATCTTGAAGAGAGCAAAAGCCAAGTCACCCATGGACTTTACTCAAAGCTCCCACTCCAGGACTAGACTGAGGATGCTGGTAATTGGAAGACAATGTGTCATCATCTACCAAAGTAAAACTGGAAAAATCCGGGCTGGGGTTGTAGCTCAGCGGTAGAGCACTCGCCTAGCACGTGCATGGCCCTGGGTTCGATACTCAGCACAACACAAAAATAAATAAATAAAATAGAGGTATTGTGTCCAATTACAACTAAAAAAATGGAAATCCTTCACTAGAATGGTCAGCTCCACCAGGGCAAGGACACGTGGTTTGCTAGTTTCCTAATGTCTCCACAGCACCTAGAACATGCCCTGCACATAGCAGGCACTCATTAGGTGTTAATGTTAAATTGCTCTTTTGAAGCAACAGTCCCACTTCTAAGAATATGTCCTAAAGAAACACACATGAACAGAAACACACATGAACAGCATGGTAAATGCAAACCACTGGGGAAAAAACTCTGAAAGTCCACATACCGCCAATGACTTGCAGAGTAAAATTAATGATAGGGTTTGATGGGGCAACCACTGAATGTGACACAGAGTGGGTGAGACCTGTGTGTACCTGCCCGGACTGTGGTAGAGGAAGTGCCTTCTACAAGACGTGGCACTGAATAGCAGATGAGACATCTGTGTATGTATGCAGAGAAAACTGTCCAATCCCAAGAGGCCAAAGCCTCATCCCTTGGGAGGTTGGAGGGTGCCTGGCCAGGCTTCCTTCTCAGATTTGGCACCAGACCAGACCCAGGGCTCTCTGATGTGAAGGCTTGTTAAAGGGCTGGCTCAGAGAGAAGGATAAGCCATGCCTTTCTCTTCATTTAGTCACTCTTCACTCCTTCATTCATTCACAAGTGCAATGGGCTGACACTTGCCTTTATGACTTTGATCAAGATGTCGTGAAAGGCTCATACATACTAACAAGGAGAAGACAAGAATCCCCAGATCCTAACAGTGGGGGGCCTGAGAAGAGATAGGCCTCCTGGAGTGACTTTCGTGGGGCCCAACTTGAACTCCTGAAACCAACTAAGCCCTTGCATAGCAGGGAAAGGGGACTCTAAGTCAGTTCAGGAAGGGACCTTAGGAGCCACAGGGAAATGTAGGGATCACATTAACAGGAATGCCATCCAGAATGAAGTGCCATCCTCTGACACTGTTCAGCTCTAGAACCATACTTTCAAGATGTAAGAAGTAAACACAACAGACCTTAAAAGGTAGTACTGTTGTCATTCCCACTTTACATGTCTTCTTCCCTTGCACCCATTTTTGTTATTTCCATGGACTGTACTTCTAATCTAAATGTTTTAAAATGTTTCTCTTAGCAAGCACTTATTAAGCATTTGTAATATGTCAAGACCTATTCTCAATTCTTTACAAAAATTAATTTATCTAATCATCCTCACAACAATCTAATGAGGTGTTAGTTTATTTTCTCCATTTTACAAATGAGGCATGTGAGAAACAGAGAGTTTTAGTAACCTACCAGAAGTCACACAGCTGGAAAATCATGGAGTCTGGATTTGAGCCAAAGCTATGTGGATCCAGAGTCCCATCCTTTTAATCACATGCTGCAATGCCCTTTCTTTCTATTTTTGTTGTATGTGGGGGTGAGTGTCCATGTGTGTGTCAGCCTCTGTCCCCAGACTGTATGATGTGTGAAGGTCAGTAAAACCTGTGTGACTGCCAAGTTTCCAGCAGAGAGGATGTACCTAACCTTGTATGGGCACCACTGGACAGATACTGAATTGATAGATGGACCTCTTTTACTTTCATCATGGAATGGGCATCCACCCTCAGGGTGGGCACCATGGAATGTGACCATGCACCTGAACTCAGAAAGATCTCCTGGGCAGCTGGGAGAGGCTGAGGCATGACCCACAGTGTGACTTTGGCAATGCTTCCTGTACCTAGCCACTTATACACAACCTGAGGGATCCTCCCCATCCTGACTCCATTCAGACTAATACAGTCATCTCAAATTTTCCCTAAGATTAAATCTCTCTCATTCTTTTGCGTGTGTGTGTGTGTGTGTGGTGTGGTGTGTGTGTGTGTGTGTGTGTGGAGATTAAATCCAGGGACACTCTACCACTGAGCCACATCTCCAGCCCTTTTTTTTTTTTACATTTTTTTTGAGATAGGGTCTTGCTAAGCTGCCAAGGCTGGCTTTGAACTTGTGATCCTTCTGCCTCAGCCACTGTAGTCACTGGGATTACAAGTGTGCACCACAACAGGACCCTCTTATTTTTAAATAAAATATTTTGAAAAGATTCTATCACAACACAAAATTAGAAACAACATATTACCACAGATGGTAACTGTAAAATGAACAATGAAAATGTCTTTTTTAATATATTTCAATAAATCTTAAATCAGGAATACATCATGCAGACACTGGGATGAGAAGACAGTGGATCGTAGTCTAATCAGCAACATCCTTTCTTTCTTAGGGTTACCTAAAATAGTGGTGTGACACACAATTTTAAGCATCAGAGATTTAATGATATATTATCAAAGTTTAGGAAACTTTCAGTATTAAATTTAAAGAATAATTTTAGATGAGGTGAAGTTCCCAGAAGGCCTGGTCCAAACATATCATCCACACTCTGCTGCCCTCCACTCCCAAGATGTCCACAGGAAGCCATCATTCTCCCTGGATGTCTCCTGCTGATCTTCAACAACTGAGGCCACTTTAATAGGGGACAGGGCTGTGGGTGTTTCTATACTTGCTCAGAGTTTTGTGTAAGACATGTCCCCACATATTTGAGGGTAATTATCCCCATCTCATTAATATGTAACCCCTGACTTATACAGATTGAACCATGAATATAAGATACCACAATGTAACAACAAATTCCATCGTTTGTACAACTATAATCCACCAATAAAAATTTGAGGAAAAAAGACACCACAGGGTGTGTGTGTGTGTGAGTGAGAGAGAGGTTCATGAGAGAGAGAGAAAAAAAAAAAAAAGTAGACCCAAACAGCCTCTCTGTAAATCCAGACATGATTGTGATTTGGCCACTACCAGATTGCTAAAATCCATCCTACAGTGTTAGCTTCATAAACTATCCACTCAGAAGAGGTTTCCCCAATGCCCCCAGGAGTAATATTTGTGACTTCAACTAGTTGTTAGGGATAGGCTCTGGAGAAATCCCAAGTTCCAATCCTGGCTCCACTACTACTTACCATCTGCATTACACAGAGCAGATCATATTACAGGGCTGGGCTTCAGATTTCTCATTGTAAAACTGGGATTGTAGAATTTATAATCCATACAAATGGTTGGCACATGCCAAGCCTGGGGTAAATGGTAAATGCAATTATCAACATTCTCAAATTTATTATTCTCTTTTGTTAGATTTATTATCCTTTTTAATTTTTTTTAGTTGTTGATGGACATTTATTTTATTTTTTTATATGTGGTGCTGAGAATCAAACCCAGTGCCTCACACATGATAGGCTATAACCATTGAGCTACAACCCCAGCCCCTAGACTTATTATTCTTAGTGCCATTGACTGTCACTGTATTTTTCTCCTCTATGGGACAGGAGAACTAGGCCATACCTGTCCATTTCTATTGTCCAATATAGGGATTAGTGGCATTAACCACAAAGGCTTAGAGAGGGAAAGGCTATGTGGTACACAGAACATGGCCCCCAGAGATATCCATGTCCTAATTCCCCAATCCTATGAATATGTTACCTTACTTCATTAAAGGACTTAGCAGTTGTGATTAAATTAAGCATCTTAAGATGGTGAGATAATCATGGATTATTCAGGCACAGTATAATCACAGGATCTTTTTAAGTGGAAGAGAGAGGCAGGAGAGTCAGTGTCTATATGACTATATTCTAGATCATAATATAAAAATTTTAACAAATTTAAAAGAACTGAAATCATGCCCACAGTGTTTTTTGTTGGTTGGTTGGTTGGTTGGTACTGGGACTGAATTTGGGGTCTCATAACTACTGAGCCACATCCTCAGCCTTTTTTCTATGGTTTTCTTTTATTTATTTATTTGTTTGTTTATTTATTTATTTATTTTTAGTTGTAGATGAACACAATACCTTTATCTTTATGTGGTGCTGAGGATCGAACCCAGGGCCTCATACATGTGAGACAAGCACTCTACCACTGAGCCACAACCCTAGGCCCTGTATGTTTTATTTTGAGGCAGCGTTTCACTAAATTCTTAGGGCCTTGCAGAGTTGCTGAGGTTGGTCTCGAACTTGCAATCGTCCTGCATTAGCCTCCCAAGTAGCCCTATTTATTTATTTATTTATTTTGAGATAGAGTCTCGTTAAATTGCTTATGGCCTCACTAAGTTGCTGAAGCTGGCTTGGAATTCATGCTCCCCTTTCCTTGGCCTCCTGAGTTGCTGGGATTACATGTGTATACCACCACACCCGACCCCATGATGTTATTTTTACTATCATGGAACTAAACTAGAAGTCAATAATCAAATTAATAACAAAACTGGAAAATATCCAAGCATTTTGGAAATTAAACACATTTATTAATAATCTACAGGTCAAAGAGTAAATTGCAAAGCAAATTAGAATTTTTAAAATTAATATGACACTGGGCATGGTGACGCACACCTGTAATCCCAGCGGCTTGGGAGGCTGAAACAGGAGAATTGTGAGCTCAAAGCCAGCCTCAGCAAAAGTGAGGTGCTAAGCAATTCAGTGAGACCTTGGCTCTAAATAAAATATAAAATAGGGGGATCTAAGATAGTGGGCCAGAGGGAGACAGCATTCTGTGTCACTCCATGACTTGGAACTCAAGTAATGAGAATCCTGCTTCTCTGCCAGCAATATTTCTGCTTCTGCACAGGAATCACGGTCACTGTGCCCATGCAGGGCCCCAGGCCTCAGCTCAGAGTAGGTCTCCCAACTACTCGCCCATGCAGGACTACCGGGTGCCTGAGTGGGACCACTGGCAGCAGCACCCCCACAGAACTTTCAGCCACCCACCCGAGCAGAAATCAGGGACGCCGCTCCCACACAGGACACCTGGAAGCTATGCATGCACAGGATCTCCAGCTGCCACTTCCGTGTGGACCCCCATCTACCAACGTGGGGCTCCCCTGGGTCACCGCCATCTTGGGACCCTGCAGCAGCGCAGATAGGCCCCTACGCACAGTCACCTGCCTGCACCTGAGAATGTCACACAGGCTCTGAAGTCAGCCAGCAGCCACACACACTCGTCTCTGAACTCATCCTCCAACACCATCGCCTGGCTCCCCCCACTCGACCCAACACCCCACTACTGAAAGCAGGCACCTGCATCTTGGGCTACTTTCATCACCATCTTCAGTGGGGGCAACTCCAAGTTTAGAACTCCGGCTGGCCAGGTACCCAGTTTCTAACTCCCCCTCTCCCCAGCATCTCCCCAGCAGCTGCTAGCCCAGCACAGTGACTGACCAAAAAAAAAAAAAAACCAGCTCTCAGCAGGGCAGGTGTGGAGCGCGCCCAAAGTGCCACACACAAGAGCCCCAGAAAGAAAGGTCCCTTATTAGGAAGCAGTAAGAGAGAGGTTGGATGTGATACAGTTTAGAGACTAACAAGAGTCCAGGAACTGGGAGGTCTTCAGGTGAGATAAGGAGATAAGACCTGGCACTCACATCACAGGAGCAAGCCCAAAAAGAGATCCCTGAGTTGCAGTCTCTCTTCGGGACTGACGAGTGCTACACACCACTTCCAGGTGCCCTCTACCCAAGAACAACCCTCCCTCCCTGGTTACCTTCACCATCCTGAGAGCGGAGATACCAGCTAACAACAGAGGACCCCACCTATTGGATGAGAAGGGAAGGGGGAAAGATATTGATCTCCAACCAAAACAATCCTTGTTTCTTCCTTCATATTTTTTTTCTTTTTTTCTTTCTTCTCCCTCTCTATTCTCCCACCCTCACATCCCGCAAGATATGTGAAACCAAGTACTTTGCATTAATTAGGGTATCGAGGTCTGAGACAACTGAACAGTATATTACCGTTGTGTTATATATTCTTTTTTTTTTCTCTTTTTAAATTTTTTCCTTTTTTCTCCAATTTTTCCTATTTTAATATTTTTTTATTTTTCTTAAAATATATGTTTGTTTTCTGTACTCTACTGTCTTCCCACATACTTTTCTACCCAGAATTACTTCCTGTCTATTCTCCTGATACTAACCTTCTTCTTTAGATTTCTCTTTCACACTTCCTAAGATATAATAACTCTATCCTCACCTCCTACCTCCTCAGCATATCATCTTACTCTTCACCCCCAGTTCTTTGTCCACCATCAGAAACTGTCAACACTTTAACAAACCTACTGGTTATATTGTGGATAATAACTGAATTCACCATTTCTGTACATTGTGACAAAACTGTAAATGTCTACTAACAACTATTTGTTTTGGGGTGGTATATTGTTTATATTGGTATCTGTTAACATTGTCCTACCCCTCAAAGGAGAGGTATTGAAACCCTTCAGGGGCACTATAATCCTATAGGGTAAAAACAGTAACACCTTGGATCCATATTGCCAGCAGGGAAGACACACAAGCAATATGAAAAGACAAAGGAAGAAAGTGCCCAAACAAACCAAGATACACATTATTAGAATCCATGGCCAGCACAGCAGAAGAAATGACAGAGAAGGAGTTCAGGATGTACAAAAATGTTCATATATGTTAAAATGTTCTGTGAATTAAAGTATGATATAAGAGAGCAAATACAGGCAGTAAAGGATCATTTTGACAAAGAGCTACACAAACAAATACAGGAAACAAAAGATTATTTCAATAGCAAGATAGAGGTTATAAAGAAAAACTAAATAGAAATCCTTGAAATGAAAGAAACAATAAACCAAATTAAAAGTTCAATTGAAAGCATCACCAACAGATTAGACCAGGACCTCAGACAATGAAGACAAAATATATAATCATTGAAAAGAATGTAGGGCTGGGGATATAGCTCAGTTGGTAGAGCACTTGCCTCACATGCACAAGGCCCTGGGTTCAATCCCCAGCACTACAAAAAAAAATAATGTAGATCACACAGTGAAAATGTTAAGAAATCATGAGCAGAACATTCAAGAAATATGGGATAGCATAAAAAGACCAAATTTAAGAATTACTGGGATATGGGCTGGGGATGTGGCTCAAGTGGTAGCACGCTCGTCTGGCATGCGTGCGGCCCGGGTTCAATCCTCAGCACCACATACCAACAAAGATGTTGTGTCTGCCAATAACTAAAAAAATAAATAAATAAATATGTTTAAAAAAAAAAAGAATTACTGGGATACAATGGATGTGTAACTGATGTGATTCTGCAATCTGTATACAGGGTAAAAATGGGAGTTCACAACCCACTTGAATCAAAGTGTGAAATATGATATATCAAGAACTATGTAATGTTTTGAACAACCAACAATAAAAAAATTAAAAAAAAAATAAAACAGGATTTACAAAAAAAAAATAAAAAGTTGTCAACAATAATTGTAAATCAACTTTTCACATTTATTATGTCATTGTTATTAATAATTTTTGTTAAAACACCTTATACTTTTATAACAACAGTTATTAATTGTAATTAAAATATATGTATTAAAATAAAAATTAAAAAAAAAAGAATTACTGGGATAAAGGAAGGCATAGAATTCCAAACCAAAGGAATGAACAATCTATTCAATGAAATACCATTAGAAAATTTTCCAAACATGAAGAACAAATTGGAAAACCAAATTCAAGAGGCTTACAGGACAACAAATGTACAAAATCACAACAGATCCACACCAAGGCACATTATAATGAAAATGTGTAATATACAGAATAAGGAGAGAATATTAAAAGCCACGTGAGAAAGGAATCAGATTACATATAGGGGGAAACCAATTAGGTTATGTACAGATTTTTCAACCCAGACCCCGAAAGCTAGAAGGTCCTAGAACAACATATATCAAACCTTGAAAGAAAATGGATGCCAACCAAGAATCTTGTATTCAGCAAAAATAAGCTTTAGATTTGAAATAAAACCTTCCATGATAAACAGCTAGAAAACCTGCACTACAGAACATCCTTGGCAAAATATTATAGGAAGAGGAAATGAAAAACAACAATGAAAATCAGCAGAGGGAGGTATTACACTAAAGGAAAAACTAATCAAAGGAGAAACCAAGTCAAGTTAAATAACAAAAATGGCTGGGAATACAAATCATGTCTCAATAATAACCCTGAATGTTAATGGCCTAAACTCACCAATTAAAAGACATAGACTAGCAGATTGGATCAAAAACAAGATACAACAATATGCTGCCTTCAAGAGACTCATCTCATAGGAAAAGACATCCACAGACTGAAGGTGAAAGGCTGGGAAAAATCATACCACTCACATTGACTGCAGAAGCAAGCAGGGGTTTCCATCCTCATATCAAATAAAGTAGACTTCAAGCCAAAGTTAATCAAAAGGGATAAAGAATGACATTTCACACTACTCAAGGGAACCATTCATCAACAAGACATAACAATTATAAATATATATGCTCAAAGAATGAAGCAGCTATGTTCATCAAACAAACTCTTCTCAAGTTAAAAAGTCAAATTGACCACAAAACAATAATTTGGGTGACTTTAACACACCTCTTTCACAATTGGATAGATCTTTCAAACAAAAGCTGAATAAAGAAACTATAGAACTCAATAATACAATCAAAAACTTAGACTTAACTAACATATATAGAATATTTCATCTTCAATGAGCGAATACACTTTCTTTAAGCAGCCCATGGATCCTTCTCTAAAATGGACTATATATTATGCCACAAAGTAACTCTTAGCAAATGCAAAAAAAGTAGAGATACTACCCTGAATTCTATCAGATCACAATGGAATGAAATTAGAAATCAATGATAAAATTTAAAAAAAACTACTCCAACACATGGAGAGTAAATAATATGCCACTGAATGAACAATGTCTTACGAAAGACATCAAGAAGGAGATTAAAAAATCCTCAGAGGGGCTGGGGATGTGGCTCAAGCGGTAGCGTACTCACCTGGCATGCACGGGGCGCTGGGTTCGATCCTCAGCACCACATACAAATAAAATAAAGATGTTGTGTCCACCGAAAACTAAAAAAAAAATTTAAAAAAAACTCTCTCTCTCTCTCTCTCTCAAAAAAAATATTCTTAGAGGTAAATGAGAACACTGATACAACATATCAAAATATCTGGAACATATGAAGGCAATACTAAGAGGAAAGTTCATTGCATGGAGTTTATTCCTTAAAAGAAAAAAAAAGTCAAAAAATAAATGAACTAACTGAACAAACCAACACCAAAAGTAGTAGAAGACAGGACATAATTAAAATCAGAGCTGAAATCAATGAAATTGAAACAAAAGAAACAATTGAAAAAATCAAATAGCCCAATCAATAAATGGGCCAAGAAACTGAACAGACACCTCTCAAAAGATGATATACAATCAATCAACAAATATACGAAAAAATATTCAACATCTCTAGCAATTAGAGAAATGCAAATCAAAACTACCCTAAGATTTCATCTCACTCCAGTCAGAATGGCAGCTATTAAGAACACAAACAACAATAAGTGTTGGTGAGGATGTGGGGGAAAAGGCACACTCATATATTGCTGGTGGGACTACAAATTGGTGAAGCCATTATGTAAAGCAGTATGGAGATTCCTTGGAAAGCTGGGAATGGAACCACCATTTGACCCAGCTATCCCACTCCTGAGTCTATATCCAAAGGACTTAAAATCAGCATACTACAGGGACACAGCCACATCAATGTTTATAGAAGCACAATTCACAATAGCTAAACTGTGGAACCAATCTAGATGCCCTTCAGTAGATGAATGGATAAAAAAAAATTGGCATATATACACAATGGAATATTACTCAGCAATAAAAGAGAATAAAATCATGGCATTTGCAGGCAAATGGATGGAGTTGGAGAAGATAATGCTAAGTAAAGTTAGCCAATCCCAAAAATCCAAATGCTGAATGTTTTCTCTGATATAAAGTGGCTAATTTATAATGGGGTTGGTAGGGGGAGCATGGAAGAATTAGACGAACTCTAGATAGAGCATAGGGTGGGAGGGAAGGGAGGGGCATGGAGGTAGGAAAGACTGTGGAATGAGATGGACATCATTACCCTAAGTACATGTATGAAGACAAAAATGGTGTGAATATACTTTGTATACAACCAGAGATATAAAAAATTGTGCTTTATGTGTGTAATATGAATTGTGATACATTCTGCTGTCATGTATAAAAATTATAATAAAGTATAAAATCTGAAAAAATAATTTTAGAATTTACTATATATAAAATAGAGCTGAGGATGTGACTTAGTAGTTGAGTGCCCCTGAGTTCAATACCCAGTACAAAAATAAATACATAAATAAAATGACACTGGGACTGGGGACTGAATGAGAAGAAATTATATTAATTACATTTTAAGCTCTTATAATTATGCCAAAATGAATCCTAATGTCATATATAACTAAAAAGAAATCATAAAAATTTTAAAAATAAATAAAATAAAATGACACTGGGGCAGGGGTTGTGGCTCAGTGGCAGAGCGCTTGCCTAGCATGTGTGAGGTACTGGGTTTGATTCTCAGCACCACATAAAAATAAATAAAGAGCCACCAACAACTAATAAAATATTTTTTTAAAAAAATGACACTGGGAACACAAAATACCCAAATTTAAGGCATGCAGCGAAAAGCTTTGCTTAGAGAAAAAATGATGACATGAAAAATTTGTTAGAAAAGAAAGCCTCACATCAAACCTAAGTCAAAATTAGGGGAAAAATACAAATTAAACCTAAAGGAAACTAATAGTAATGAATAATAAAGATAGGAAAAGAAATCATCAAAACAGAATAACAGGAGAAAAAAATCACTAAAACCAAAACTGGTGCCTTGGAAAAATCAAGAAGTTGATCAAACCAGCCAGACTGCAAGTCTATAAGCAAAAAAAGAGAAAACATAAATTACCAATATTGGGAGTGAAAGAGTGAGACAGGGGAAATGCGGAGTTATAGATTAATGGATTCAGGGTTTCAGTTTTACCAGCTGAAAATGTTTGGAAGACAGATAGTGGTGTGAATTGCATAATAACGTGAATATGCTTAATGCCACTGAACTGTGCACTTAACCAGATTTTTAAATGACAAATGTTATGTTTTATATATTTTATCAAATTTTTAAAATAAATAATTCTTTAGAACTAATCAGTGACAGTAATAGTATACCAAAGTAGACTATTTTGGTGAAGAAAGAAGAGGCGATCTTACCCACAGCCGCCACACACAACCATCCTGAGAGTCCTGAAATTCCAGATGTCCATGGCCTTCACTAACCTGAAACTCCTGGTCCAAGCAACCTGATGGAGCTGAAACCTCTCTGAATTCATTGTAGAAGTCTTAGCATCCTGGTACCCTCCAGGAAGATGGCTTGAGCGCAGGAATTCAAGGCCAGCCCTAAAACATAGCAAGAACTCATCTCAAAAATAAAAACCTCTCTCCACGGACCATCATCCCTTTCAAAAAAATTTATTTTGTTATCAAGGCTGGGAGATTGTCAGGGCTTATAAGTCTATGTACAACATACCATTGCAGTGCTAACTAAACCCTCCCACCTGAGAGAGAAAGACTGAGTCTCCAATATTTTATGGAAGATGCCTTTATAGTGGAATCAGAACTCATCTTAGTTAGGTAAGCTGTATGTTTATGTTTTAGGAATCCATTAAGTAAGAAAAGCAGGAAAGCAGAGTGGTTTGTTTTGACTTTGCTTTTTTAAAAAATATTTTTTAGTTGTAGATGGACACAAAAACTTTGTTTGTTTATTTATGTGCAGTGCTGAGGATAGAACCCAGTGCCTCACACATGCGAGGCAAGCATTCTACCACTGAACTACAAACCCCAGCCCCTTGACCTTGCTTTTTATATATTTAAAGATTTTATTGAGGTAAGAGAAAAATAGATTTTAAAATATCTCTTGGAAGTCAGGTAGCTAACAAAATGCACTCAGTGGAAAACCAAGAAAAATGAGTTATTCCAAAAAGTTGAATAAAAAAGCCAAAAGGAGTAAAGCAATAAAACATAAAGTCTTAATTGGTAGTCTAGAATTAGATAAGACAATTTGGGAATATGGGAACAGAGGAAAAAGCAATGATGCAATAATGTGCCTAAAAAACGAAGGTCATGCCAAGTGTGGTGGCACATGCCTATAAAATCCCAGTGGTTCGGGAGGATAAGGCAGGAGGATCACAAGTTCAAAGCCAGCCTTGGCAACTTAGAGAGGCACTAAGCAACTCAGTGAGACCTTGTCTCTAAATAAAATATTTTAAAAGTGTTGGGTATGTTGCTCAGTGGTTAACACCTCTGGGTTCAATCCTTAGTACTAAAAAAAAGAAAAGAAAATGAAGGTTATGAGAATCCAGCACAAATGAATACAGACAGACAAAGAAGTATTACTGTAAAATTTCAGAATATCAAGCAAAATAAAAATAAATAATAGGGCTGGGGTAGTGTCTCAGCAATAGAGCACTTGCCTGGCAAGTGTGAGGCACTGGGTTCGATCCTCAGCACCACATAAAAAATAAATAAATAAAATAAAGGTATAGTGTCTATCTACAACTAAAAATAAAGAAATAAATAAATAGTAAATCCTTTTAAAAAGAAGACAAACAGCCAACAAAATATGTACAGGAAATCTTTTTTTTAATCTTTTTTTTGAGAGAGAGAGAGTTTTTTTTAATATTTATTTTTTAGTTTTCGGCAGACACAACATCTTTGTTTGTATGTGGTGCTGAGGATCGAACCTGGGCCGCACGCAACAGGAAATCTTAAGAGACAAATCATTTACAACCACAAGAATGGGAACCTAATTAGAATACATTATACTCTATGTATGTATAATATGTCAAAATACACTTTAATGTCATGTATATGTAAAAAAAAATAAATAATAATATAATCCAGATGCAGTGGCGCACGCCTGTAATCCCAGTGGCTCGGGAGGCTGAGGCAGGAGGATTGTGAATTCAAAGCCAGTCTCCGCAATTTAGTGTGGCTCTAAGCAACTCATTGAGACCTTCTCTCTAAACACATAAAGGGCTGGAAATGTGGCTCAGTGGTTAAGCACCCCTGGGTTCAATCCCCAGTACCAAAAAAATAGAATATATATAGATGAAAATATGTTCAATGTGACAACATGCAAATTGAAACCCCTAGGAGATACGGCTATACCCCTATTAGGATGGCTAAAATTAAAAGGACTGACTATATCAAGTATTCATCTCAACTCCCCAATCACAAGATACAAGACAATATTAAGAGCAAAAAAATTATAGTGAAAAGTACACAGGTGTTCCAAGAGTCCTAGGTTTAAAATTGGCTGCACAAGATTTGGCCTTGAGGTAGATACTTATCTTCTCTGATCCTCAGTTATCTCATCTCTAAAATGGGGATAACTGAACAGGGAGATTTATATTTTTATGAGAAGGGGATAATGAACAAGGAGATTATAATGTATTTACAGTGAAGCAATACCTAGAGCACACATACATGATCTCTAGGAGCAGCTGCTCCTATCAGCTGGTCTGTGTTCTAGGTGTACCCTGGCTCACCTCTACCATAGCACTCCATCAACTTGTTATGTCATAATCTTCTAAATGATTCTCTGACTCTGAGTGCTTTGAGAACTCATGTTCTGTCTAAATCATTTCTATGTTCTTTGAGCCTTGCTAGCCCAAAGTCCCATGCCTGCTTCCTAGTACATACTCAAACAAGTTTTTGTTGTCTTTATTTTTGAGGGATGATGAAACATGCTCCCCACATAATCACATATAGTTATTATTAACCCAGCAATCTATTTACTGGAAATACCACATTGTAAATGAATAATCATAGGAAATTCTGAATACAAGGATATCTAAAACAAACAGGAAGGAACCAAACTTTATGTTTGTTCTCTTAGGAGAGGATGTACAGGAACCACTTAACTCAGTAGGCCTGGACCTTGGCTGGCTCTAGGACATAACCTCTAAGCCCTTGGAATATTCTGCCTGATGAGAAGGGTGTTTGTGGTGCTTGCAGACCTTAGACCTTGTTGGGCCCAGATAATTTTATCCTAACAATATGATTTATGGTGAATATCTGGTTTTGCTCTGGAGGGCTGGGGTCTGAGTAGCTGAAATCAGTCGTTCAAACTTGACATACCTTTGTGGCTCCCACCCAATAAAAATTCTACCTTTTTCCATTTCTGATCAGGGATAAGACAAGGATGCCCACTATCACCAGTTCCTTTCAATGTTGTATTGGATGGGTCTATCAAATGCCATAAAACAAGAAAAGGAAATAAAAGGTATAATATTTAAAATGGCAGAGACATATGTGTACTCATTCAAAGATGATTTGTGTATGTTGAAAAAGAGCCAAAGGTAAACTTTTAAAATTAATAAGCATATTTAACAAGTTTTCTGGACAGAAAGTCAATATATAGAAATTATGCCTATATATACCATCTCAAATAGTTGAAATATATAAAATTTCAAAAAAGATACAAGTTGTAATAGCATCAAATACCTAGGAATAAATTAAACAAAAATATGCAGTTCTTCTTGGAAGACAGCTATAAAACTTTACTGGGAGAATTTTGATAGTCAAGTTTCCAACATAAGCAGTCTGTCATGTTTGTATAAATATGTCAAAATATGCTGTATTGTCATGTATAACTAAAAAGAACAAATTTAAAAAAAAATTTAAAGGAACAGCCTGCATGATTGATTTCATCTTGTCTTCTTTTAAGCCTATGGTGGCCCTTCTTCTGTAATATAAACATAACCATTGGAACATTACTTAACAGAACTTCATTTAGATGATATTAAAGGCATACAAAGGCTACTACAGTTTGTGTTTTCAAAAACAGAGCCAGGTGCAGTGGCACATGCCTATAATACTAGCAAACTAGGAGGCTGAAGCAGGATGATCATAAGTTCAAGGTCAGCCTCAGCAACTTAGTAAGACCCTATCTCAAAATTTTTTTAAAAAATGTAGCTCAGTGGCAAAGTGCCCCCTGGGTTCAATCCTCAGTACCAAAAGAAACAAACAAACAAAAACAGAATAAAACCAGAACCATAGGGGTAATCCTATGGCTGACATCAATTACAACTCTATAGAGACTTTGAGGGTAGGCTTTCAGGTATACTAACATTATGCTATGATTTTCCCTAAAAGTACATTTTATCTATGTTGTTGAGCACACCACTCTTTCTAGTCGTACAAGGAAGCATAGACTGTTCTAGTTCAGGACAGATTAAATCCACAGAATCTATTTAAAGGTAGTTTTAAGTAGAAAGTAAAAATTGTACATACTTTAAGTAAAAAAAAATCCAAACAACAGACAATAAAACCCAAGAGATGAAAGAAAACTATTTTAAAGTGTAATTTAAATGTTTTATTTGATATTTTATTCTGAATACAAGGATATCTAAAACAGTAATGTCATACTTGGAAATGCTTAATTAAAGTAAACAGTAAGTCCAGTATTGCATTTATTTTCTTTATTGTGGAAAGATGTAAAAATTATTTGGGAGCTAGCTTAGCTCTTATATGGCAGTTTTAAGTAGGATCATCTTTGTTCCCATTCTTAGCAATACACCTAATTTTAATTATGAAGGGGGCTTCTTTACATGTTTGTTCAAGAATGGGATCAAAATTGTAATGGATCATGCCCCATGTGTGTATAATATGTCAAAATATACCCTACTGTCATGGATATGTAAAAACAACAAAAAAGTATTTATTTCTATAGTGAATTACATGTTCACACTAATTTGAAGTCATTAATATTATAAGCAACATCAAAATGTGAAAGAGATACAATTTCTCAAGAGTCAAAAAAAGGAAGGAAGGAAGGTGGAGGGGGAATAAAGTAGAAAAACAAATCTGGAAAGCCCAAAATACACACATACAGATAATCATATAACATAAAATACACTGGGTATATGTTAGTGTCTTACTCATGTTTCTTACTGTGAATAAGGTGGTTTTGTCTATTTTCTTAAAGACTGTGTAAGTTAGTGGATCCTCTTTTCAGATTATTTCATAAAAGAACAATCTCTATGAAGTATGTATTAGTTGGCTTGCTTTTCCTTTCCCTAATGATTCATATTTATTTTATTATCCACCTCTTTCCTTTTCCCTTAGGTTTATTTTCTTGCTTTATAAAATTATTTTGTATTAGATGCTCATATAATTTATCCTCTTTTTCCTTTTTAATAACATATGTATTTAAGGTTATGATTTTCCTACAAGTACATTTTAGCTGTGTTCACTAAGATCCTGGAAGTAGTCTGAGAACTTATCTTCTAATGTAAGTAGTCTACTGGAATAGATTAGCAGTATAGAGGAAAAGCATTTAGAAGGCACATTGTTCCCAAACATCAAGTGCTTCATTAAATCAAGACTCTCTTGTAATTAATGGTCAGCAATTTGGAAAACACATATATAAAAGATACTTAGATTAATTGGTCAGAAAGTACTATATTGTGGTCTTTGAACTTCAAGTTCTATCAACTGTTATCTCAAAGCAAAAACTTTTAATGTTTTTTTGGCTTTTTGGTTTTTGTTTTGGTATTGGGGATTGAACTCAAGGGCACTTGACCACTGAGCCATATTCCCAGTCCTATTTTGTATTTTATTTAGAGACAGGGTCTCACTGAGTTGCTTAGCACCTTGCTTTTGCTGAGGCTGGCTTTGAACCTGTAATGTTCCTGTCTCAGCCTCCCGTACTGCTAGGATTACAGGTGTGTGCCACTGCACCCAGCTAAGGTAATTCTTTCAAATACTATCTACTATCTTACTAGAAATAGTAGCACATGAAGACTGAGAGAGGGGCAGAGAGTGTGCTTTGCACAAACATTTAACTCACACCCACCTTGAACATCAATGACCTACATGCCCTCTTACTACTTCATCAATCATGGGAAGTAGAAATTCGACCATCTATTGCCAATTTATTATTCTGTCCTTCTAGCCTTCATTGAAGGGAGGATTTAAAAGCAATTATTCTCTAACAGCCATATCATTCAGAATTTGATAGAATCTAAGACCAAGCGTTCAGGTCTCCATACAAAACAAACATCAAGCAGCGTGTTTACTCATTTGCTTAGTAATAATAAAACCTCAACTCAGATGTTGTAATTTGACCCAGGCCAGAGTCTGATTTATAATAAATAACTCATTCAAAGCATATGTCCACTGTATCCTATGTGGTCTATTTGACAGAACCAGAGTATGAAAAAAATCAGCTGAAAATGGTTTTAAAATCTCTGATTTTAACCATTTTTATAAAAGTAAAGAAGTTAGAAGTTAAAGGATTCATCAAGAATCTCACAAATTATGTAAGATCTATTAGAACCTGATTTAGTACTTCAGCATATTTTACACAAGCTGATGTGTCACAAAGGTTATTATGTTCTTGTTAAAAGCAGACCTCTATATAAGTATCTGAAATCTATTAGCTAGTGGCTCAAGAACTTATATTCAAAAGTAAGAAAATGCTTTCATATTTTGTAATTCAATATGGCCTTGACCCAACTTGTATCTATATCTTATAAGTCTATAAGTCATGCATTTGGGGTCTGAATACATTTTGAATAATATTTATTTGAGAACACTGCTATTAAGTAGCAGTAACATCACCACTATATTATTAAAAATATAATACTGTGGAAGGGATAACCTATAATTTGTAAGTTTAAAGGATAACCTACCTGCCTCCGGCATTTTAGTATAGTCTACACTACATAGACACTTCCTCTTGACGTTTGGACCATCTCCATGCTCGTGTCCAGAATTCTGCTGACCCACTTCCTGGAGACCTCCCTCTAGGTCATGCTTTTACAAATAAAAAGGCTATAAATGTAAGTAGTAAAATATGAAATGTGAATTAGAAAATGATAATATTCATACCCTCAGAGTTAATAAAATAAAAGCCTTATAGTAGTATAATAATAAATGTGAGACATAAGAATTCCAAAAACTAATTTCAGGAGTCTGTTGCCAGAAAACAAGAAAGCAGTGTTTTCCAAATATTACCCTCTTCCTTTCCTAAGATTACCCACCAACAACTTTCTTACCTCTGGGCTTATCTGTTATTGTATTTGTCATTGTCCTTATCACATTAATTCAGGGATTTGAGTCTCTCTGGCTCAAAGCAGAAATCCTGTCTCTCACTAGCCATCTTAGAACTCCAGCAACTAGCATGTTACATGGCATAAGCAGGCATCACAGAACACTAAGTGAAAACAAAATTATCCTAAAAAACACATGAAAAAGCTCAAACTGATGATAAAAATTCTGCAAACCAACTGGTCCCTTCTCTTCAAAATATGTCAGTGCTATGAATGACAAAGCAAAGCTGAAAACTATTCCAGATTAAAGAAAACTAAATAGATATGACAACTATATCTGTTGTATACCCTGGACTACACTATGGATTAGAAAAAAAGAATTCTATGAAAGAAATTATTGACAAATAGGGAAATTTCTAGGCCATATATTAAATGATTACATTTTCTCAACTGTCGTATTTCCTGATTTTGATCACTATACAATAGTTATCAAGGAGAATGACTTTTTCTTTATTCTGAGGGGAGATATATATTTATACACTATATATATACATATATATGTATATATATACACACACACTACATATACATACTATATGTACTATATAAACACACACTACATATAGTATATATAGTATGTGTATATATATACACACACTGCATATGGCATATATAGTATATATTATATATATGTAATATGTATATATACATATATACTGATGTATACATATATACTGATGTATATATACACATATACTGATATACTATATATACTATAGTATATAGTGTATATGTAATATGTATATACATATATACTGATGTACAATATCTAAAACTTTATCTAAACAATTCAATATTAATAATAATAAACACAGTATCAATAAATGTGCATGTGTGTGTGTGTGTGTAGGGGAGGTGTGGAAGCAAAGGAAGATGATATGAAACAATCATGGCAAAAAACAACTAGCAGTTGGTGAATCTAGGTAATCTTCTAGGTAAGAAGCATATGAGTTAATTATACTATTAATTGTACTATGCTTGTACTTTTCTGTAAATTTTATTTTATTCAAAATAAAAAATAGAAATAAAAAATTATGACAACTAGATGGGGCCTCAAGAAGATATTTGTTTTAATTGAGGTAAAAAACACACATAAAAGTTACCATCTTGGGCTGGGATTGTGGCTCAATGGTAGAGCGCTCACCTAGCATGGGCAGGACCCGGGTTCAATCCTCAGCACCACATAAAAATAAAGGCATTGGGTTGTGTCCATCTACACCTAAAAAAAAATAAATATTAAAAAATAAGGGGCTGGGGATGTGGCTCAAGTGGTAGTGTGCTCACCTGGTATGCGCGGGGCACTGGGTTNGCTTGCCTGGCATGCATGCGGCCCGGGTTCGATCCTCAGTACCACATACAAACAAAGATGTTGTGTCTGCCGAAAACTAAAAATAATAATAATAATAATAAATTAAAAAAAAAATAAAAAAAAATTAAAAGTTAGCATCTTAACCAATTCAAGTATACAGCTCAGGAATTTTGTAATTTTGCAAAATTGGAAGCAATTAGGAATGTATTCACACATATATTTTCCTATATGCCTTTATTTTAAATAACAATCTAAGGATAAGCCACAAAACAGTTATGATTTATATTTTTTACAATAGTGAGCTAAAATCACTATGCATCAACTATTTAGAAATCTGAATTCTATGCCATGGGTAGAATTTCAAATGTAAGTAAAATATCATTTTCTGAAGAATTAGCTATATGGATTTAAGAAAATAAAGAAAATCTTACAGTTATGACATTACTACCTATTGAGGTAAAGAAAAATTTACTTTATTAAAATAAACTACAGTTATATTTAGGTCCAAAGGTCCTAAACATAATATTTCAGAAATGAATCCATTGATAATCAAAGTACCAAAAATAACAATAAAATTATTTGTGAAGCTGAGTGCAGTGGCTCACACCTGTAATCCCAGCAACTCAGGAGCCTGAAAAGAAGGATCACAAATTGAAAGCCAGCCTCAGCAGATTAGCAAGGCACTTAGCAACTCAGTGGGACCCTGTCTCTAAATAAAATATTAAAAAGGGCTGGGGATGTGACTCAGTGGTTAAGCACCCTGAGTTCAATACATGGTACAAAAAAAAATTATTTGTGGAACACAGAAAATGTATTCTCTTACGCTGGTGACATGGAGCAGGTAGAAAGAAATTAATGGGGGTTGTAGTAATCCGAGCCTAAAAACCCTTAACTGTAAATTTCTAGAATAATCTATGAACTTGAATTATGTAAATGTTTTACTTCAAAATACTAAATCTGAAAGAAATCATTTCTGTCTCATGTTAATCAAGAGAATTTTTTTTATTCTTCTAACTGTAAAAGGATTTGACCACATCTCGAAAGCCACTTAAAAAACCATATTAAACCATATACCTGTATGCCTAATACTGCTAATTCAGTATATTAAATTATCCAGCTTTTGTCAAACTTATCATATAAAATATCAATCAAAAGAAACATTTGGGGCTGGAGTCGTGGCTCAGTGGTAGAGCAGTTACCTAGCACATGTGAGGTATTAGGTTTGATCCTTAGCACCACATAAAAATAAATAAATAAAGTTATGGTGTCCACCTACAACTAAAAGAAAAAGAAAAGAAACAGTGGCCATCATCTACTTACTCATTTCTGGAATTGCTCCTCTTCCACCGAAGGTCTACAGTTAGGCTAGTACTGAGCTACCTTATGGTAGCAACATTCAAGCTTTGAGCACTTAAAGCTATTCACCTTAAAAAAAGGGGGGGGTCTTACTAAATTGGCATCAAACCTGTGATCCTCCTGCCTCAACCTCCCAGTAGAAGGGATTACAGGCATTTACCACTACACCTGGCCCATTCACTTTTATTTTTTACAACATGGATGAAGGAAAATAAAAGCTTTGGAATAAAAACACATTTAATATTCACAAGTCACATGTTATTTGATAAAACACAATCCCTGGTCCTCAGTTCTCTCATTTATAAAATGGAAAATTTTTATAACAGTAAGGGATTTCCCTAAACTAAGCTGCAAATTATATCCTATTTACTATTACAGTCAATTTGAGGCATTGTTTCTACTATTTTCTTTCACTCTACTTCTGGTATGTGCATGAGGCATATATGCATATATACACGCAAACACCCCCAATAAGCACTCTTTCCCTTGCCTTCATTTTCAACTACAGGTTCTTCTTCATCTCTCTGACCAGGGGTGTCATCTGACTTTCAGGTGATTCCTTTTGTTGAAGTTTTTCATCACTGGGCTGTTTGGCCTAGAGGTGTGTGTTTAAAATGTTTAATTACAGGTCACTAATATAAATATACAGAATACATAGATATTTCTGATTCTAAGTAAGTTAAAGGATATTTCCCCAACACTGTTCTAAATATTTCTTTAAAAAGTTACTCTTCCTACACTCTGGTTAACCTAACAAATGTTACCTATAAGGATTCTGGAAGCTATTTTGATTTATACTAATATATGTGTGCAATCTATTATCAATAAACATGAGAAGAACGTCATAGGCAAAATTAGGGGGCCATAAGACCATCAATCCAGACAAAACCAAAATATAATTTTCCTGGATCAATGTTTCTTTCATAAGATTCCATTATGGTTTTTTTATCATCATGGAAGACCTCTATTGTATCTGTACTACTAGTTCAACAACACTACCACACAAATATATTTCTGCTGATAGAAAACATCAAACATTAGGGGCTGGGATCGTGGCTCAGCGGTAGAGCACTCGCCTCGCATGGGCGGGACCCGGTTCGATTCTCAGCACCACATAAAAATAAAGGCACTGTGTTGCATCCATCTACACATAAAAATAAATAAATATATATTAAAAAAAGATAAACCTCAAACATTAAACACTCACAACCACAGGTGCAACAGGCTGAGAAGATCCTTGTTCATCACTTTGTCCTCTAGATTTAAATGTGGATCTTACTTGCTTGCTCATTTTTCACACTGAAATCATAATAGTGTGTTTTGAAAGACACATTTAAGAGGATAACCATATTTTTTGACTGCTTCCATCAATAAATAGTGGCATGTAATTGTTTTCAATAGTAAAAATATTTTCAGAATAATTCTCAGGGTAATTATAAGTACACATGCTTTCCAATTATAGCATATCTGGCAGCTTAAGAAGGCAATTGCATATGTTGTAGCCAATCTGACAAAAGAAATCATCTTAATTGTTTTAAGGCTCAGGGTAAAAGACAAAAGAGGAGGACTGGTTTCACAACTAGATTCTCCATCATGAAGGCATTTAGAAAATAGAAATAAATAGAATTAAAACTCAAGTGACTTTTGCTTTTGTCACACTCCCACTGCCTAGGCCTATTTATTCCCTAAAATAAAGTTTTGTTGGATTGTATACCCTACCTCATTCCTTCCCACATCCTCTAAATTGACTTTAATACCATCCACAGGAGAGGTAAAATGTTGCCATGAGGAGCAATAGGCACACCCCTCACTAAGTGCTCTACAAAATTGGGGATGGCGATGCAGTCACAACCTCATAGTGTCACCGATTTTCAGGCTCTTTCCTCAATTCCTACCCTGCTCTATTGTTCAGGGCCCCGTGGAGAACTCAGGAATCTGCCCCCATGGGCTGTTCCAGGAGCCCTCCCAAAACTCAGATACCTCCAAACACACCCCCAACACTCGCCCAGTCTCCACCTGACACCCTCCCCTCCTTTGCCCACCTTCCTCCCTTTTCCTGTCCCTGTCACCACAACAAGGCCCAAAGCAGCTGCTCCACCTGCAAGTACAAGGTCGATGACCTCGAGGCCCTTCCAACTTCCAGGACACAGAACACACTGCCTACTCACAGAAGCCTGCTGGCTCCTCCTCACATTCACACTTAAACCTACAGGAAGACTGATCTGTGGACCTACCGACTAACTTCTGTCAGGTGAATGGTCAGGGCAGTAGGAAGCCAACCCGCAGAAGCACAGCTCCTCACTCACCACGCAGTGTGCATCGGCCAATGGGAAGGTGCGCTGTGGGCATGCGCACTGAGGCCTGCATTTGCCAGGCTTTCTGAAGCTCCTCCTACACCTCTACCCAGAGTATCCACTGAGTATCCTGGAATCTCTCCCCTGCAGGTGGTTCCATATGACTCTTGGACTCAAATGCTTCGAATAGTGTCCCCACTCATAATGCACCCCGTCTTCCAATGATCCTTACAAGGCTCAATTTCCTCCTTCATCCCAGTTCCACCACAAGTACAAGGGCCATGGTAGCTGCCTGTCATGAGGAGTAGACTGCCCGCCAAAACAGAAATAGCAACATATTCCACAGGATTTACACTTTATCAAGAGTCTCATAACCAAATATTCAGAATGTCCATCCTATAATTTAAAATTACTCAGAATAAGAAATACCACTAAAATGGTACAAATCAAATGGGAAAAGACATGGGCAGATATCAATGTAAAAAAGTCCAAGATATTGAGATTTGGGGGGGGGGGTACTAGAGATTGAACCAAACACTTAATCACTGAGCCATATCCCCAACCTTTTTATTTATTTACTTATTTTTATTTTGAGACAGAGTCTCACTAAGTGGTTTAGTGACTCGCTAAGTTGCTGAAGCTGGCTTCAAACCTGCAATCCTCCTGTATCAGCCTTCCTAACACAACCACACAAGAGAAGACTTTTGAAACAAATGTAAAATCAAAAATATTAGTATAAAGAAGAGAATAATCTTTTAAAAAGAAACAAATGGAAATTTTAGAACTGAAAAATGAAATGACCAAATAAAATTTTCACTGCATAGGTTCAAAAATAGAATGGAAATGAGAGAATAATTCATGAACTTTAAGACAGATCAATAGAAATTATTCAGTCTGAACAACTAAGAAAGATATTGAAAGAAAAGTGAATAGAACTTCAAGGGTCTGTGAGAAAATACTAAAACATCGTCATTTATATCATCAAAATCTTGTAAGAACAAGTGGAATTGGAAGTATGGTGATTGAAATTTACACACACACACACACACACATTTAAAACAATAATTGCTGAGGGCTGGGGTTGTGGCTCAATGGTAGAACACTCATCTAGCATGTGTGAGACCCTAGGTTCAATCCTCAGCACTACATGAAAAAAATGAATAAATAAAGGTATTGTGTCCAACTACAATTAAAAAACAAAATATTTTTAAAAAAAAAATAATTGCTGAAAACTCCACAAATTCAGTAAAAGATGTAAACATATAGATTTAAGAAGCTCAGCAAACTCCAAACAGGATAAAACTCAATAAATCATACCTAGGCATACTATAATTAAACTGCTGAAAACTAGAGATAAAAATAAATATCTTGAAAGTGGGCTGGGGTTGTGGGTCAGAGATAGATAGAGTGCTTGCCTACCATGCGTTAGACACTAGGTTCGATCCTCAGCACCACATAAAAATAAAATAAAGATATTGTGTCCACCTATAACTAAATAATAAATGTTAAAAAAGCAAATATCTTGAAAGTATGTAGAGAAAAAGGATCAAATGGCTACAAAATTCTCATCAGAAACCATTGGGGCTGGTAAGAAATGTCTCAATATTTTTAAAGTGTTGAAAGAAAAAAAAATAACCTTTCAATCCAGAATTCTACATCAAATTATCCTTTAGGAGACACGAAGGGTGTGACTCTACTTTGTGAACAACCAGAGACATTAAAAATTGTTCTCTATATGTGTACTATGAATTGAAATGCATTCTGCTGTCATGTATAACAAATTAGAATGAATAAATAAATTAAAATATCCTTCAGGAAGGAAGGTGTCAATAAGATATTCATAGATTAAGAAAAACAAAGAGAATGTGTTGAAAGTGAGCCCAAAAGGATTACAATGGAAATTCTTCAGACAAAAGGAATATGAAACCAGGAGGAAATCTGTAACATCAGGAATTGAGGAAGAGAAATATAAATAATAAATATTTAGCCAACTACAATAGACTATTCTTCTTTTAAATTAAAACATATTTGAGGATTTAAAACAAAACTTTAAACATTGTCTGATGGAATTTCAATATATCAAAACATATAAAATAACTATAATACAAAGAGTGGATACTAAAGAGAACTGTGTGGTGATAAGTTTTCTACATCACATTTAAAATGGTAAAATGGGGCTGTGTGTGTGGCTGAGTGGTAGAGTGCTTACCTAGCATGTGTGAGGCACTGGGTTCCATTCTCAGCATCATATAAAAAAATTCTGTCCATCTAAAACTAAACAGAAAATGTTTAAATAAATAAAATGGTAAAATATTGATTCTAAGTAGACTATGGAGAATTAATTATGTATTTTAATTCCTAAAGAATCATATTAAAATATACAAAAATACAGTTGAAACACAACAGATAAATTTTAGAAGTATACTAAAAATGTTCAAATAACCCAAAGAAAAGGAAAATAGCAGAGTAAAACAAAAAACAGGAAAAAACAAAATAAATAATAAAATGGTACATGTAAATCCAAATGTTAAATGCAAATAAGTTAAACATACCAATTAAAAATCAAAGATTTGGGACTAGGGCTAGGGCTCAGTGGCAGAGCACATGCTTAGCACGTGTGAGGTATTGGGTTCTATTCTTAGCACCACAAAAAAAAATGAAAGATTTTTTGTGTCCGACAGTCTAATAAATAACTTGGAAAAGAAAAAAATCAAAGATTATAAGAATCAATTTTTAAAAGAAGGAAAAAAATCCAATATATGCTATATTTTTTAATTAGAGCAAATTATATTCCTTGCTTTTATAATTGTGTCAAAATTAATCACAATGTCATGTATAACTAAAAAGAACAATAAAAATGAAAAAATAAACTTCAAATATAATGATATAAGTATGTTAAAATAAAAAGATGAGCCTGACACAGTGGTGTACACCTGATATCCCAGCAACTCAGGAGGCAGAGGCAGGAGGATTGCGAGTTCAAAGCCAGCCTCATCAAAAGTGAGGTACTAAGAAAGTGAAACCCTGTCTCTAAATAAAATACAAAATTACTTTGGGGATGTGGCTTAGTGGTGAGGTGCCTCTGAGTTCAATCCCCAGTACCCACTCCCCCTAAAAAAGAGTTGGAAAATAAAATAACAATATTTATGGACAATGAAGTTTGAAATGAATGTGCAAATGGAGATAAAACTAACTGAATTTCTCAGAAGTGAGAACAGTCAGTTGAATTCTGTAGAGGACAGAGTTTGCATATCTACAGACAAAAATTCTTTTGCATCGCTATCAGTCATGTGCAAGTTTCAGAGTTGTAAAATAACTCCCATAGACTCAGAATTGCCAACATTTTAAATTTGCAACAATTAGAAGAATCATTCTGTACAGAGTACTAACATCTTCTATTGTGCACAGGAACTTGGCCTTCACATTTTTTTCTAACAGCCACATGGAGGTGGAACACACCAAGAATGTTCAGCTTAGTGTAATTCCTACTAAGGAACTGAATCTCTTTTCCCAGTGAGTTCACTCATCTAGTACATTTCACAATTACTTCCTGATAATGAATACATACAAAAGAGTGTTTTATTGTACCCATCCTGAATATGGAAAATCATATCACTTGATGAGTCATGTCTTCAGCATTTTCTTAATTTTAACTTTATGGTCTGTTTTGTAGTATTTAATTTTTTTTTTTTGAGAGAGAGATAATTTTTTTTAGTATTTATTTTTTAGTCTTCGGTGGACACAACATCTTTATTTTATTTTTATGTGGTGCTGAGGATTGAACCCAGTGCCCCGCGCATACCAGGTGAGCACACTACCACTTGAGCCACATCCCCAGCCCTTTTTATTTTCTTTTCATTTAATATTTTACTTACATTTGTTCCAAGCCAAGTTATGTACAACATAAGTATTCAAATTATAAAATTTAGCTTCTGTATTTCATTATATCTCTAAATGTTTAAAATTCTAAATAAAATTCTCCAAAAGGGGGCTGAGGGTGTAGTGTAATGTTTGAATACCTACCTAGCAAGTACAAGGTCCTGGGTTCAAATCTCAACACTGCAAAGAAAAAAAAAAAAACCTTCCTAAAGGCAAATGGATCTATTTGCTTACATTAACCTTTGAATGATATTTTTCTCTTGATTTTATATTCATTTGATTTAAGTCCTGTATTTATATACTATTTTATTAATGTGTAATAACATTTCTTAAATATATTTATACCTTTAAAAAATAATAATAATATAACAGATAAACATTAATAAAAGAAATTTCAAACTATTTATATCTGAAAAAGTAGACTACAGAGCAAAATAATTACCAGGGACAAAGAGAAACATTACACACTGATTAAAAAAAAAAATCTTCATCTAACTCCAGTCAAAATGGCAATTATCGAGAATACAAGCAATAATAAGTGTTGGAGAGGATGTGGGGGAAAAGTACACTCATAACATTGGTGGTGAGACTAAAAATTGGTGCAACCAGTCTGGGAAGCAGCATGGAGATTCCTCAGTAAACTTGGAATGGAACCTCCATTTGACCCAGCTATCCCACTCCTCAGTCTATACCCAGAGGACTTAAAAATCAGCACACTATAGAGATGTAGCCACATCAATTGTTATAGCAGCTCAATTTACAATAGCTAAACTATGGAACCAACCTAGATGCCCTTCAACAAATGAATGGATAAAGAAAATATGGGGGGCTGGGGATGTGGCTCAAGCCGTAGTGCGCTTGCCTGGCATGCGTGCAGCCCGGGTTCGATCCTCAGCACCACATACAAACAAAGATGTTGTGTCCGCCGAAAACTAAAAAATAAATATTAAAATTCTAAAAAAAAAAGCAAATATGGTACATATACACAATGGAATATTACTCAGCCTTAAAGAAGAATGAAATTACAGCATTTGCAGATAAATGGATGGAACTGGAGAACATCATGCTAAGTGAAATAAGCCAAACCAAGAAACCAAAGGCCAAATGTTTTCTCTGATAAGTGGATGCTGATCTATTATGGGGGTGGGGTAGGGAGGGATGAAGGAACTTTGGATTAGGCAGAGGCAAGTGAGGGAAGAGGAGGAGGTGTGGGGGTGGAAAGGATGGTAGAATGAGACAAACATTATTACCCTATATACATGTATGAGTATACAACCAGTGTGACTCTGCACCATGTACAGCCAGAGGAATGAAAAGTTGCACTCCATTGTGTACAATGCGTCAAAATGTATTCTATTGTCATGTATAACTAATTAGAACAATTTTTTAAACACTTCACCAGGGGGGCTGTGGATATAGCTCAGTTGGTAGAGTGCTTGTCTTGCATGGATAAAACCTTGGGTTCAATCCCCAGAACCACACACACACACAAAAAAATTCACCAGGAATATATAATAATCCTTAATATGTGTGCACTTGCACTGGGAGTCTCATGACCAACTCAGCCAGCTTCAATTATGCACTAAAAGGGTTCACAGAACTAAACATATAATTGAACTGATGCCTGGGATTTATTACAGCTTAAGAATACTAAATAAAACTAGCAAAGGGAAAAGTGCATGGGTGAAGTCCAGAGAAAACTAATGCAAACTTCTAAGAGTCCTCCTTTCCCAGTGGGGTCACACAATTCATTCCTCCAGCAATGAATTGTGACCTGTGTGAAGTGTTGTCCTATCAGGACACCTTATGAAAGACTCAGTGCCAAGGTTTTTAAAAGAAATACATATACAATCTCAGCCTAGTACATATCAAGATTCCAGATCATAGAAGGAAAGTAAATGTTCAGTATAAAGCCTATAGTTTGGATGTACAGTTTAAGCAGAGTAAACAAACAATCTTTGTCAGCTAGGAATTGATGGGAATCTTTTTGACATCCAAGTTCACAGACTCCAGAGAAAAACCAACCTCACAAGCCTTTCTAAGGATAACCATCTCAAGCCTGCTATCATAACACTTTTTCATAAAGCACTAAACAACAGAGCTTCCAAATACATAAAAACAGACAAAACTGTAAAGACAAATACATGAATCTACAATTGTAGTTGGAGACTTAAATACTCTCTCAGTGGGGGTGTAGCTTGGTGGTCAAGCTCTTGCCTAGCATGTGCTAAGAACCTAGGTTCAATCCCCAGCACCAAAAACTAAATTTCAAATCCAGAAATATGTAAAACTAGTAGGGGGATAAATCAATAACACAGAGAAGTATTGAGCAATAGCATATACCAACAGAGTTTCATTGACTTGTATAGAACTTTCCACAAAACAAGAGCAAAATAAATATTCTTTTTAATTGCATATTGACATTTTACCAGGATAAGCCATATTCTGGGATGTAAAACAAATCTTAACAAATATAAAATAATTGAAATCATACAGACAGTGCTTTTTGACCATAATGGAAATAAACTAGAAATCAATAAGAGAAAGTTAACAGAAAAATCTCAAACCCTTGAGAGTTAAATAATACACTTTTGGGTTTGTTTTTGTTTGTTTGTTTGTTTGTTTGTTTTGAGGGTGATACAAAGAATTGAACCAAGGGGTGCTTTACCACTGAGCCACAACCCCACCCTTTTTATTTTTTCATTTTGAGACAGGGTCTCACCAAGTCGCCTAGGGCCTCACTAAGTTTCTGAGGCTGGCTTTGAACTTGAGGTCCTCCTGCTTCAGCCTCCCAAGTCACTGGGATTACAGACATTCATCACCGCACCCAGCTAAATAATACAGTTCTAAGTAATCCATAGGTCAAAGAGATAATCTCAGGGATGATTACAACATATTTTGAATAGGTGTACATGGTGGCACATCACTGAAATCCCAGATACTCAGGAGACTAAGGCAGGAGGATTGCAAGTTTGATATGAATCTGGGCAATTTATCAAGACCCTGCCCCAAAATAAAATAAATGTATCTGAGGATTAGCTCAGTGGTAAAGCACTTGCCTAGTTACGTGCAAGATCCTAGGTTCCATCCTCAGCACCACAAAAATAGTTTGAATAGAATGAAAGACAAAATAACAACATACCAAAATTTTCAGAGTACAGTTAAATCAAGAGGGGAGTTTATAGCATCAAATGCTTACATTAGACCAGAATATTGTGTAGCTCCATAGTAGACAATTTGCCTTGCTTGCATAAGGCTCCCAGCACTGTCAAAAAAAAATCAATAAGAAAAGCTTCCCCCTTCAGAATCTGAACAAATAAATAAATGAAGAGCAATATAAAACCAAAGCAAGCAGAAGGGGAGAAACAATAAATATTGGAGCAGAAATCAATGAGATTAAAAACAAAAAAAAAGAATTAATATGGGGCTGGGAATGTAGCTCAGTCATAGAGCACTTGCCTGGCATGCTTGAGGTCACACCAACACAAAGAAAATTGAATTCACACTGGAAAATCTTTTAAGATAAGAGGTTGAAGAATGGGTCTGCATTTGAATGGCTCTGAGTGGGTCCCAGGCTGGGAGCCAAGGGACACTCTAGGCTGCTGGGTGCAATTCATCAGTGCTAGTGCTGAGCTACAATGCCATGACACCATGAGGTTATTTAAGAGATTACAGCATCTGAAACCCACAATGTTAAAAAACAGAATTTTCACAATATAGAGGATCATTCCTGAAATAGGGATTTAGGATAAAGAGTGAGAGAAATACTGAGTCTTAACGGAAACATCCATGAGTCATTGAGATGCAGAAATCACAGTTGTAAATCTTGAGCAACAGGCCTTTGGCCCATGCCCTTGTAAAATAAGGGAAATACACAAGGACAGGGAAAATTAACTTGAAATTGTTCGGCTCCGGGGCTGGGGATGTGGCTCAAGCGGTAGTGCACTCGCCTGGCATGCGTGCGGCCCAGGGTTCGATCCTCAGCACCACATACAAACAAAGATGTTGTATCCGCCGAAAACTAAAAAAAAAGAAATAAATATTGAAAAATTCTCTCTCTCTCTCTCTCTTTAAAAAAAAAAAAAAGAAAGAAATTGTTGGGCTCCAATGTGGCTCCACCTTCAGTCTTACCCCTAATACAGCCCTTCTATAAATATTGGACCCCCAGCCCCAAGTGGGGGTGCTTCTCACTCTCAAGATAGCCTGTATTCTCCCTTAAATGTGTATCTACCTTCCTAAATCAACTTCTGCCCATGCCTTTGTCTGGCTCATGCTGAAATTCTTTTTGGTCACTTACACCAAGAACTCCCTAAGTTGAATTCCCCTCCCCTCTGGGAACTTGTTGGACCCTTCTCCAGAAACATCTCCTCTCTTCCTAGAAAAAGAATCCCTAATTTCACTAATAAGAACATGAAGAAGATTTTAAAACATCTCCAAAACAGTTGGCTGTGGACATAAGTAGAACATTTGGACAAGCTGGGAAGAGCCCAGATAAACTATATAAGGGAAGAGTTTGTGAATGTGGCTGAGTGGTAGAGTGCTTACCTGGCATGCACAAGATCCTGGGTTCAATCCCCAGGACAGCAAAACAAACAAACAAACAAAAGTATATAAGGTGATCTATCACTAAAAGTTCATCATCCCTTTCCAAATCCTTGTTGGGATTGAGGGAAAATGCCCTAAAAGTGGAGGACATGACATGGAAAATAAAGACAATAAATTGGGTGCAGTGGCTTACACTCATAATCCCAGCAGCTAGAGAGGCTGAGGCAGGAGGATTGCAAGTTTGAGACCAGCCTCAGCAAATGAACAAGACTGTAAACAACTTATCAAGACCCTATCTCAAAATTTAAAAAAAAAAAAGGTGGGGAGGTGATGCAGGCCTGTAATCTCAGCTCCTCAGGAGGCTGAGGCAGGAGGATCAAAAGTTCAAAGCCAGTCTCAGAAACTTAGTGAGACCCTATCTCTAAATAAAATATTTTTAAAAGGGCTGGGGATATATATGGCTCTGTGGTTGAGCGTCCCTGGGTTCAATTTCTAGTATGAAGGAAAGAAAGAGGTAGAGGAGGAAGGAAGAAAGGAAGGGAGAGAGGGAGGTAGGGAGGGAGTCAATAAACTGGCTTGTGCAAGCCAGCTCCTGGAAAATTACACCAGGATTGAAAATATATGGTTAAGTCCAGTAACTTGTTCTTCACAGATCCATCATCAAAATACAGTGCCTTTTCCCCCCACACAGTTTCTCAGAACCATGAAACAATGGCACAAATTTTATTCCTCAAGAATTTGAGATAGTGCCTTTAAATTTCTAGAGAAAGAGAAGTATAAATTAAGTTGTAGCTTATTTGATGGGAATCGAAGATATTGGAGTTGTACTAGATTGCCCTTCCTGTGCTCACCAATATTTACTAGAAGAGAAACAACATATCTCACTTGACTACTAAGTAGAGTTGTTGCCTCTTGTAAAATCATTACTTAAAAGCAAACTTGAAAATATGTGGTAGTTGGTTTAAACTGGCTTCAAGCAGCAATTAAAATGTGTTGATCAGAACTATTATCCAAAACAGAAATTATAAATGATGGAAATATTCAGATTTTAAAACAATAATTCAGTGGATAGTGGGAACAGAAAAACCATCCTACTTTGTTTCTGGGATATGCTAGTTACGTAGCCTAGAATGTATATGCTTGTTTATTACAGTTGCACGGACAGAGTTTGTCTATTAAAGAGCATTTAGTTGTTCAAAGTATCCTTGGATTATATGATTTCCAAAAGTAGGTCTCTTCTGAGAACTGTGAACTGTGGAAGAAATCAAACTATTTTTTTTTCTTTTAAAAAGCCACATGATGAGGGGCTGGGGCTGTAGCTCAGTGGTAAAGTGCTTGCCTCATATGTTTGAGGCACTGGGTTTAATCCTCAGCACCACATAAAAATAAATAAAGATACTATGTGTTCATCTACAACTAAATAATTTTTTTTAAAAAAGCCACATGATGAAACTACTGTAAAACCTAACAATCTACTTCACATTGAAGTGGAAAAATATCCAAAAGAAGCAGCTTCAATTTCAATGAGGTAAAAGTGCACTCGCTATGAAGGGGTTGGAGCTGGGGCTCAGCGGTAGAGCACTCACCTAGCACATGTGAGGCACTGGGTTTCATCCTCAGCACCACATAAAAATAAATCAACAGAATAAAGGTATTGTGTCTGTTTACAACTAAACAAAATATCTTTTCAAAAAAAAGTTCACTATGAAGACTTTGTTCATCTTTGCTGCATTTGGGATTTATATGGTCATTTAATAACATCGTGTAAGATTGTCTGGATCTTAAATACTATCCTTCATAAGAATATAATATATAACACATGAAATAATAAGATAGAACTTCTTATTAGGAACCACAAAGACCACTCATCTTTTTATTTATTTTTTCATTTAGTTAGTTTTGGTGGTGCTGGGGGTGGAACCCAGAGCCTTGCAATATGCTAGGCGAGTGCTCTACCACTGAGATATATCTTTCCCTTCATCCTTAATTATTTCAAGACTGTTTTATTAAAAAAAAAAAAAAAAACCTTACCCAGGAATGGTGGAACACAACTATAATCACTGCTCCTCAGGAGGCTAAGGCAAGAGGAGCACAAGTTCAAGACCAGCCTCTACAACTTAATGAGGCCCTGTCTAAAAAAATAAAAAATGAAAGTTCTGGGGATGTAGCTCAGTGGTGGAGAGGCCCTAAGTTCAATGTCAGTACCAAAAGAAAAAAGAAACACTTATATATGTGCCTCTACTTTCATATGCTGAGAAGACTATAAGTTTAAAACAACATAGCAAACAATCAATATTTTAAAGAAATTTTCCATATTGAGATTCTGTATGTGCAAAAGCCTTAATTATTAATATGCCAATGTTTATGATGTCAATATCTGTTCTAAAAATTAAAACCTACCTAGGATGTATGAAGCCCTGGCTTTGATCCCCAGCACTGAAAAATAAATAGATAGATAGATAGATACTTTTGGCATGATAAAGTTGTGGAATTACATCAGGGGTTTATGTTCGTGTAGAATGTTGTTGTTGAAAATATTCCACACTATTTTTACAACTTGAGAATATTTTTAGTATCTCTGACTTTTTATTTTTTATTTTTCTAGTTTTAGCAATCTTTTTTTTTCCTTTTCATTGATTTACTTTTTAATTGATGAATCAGTTATACACAAGGTGAAATTCACTGTGATATGTTCATACATGTGCATGACATAGTTTGGTTAATTTCCTTCTGTTGCTCCTCCTCTTTCCTATCCCTTCTCCCCTCTCCCTCATTTCCCTTCCTCTACTCCACTTTTCTCCCTTCCATTTTCATATATTATTTCTGATACTTTTGCCAGAATCATCATGTCATATATGTATGTGTTGTCTCTATATAAAGAAAATTGTGAATATGTATTTCTATGAATGTTTATCTGGAAATTTCCAAGGATTTGACTAGTATATATTCATTTATATTCATTTTTATTCATTAATATATATTCATTTTATTTTATTGCATATAGATTTCTAATATTTTGCATTCTTATATCATTAAGCTACCTTCATTTAAGTAAATTCATTAAATATTTTTTTTGAGTAAATTCACTAAATATTCCCTTAAAAATCAACAAACAAAATAAGAAGTTGCAATAAGAATGAGCTACCACTACACACCTATTAGAAGGGCCAAAATCCAGACCAGCAACAACACCAAATGCTGATGAGGATGTGGAGCAACAGGAACACCCATTCATTGTTGGTGGGAATGCAAAATTGTACAACCACTTCAGAAGTTTGGCAGTTACTTATCAAATTAAACATACTCTTACCATACCATCCAGCAATTGTATTCCTTGTATCTACCCAAAAGAGGTGAAAACTTATGACCACATAAAAACCTGCACACTGATGTTTATAGCCATTTTATACATAACTATCAAAATTTGGAAACAACTAAGATACATTTCAACAGATGATTGGATAAACTGTGGTATATCCAGACATGAAACATTATTCAGCACTTAAATAGAAATGAGCTATCAAGCCATGAAAAGACATGGAAGAAACTTAAATGCATATTACTAAGTGAAAGAAACCAGTCTAAAAAGGCAATATATTGTATGATTCCAACTATAAACAGAACATTCTGGAAAAGGCAAAACTATGAAGGCAATTAAAAGTTCAGTGGTCACCAAGGGTTAGAGGTGAGGGAAGGATGAGTAGGCAGAGCACAAAGGATTTGTACAGAAGTAAAACTATTCTGTATGATATTATAATGGTGGATACCTGTCATTATGCATTTGTCCCAACCACAGAATGTATAACACCAAGAGTGAGCCCTAATGTAAACTAAGGATTTTGGGTGAAAACAATGTGTTGGTGTAGGTTCATCAATTGAAATGAATGTACCACTCTGGTGTAGGATGTTGTGGGGAAGGCTCAGCATGTGAGAGAAAAGGGATAAATGGGAATTCTCTGTACTTCCTGCTCAGTTTTGCTGTAAACCTATAACTTCTTTTAAAAAATAAGTTTCCAGGCCTAGATAATTTCACTGGCAAATTGTATCAAAACTTTAGGAAAAGAAGGACACTTCTCAAATCATTTTATAATATTAGCATTGCCCTGATACCAAAACTAGAAAAAGGACTGTATGGGAAAAGAAAACTATGGCCCAATTTCCCTCAGTAATGTAGATGCAAAAAAAAAAAAATCCTCGATAAAATATTAGTAAATCAAATCCAATAAAACACATAAAGAATAATACACTATGACTAAGTGAAACTCATCATAGGAATGCAAAATTGGCTCAATATTAAAAATCAATCAATCCAATGTACCATATTAACATACTAAAGTAATTGAAACACATGATAATATCAAGTGATGCAAAACAAGTATCTGAAAAAAACTTAACATTAATTCATGATTTTAAAAATTCACTTAACAAGCCAGGTGGGGAAAAGAACTCTCACAGTCTGTTATAAAGCATCTACAAAGAAATCCCCACACCCAAGAAGATGCTTAGTAGAGAAAAACTAAATGCTTTTGCCCGAAGATCAGGAATGAAACAAGAATGTTCACTCTCACTCCTGCTATTCAACATTGTATTGGAAGCCCTACCCAGTTTAATAAAACAAGAAAAAAGAAATAAATGGCTTACAGATTGAGAAGGAAGAAAGAAAACAGCCCCAATTTGTAGATGACATAATTTTCAACATAGGAAATTCCATGGAATCTATAAAAATATCCTTAGAACTAAAAAGTGAGTTTAGCACTTCTGCAGACTACAAATTCAACACATCCAAAAAAAATCAAGCACATTTCTATATACTAACAATGAACAATCAGAAAAAAATTACAGTACACATATAATACTATTTGCATTGTTCCTCAAAAAAATCTAAAAGAACATATGTAGGATTTGTATGCTGAAACAATAAAAAGCTGATTAAATAAATAAAAAGGACCCAAATAGACTATTTTCATGAATTTATAGGCTTAATATGGTTAAGATATCAATGGTCCTCAAATGGATCTATAGATTTAATACAATTCCAGGATATTTTTGTAAATACAACTAATTGATTCTAAAAGGTGTGTGGAAAGACAAAGAAACTAGAATAGTCCAGATAATTTTGAAAAGGATAAACAACCAAAGGAATAACACACATTTTAGGAATTACTCCTAGCCAGGTGCAATGGCCCACACCTGTAATCCCAGCAACTCAGGAGGCTGAGGTAGGAGGATTCCAAGTTCAAGGCCAGCCTGGGCAATTTAGCAGGACCCTGTCTCAAAATAAAAATAAAAAAATAAAAATGGATGGGGATGCAGCTCAATGTTCGAGTGCCCCTGGATTCAATTGCCACTATAAAAAAAAAAAATCTCCAAGGTGCACTTATAATCCTAGCTACTTGGAAGGCAGAGAGGCAGAAGGATCAAAATGTTTGAGGCTGGCCTGGGCAACTCAGTGAGATCTTGTCTCAAAATAAAATTTTAAGAAGGCTGGGCATGTACTTCAGTGTCAGAACACTTGCCTAGCCATGGGTGAACACCAGGGTTCAATCTTCAGTACCACAAAAAAAATTTTAAAAATTACTCCAAACCTACTTTGTGTTAGTTATATTTCCTTTTCTGGGAAAAAAAATACCTGAGAAAATCAACTAAAGTGGAGGAAAGGTTTATTTTGGCTTCTGATTTCAGAGGTTTCCATCCATGATCAGCCAGCTGGTTCTGTCACTTTGGGTCTGTGGTGAGGCAGTACATCATGGAAGAGAGAGTGTGGTGGAGCAAAGTTTCTCACCTTATAGTGTCTGGGAAGCAGATGGGGGGCCTGGGTCTCCATATCCTTCAAGGGCACATGCCCAGGGACCTAACTTCCTCCCACCAGGCCCCAAGTTTCTACCACCTTCCAGTAGCACCATCATCTGGGAAGTGAGCCTTCAACACATGAGCTATGCGTGGTCATTTAAGATCCAAACCATGACACATAGTTATAAAGACAGTGTGTTATTAACAATGTGGTAGAGACAAACCTTTATGAAAAATAAATTGGCCATATTTGTGTGGGCATTTCAATAGAGAAAGGAAAATCTCTATAATGAATAGTGTTGGAAAAATTGGATATGTATAGTATTTCTTATTTATAGTATTTCTAATTTGTTATATGTGAGAGCAGAATGCATTACAATTCATATTACACACATAGAATACAATTTTTCATATCTCTGGTTGTATACAAAGTATATTCACACCATTTGTGTCTTCATACATGTACTTAGGGTAATGATATCCATCTCATTCCACTGTCTTTCCTACCCCCTGCCCCGTCCCTTTCCCTCCCTCCCCTTGACCCTATCTAAAGTTCCTCAATTCCTCCCATGCCCCCCATCCCCATTATGTATCAGCATCCACATATCAGAGAAAACATTAAGCATTTGTTTTTGGGGATTGGCTTACTTCACTTAGCATAATATTCTCCAACTCCATCCTGCAAATTTACCTGCAAATACCATGATTTTATTCTTTTTTAATGCTGAGTAGTATTGCATTGTGTATATATACCACAGTTTCTTTATCCATTCATCTACTGAAGGGCATCTAGATTGGTTCCATAATTTAGCTTTTGTGAATTGTGCTGCTATGAACATTGATGTGGTTGCATCACTATAGTATGCTGATTTTAAGTCCTTTGGGCATAAACCAAGGTGGTTTATAAACAAATTGTGGTTCCATTCCAAGTTTTCCAGGGAATCTCCACACAGTTTTCCATATTGGCTGCACCATTTTGCAGTCCGACCAGCAATATATGAGTGTGCCTTTTTCCCCACATCCTCACCAACACTTGTTGTTTGTATTCTTAATAGCTGCCATTCTGACTGGAGTGAGATGAAATCTTAGAGTAGTTTTGATTTGCATTTCTCTAATTGGTAGAGATGTTGAACTTTTTTCAAATAGTTTTTGATTCACTATATATCATCTTTTTTTTAAAGAGAGAGTGAGAGTGAGAGAGAGAGAGAGAGAATTTTTTAATTTTTATTTTTTAGTTTTCGGCGGACACAACATCTTTGTTTGTATGTGGTGCTGAGGATCGAACCCGGGCCGCACGCATGCCAGGCGAGCGCGCTACCGCTTGAGCCACATCCCCAGCCCCCACTGTATATCATCTTGAGAATTGTGTATAGTATTTCTGTTAAATAAATGAAAACTTATGTTCACACAAAAACAAATACACAAATGTTTAAGGCAGCTGTTAATGATTGCCAAAAACTGGAAACAACCTAATTGTTCTTCAGTAAGTGATTGGATAAACAAACTGTGTTACATGCATGCAATGAAATAAAATAATTAATTATTGATATACTCAACATTGTGGATTAAACTCAATGTAATTGTGCTGAGTGAAACAGCCAGCCTCAAAAGGTAACAGGCTGATACAAGTAATAATAAATGTTGGCAAGGATGTGAAAAAGTTATACATTGTTGGTGGGACTGCAAGTTGGTGTAACCACTCTGGAAAGCAGTATGAAGATTCCTCAGTAAACTTGGAATGGAACCACCATTTGACCCAGTAATCCCACTCCTCGGCATATACCCAAAGAATGTAAAATCACCCTACTACAATGGCATGGCCACATCAATGTTTATAGCAGTAAATTCACAATAGCTAAGTTATACAACCAACCTAGATGCCCATCTACAGGTGAATGGATAAAGAAAAGTGGTACATACACACAATGGAATATTATTCAGCCACAAAGAAGAATAAAATTATGGCATTTGCTGGTAAATTGATGGAACTAGAGACTATCATGCTAAGTGAAATAAGCCAATCCCAAAAATCCAAAGACCAAACGTTCCCTCTGATTAGAGGATGCTAACACACAATAAGGGACAGGGAGGGAAGAATAGAAGCTCATTGGATTAGACAAAGGGGAATGAAGGGAAGGGAGGAGAGACGGGAAGGGGAAAGAGTAATGAATTTGACATAACTTTCCTATGTTCGTGTATGAACATATGACCATTGTAACTCCACATCATGTACAACCACAAGAATGGGAAGCTATACTCCATATATGTATGATACGTCAAAATATACTCTGCTGTAATGTATAACTAAAAAGAACAAAAAAAATAACAGGCTGTATTATTCCATTTATATGACATTCGTGAAAAGACAAAATTATAGTGATGAAGTTTTGCAGAGGCTTTGGTGTGAAGAGAAGATGTTACTATAGGCAGCATGATGGAGTTTTTTAGGGTGACAGAACTTTCTGTATCCTGATTATGGTGGTGAGTACTTGAACATTTACATGTGTTAAACTTCATATAACTCCCCAAATACAATTATACTGTATTGCAATTTTAAATACATTTTTTTCAATGTTGCCAGTCAAGCACATGAGAATCCTCATTTTCTGTAGAACTATTTGACACATGTGTGTGTATACTTGAACATTAGGTTTATTTGCTTTTACGTCGTTCGTAAAAGGAATTCTACAGCACAACCCCTTTTGCATTTGGCTTCTTTCACTTAACATAATCTCTGTGTGTTTATTCTATCTCATAGTTGTGTAGTATTCTATAGGATAATATAGCAAAATTCACTTTCTCAATGGAGAAAGGAAAGTCTTTACAACAAACAGTGTCAGGACAATTGGACATGTAGGATATTTCTGTTAAAGAAATGAAAATTCATTTTCACACAAAAACACACGCAGATGTTTATGGCAGCTGTTAATAATTGCTCCAAACTGGAAACAACCCAGATGCTCTTCAATGGGTGATGTATAATTAGGTTGTTTTTATATAATTCATTCGTTTCTCATTCTTTGCTGTTAACAAATAGTTTACATTACATGAATATTGCTGTATTTTTACCAGGTTTATATGTATGGGCAAGAATATACATATCATTTGTTTTAAGATGGTAAAAAAAATAAATAAATAAAAAATATATTCAAAAAAGGTAAATCAAGCACTACCTAAATGTCCAATAGGAGAATGAGTGAACAAACAATGATGATAATCGATAAGATCATATCATCAGAATCATCTCAGAACATGTGAGCCACTGCTGGGTAAATTACACAAGTGTTCCCCTGGTGGCCATCGTGATGATGGCTCACAGCTCTAACAATGACCTGTGGGTCACAGTAACCAATGGGGCAGTGAGCTCTCTGAGCTCATCTCAGGATTCCAGTGGGCACAATAAGGACAAACAGGAAGGAGTCAGTGACACCAGTAGCTGGCCATCCCAGAGCACTACAGAGCCAACCTCAAATTTTCTTTGGCCCATGGTTCCCGTCAATGGCCTCAGAGCTTTCCCCTGCCAGGCTTCCCAGAGCACTTCTAGGAAGATAGCCCCTGGAGATGCCTGAATTGGCTCAAGTCAGTCCTTCTCCACCAATTCTAACCTCTCCTCTTCTTGGGCCAAATCTGCTTTCTTTTTTTTTTTTCAAAGAGAGAGAGAGAGAATTTTAATATTTGTTTTTTAGTTTTCGGTGGACACAACATCTTTGTTTGTATGTGGTGCTGAGGATCGAACCAGGGCCGCACGCATGCCAGGCGAGCGCGCTACCGCTTGAGCCACATCCCCAGCCCCAAATCTGCTTTCTTATGGCTTCAGCTCCCCTCCACTCAGGAGCATCCCCTGTATTCTGAGAGTATAATTATGCCCATTGATCAGGTTAGGAGACTGAGGCCATAAAGGTCAGGGACTGGGTCTGTAACAGCACAGCAGGTCAGTGGGTGTTGGCGGGTGGCCCTTCCCTTAACCCACAGTTGTACATCCCCTCAAGCCATGCACAGACTTTCTGCTGCTTTCTCCCCTGAAGGGACCTCCTGGGTCATCTATTTGCACCAACTAGGGCTTGTAAACCCAGAATCAGGCCCTGGGTGGGAATTGGGTGGGGGAAGGTGCCCAGGATGTGGTTGGAGGCTGATGGCCTTTTCCTAAACCCCAGGCTCTGTTCAGAGTGTCCCGAGTATCTTCATGATCTAAGCTTGTTCCCTCAGGACTAGTCACACTGTAACCTGACCTGCTTGTGGTCCAGGTCACAGAATCAGTGCATCTTACTGGGGGGAAGAAAACTATAATAAAAGTTCTAAATGAGAATAAGAAGATTAAAAATATGAGAACTTCTTTTTAGTCATAGAAATGATCTGCTGGTAGGAAGAACACAAGGAGGAGGAAGGTCATCCATAGAAGAACCCAAACAGTACCCACTAAAACCTCGGCCCTCCAAGAGGAAGGAGCAGAGCCTATCCTAGGCTGCCCCATCTGTCCATATGCAGAGGGAGGGCCCCAGAGACACCCCGTCCTAGGGGTCATGCACCCTCAGAGGCCTGTAACCCCACTAGAAGTAAATGCTTAAAACTGCCTCTCCTGCCCAGTAAATCCTGCCAGGCATAGTTGTATATGCCTGTAAGCCCAGCTACTGGGGAGGCTGAGCCAGGAGGATTGCAAGATCAAAGCCAGCCTGGGAAACTTAGCGAGACTCTGTCTCAAAATAAAATTTATTTTTAAAAAAGGGCTGGGAATGTAGATCAGTGATAAAGTGCCCTTTGATCTCCAGTACTGTGAGCAAGTGGGATAAAGAAAGATTGACCCTCTTGGGTCTTTTCTGAGGCCTTCCTTGACTAGGTGATGAGGTGCCCCCTGCTGGCAAAGGTGGGTATCACTATAATGTGGACAATCCTAGTGACATCACCATGGGACCACAACCACTACGGGACCACAGGCTACATTTAGGCCTCCCTGAATGAAAGGAAAATTCACTTCAATTTATCTAGAAGTTCGGGTGGGAATCTGGCCTTTCTGTGGATCAGAGATACCAAAAATAGGTAGAGAAGGGGTTGTAGGGTGTGAGCAGGTGACAGATGGCTGAAGGCTAAGAACAGAGAGCAAGGGCCACTGGGAGATTCAGACTCTGGGCCTCGTAACAAGGAGGAGGTGACAGAAGATGAAAGCCCCTGCAAAGGACTGTGCTCAGGGATGATAAGAACACAGGAGGCCCCAGGGCCTTAGTTTCCTCATCTGTAAACTGGGGATACAAGTAGAATTTACACACAAGGGTTTCTATGAGGAAAGCAGAATTCATGGAAAGTGGTGAGTCAGTCTGATACAGACTAACTGAGGTAAATGCCGACATATTGTTATTGTTATTATTACTAGAATCATTCTATGTCCATTGACATGACATGTTGTTGGCCCCCACAGGATGGGCACCGGGTTCAACGGTCCATTGCTGGCTCTGAAGATGGAGAGAAGGGGCACCAGCAAAAGGGGCACCATGGACAGACTCTAGAAGCAAGAAGAGCAAAGGAACAAATTCTCCCCTCTAGAGCCTCCTGAAGGAACATACCTGCCAACCTGGGAGACTTCCAACCTCCAGAACTTCAGATAATAGATTCATGTTGTTTTGAGTGACTAAGTTTGTTGTGAATTTGTTCCATCAGCAACTGGAAACTATTCAGGTGGGAACATGCATCCACCCTCCCTTCCTCCCTCCCTCCCTCCCAGGGCACTTGTGTCAGAGA
>NW_026000253.1:1062877-1079786 GCF_001458135.2 Marmota marmota marmota
TACACATGGTGTCACTTGGATGTTGAGGTGGTGGCCGAGCTTCCTTAGCAGCCTCAGTGTAAGGACCCAGGGCCTCATGAGGGGTCAGGCCAGGAAGGCATCTGGAGCATAGGGAGGCCCCACTCTACACACCACACACCATTAGGATAGTCTACACTGGCAGGTGGAGCAGGTGTCATCGGGAACAGGTTCTGGTGAGAGGTGGCTACAGCAGGCATGCACTCAGTTTTGCTCTATGCCAGGTGCTGCTCTCAGTGACTGACAGAGCATCTCACTTCACCCTCACAAAACCCTGTAAGGAGGGAAAGTTACTACTCAGAGGACAAATGAGCCAAGGGAAACACAGAGAGCCTAAGTAACTTGCCCATTGCATGACACAGGGGCAGTTCAGCCCTGGACTGTGTTGCTCCAGCCCCTGCTCTCGTCCACTCTACTACATTGCATTGACCACTAGACCAATTGAACATGGTCCTGGGTGAAGTGACATTACATTTGTTTTCCTCAAATCCCACAGTTACCCTGCTTTTCTATGAAAGTGAAACTGGGCCTCAGAGAGGACAAGTGACTTACCCAAGGTCATACAACTAGGACTTGTCCCCCTAACCAGGGTTTTTGTTTTGTTTTGTTTTGTTTTGTTTTGGTACTGGAGAATGCATCCAGGAGTGCCACATCCCCAGCCCTTTTTTTGTATTTTATTTAGAGACAGACTCTCACTGAGTTGCTTAGGGCCTCACTTTTGCTGAGGCTGGCTTTGAACTTTCGATCCTCCTGCCTCAGCCTCCAGAGCTGCTAGGATTACAGGCATGCACCACCACTACCAGCCACACCAGGGTTTTAAATAAGGATCATAACCCACCTGTCCTGGGTTATGATGGGTGTGATAAAAGGCCAAGGGGAGGCGAACTCCAGCATCTGAGGTCAAGATGGGCAAATCCTGTCCTTGTCCTGAGAAATGGGTGTCCCCTCCCCACAGCTGCTATCAGCTTGATCCCATATAGGATCAACAATTCCCCACAGCATCTTCTCCACAAACAGGGTTAAGGGAGCCTCTGAAGCCTTCATGAAAGCAAGAGGCTGAACACAGAGGAGGTTGAGAAGTATGTAGACTAGGAAGCTAGGGATGCTGGGAAACTGTGTGCAGGAGCCCCAGACAGTCACCTTACTCCCACTTCTTACCCCACTTGGTGATTTTTTTCTGCCTGAGGGCATATAAAACATAAAGGTACATCTTAATGAATATTAATAATTTGCACATCGCCAGGCACTGTTGTGCAGGGCTATAATCCCAGAGGTCTGTAATCCTTCTGGGAAAACTGAGGCAGGATGATCATAAGTTTGAGGCCAGCCTGGGCAACTTAGCCAGACCCTGTCTCAAAATTTTAAGAAATAGCTAGGAGTATCCTTTCATACAGTTGCTCAGTGGTAGTGTCCCTGGGTTCAATCCCCCAAAATACATAAAGAGCACAAAAACGTAAATTGAACATTCATGAACAAACCACCCCAGATGATGCAGTAGGCTATACAGACATCCCAGAAGTCCCAGAGACTCCATCCAAGCCACATCCCTCACCCCTGCAGTGAGAAACACTATGGTGACAATGAAAATCATCCCTTCACCTTTCTTTATAATGTTACCTCTCATGTGGTAATACGTTAGTTTCACCTGTTTGTAAACTTCCTGTAAATGGGTCAGTCATACAGTATGAAACTTCCGTTTGGCTCCTTTTGCTCAATATCATGTCTGTGTGATTCATCCAGATCCTTTCATACAGTTGTAGATCTTCCCTTCTCGTTGTGCAATATTCCTTTTTGTGAATATACCAAAATTTATTGGTTCATTTATTAACATGTCTGGTTTTTCTCTGTGGTTTTTAATATATTCTAAGTGTGAGACCTTTATCAGTTATATATGCTTCCATTTTCTTCTCCCTAGATGTCGCTTGTGTTTTCGCTCTATGGTGTCTTTTGATCAATAAATATTTTTTAATTTTAATGTCACTGAATGTTTTATAATGTTCATTTATGGTTAATGCTTTTCTGTCTTGAACAAAAAACTTTTCAACCACAAGTAAGCAAAGATTTTCTGGGGTTAGGGTATAGCTCAGTGATAAAACTCTGGTCGAGCATGCATGAGGTTTGAACCCCAACATAAAAAAAAAACTTTTCTGCCATATTATAATTTTACAGCTTGTTAACTTTGCCTTTCATATGTAGGTTTTGAAATAACCAAGAATTATTTTTGTGTTGTAAGACAGGGATCCAATTTCATCATTCCCTTTTTTCAAAATAGAACCAATTGTTCCATTCACTGAAAGTCCAACCATTTCCCACTGGTCTATAATACTTCCTCAGTCATTTAGTGTCTGCATAGGAGTGGGTCTGTTCCTGAGAGCACAAGTCTATCATTGGTCCACTTATCTACTCTTGCAGCAATATTGCACCACCTTCTAAAAAAATTTTTAAGTTGTAGATGGACATAGTACCTGTATTTCATTTATTTATTTATTTATTTATTTATTTATTTATTTATTTATTTATTTATATGAGGTGCTGAGGATCAAACCCGTGCCTCACACACAATAGGCAAGCGCTCTACCACTGAGCCACAGCCTCACTCCAATATTGCACCATCTTGATTGCTATGTGTTTATAATAAGTATACTTCCACATAATTTTATGAATTAGTCAAAACCTACACATATGCAAACATCTGATGGAATTGAGATTGGATTTGCATTGAATCTACAAAACAGTTTAGAGGGTAATGACAGATTTATGGTTCTGACTTTTCAATGTATACAGCTTTCTATTTAGGTTTTGTTTTGTTTTTTGGTACCAGGAACTGAACCCAGGGGTGCTTAACCACTAAGCCACATCCCCAGCCCTTTTTTATATTTTGTTTAGATACAGGGTCTCGCTGAGTTTATTAAGACCTCCCTAAGTTGCTGAGACTGGCTTTGAACTCATGCTCCTCCTGCCTCAGCCTCCCAAGCTGCTGGGATTACAAGCATGCACCACCACACACAGCTCTATTTAATCTTTTTAAAAGCCTTTCAATCAGGGTTTATATTTTTCCATAAAGCTCTTGCCCTGTTTTGTTAATTTTTCAGTAGGTCATAAACAGTATCTTTTTTTTAGTTGTTGACAAACCTTTCTTTTATTTATTTATATGCAATGCTGAGAATCAAACCCAGTGCCTCACACATGCTAGGCAAATGCTCTGTCACCGAGCCACAACCCAGCCCAATAAATGGTATCTTTATTTAAAAAATATTTATTGGGGCTGTAGCTCAGTGACAGAGCACTTCCCTTAGCATGTGTGAGGTACTGGGTTCAATCCTTAGCAACACTTAAAAACAAACAAGGGCTGAGGCTGTAGTTCAGTGGTAAAGCACTTGCCTTGCATATGTGAGGCACTGGGTTCGATCCTCAGCACCACATAAAAATAAAGATACTGTGTGTTCAAAAAAATTTTAAAAATAAAGGCATGCTGTCCATCTGCAACTACAATTTTTTAAAAATTTCTTTGTTATCATGACAAAAGCAATAGTTTTGTTTTGGATTTTTTTTTTTTTTTTTTTTTTTTTTTGGTGCCGGGGATGAAACCAGATCTTCACATGTACTAGATAAGCACTCTACCATTGAGTTACATCCCTAGCCCAAGCAATAGATTTTTATTTTATTACTATTTTGGGGAGGTGGAATGGGACTCAGGAACACTCTGCCAAACAAGCTACACCCCACCCCCAGCTCTTTTTTATTTATTATTTATTTATCTTGGTACTAGAGATTGAACCCAGAGACATTGACAACTGAGGCACATCCCCAGCCCTTTTTTGTACTTTATTTAGAGACGGTTCTTGCTGAGTTGCTTAGGGCCTTGCTAAATTGTTAAAACTGGCTTTGAACTTGAGATCCTCCTGCGTCAGCCTCCAGAGCTGCTGGGATTATAGACATACACCACCATGCCAAGCCAAATAAATTTTTAAGTATAGATTTTTGTACCCAGAAATCTTTCTAAATTCCTAGTAATTTTAATAATTTACCCATAAATTACATTTTCTACATATACAATGGTATTGCCTACACATAACAATTCTGTTCCTAATATCCAACATTTAAGTGTTTTCTTTCCCTTACATTATTATACTGGCTATTAAACCAGTGCAAGGCTCAGTAGAAATGGCTGTAGCAGCCATCCTTGGCACATTCCCAATGCCAAAGCTATAAACATTCAAATATGCAATGCTTTGTATATACCCTTTAACCTAAAAATGTCCATTTGACTGTTTTGCTAAGTTTTTTTTAAATCATGAATAGATGTCAAATTTTATCTAATCCTATCTCCCTATCTATTGAGATGATTGGAAGTTCTCCTTTAATCTGTGAATGAGGCCAATTATGTTGAGTTCAAATATTAAAACAAGTACATTTTGGGACTAAATCCTACTTGGTCATATTAAACTTTATAAAACACATTGTGTCCAGGCAATTATCATTTCATTTAGAATATGTGCATCCATTTTCTTGAGATTGTTCTATTATTTTTTGATTCATCAAGTTTTTAAAATATTTTTAGTTATACATAGACACAATATACTTATTTTATTTTTTTATGTGGTGCCAAGGATCGAAACAAGTGCCTCACATGTTCAAGGCAAGTGCTCTGCCAATGAGCCCCAGCCCCAGCCCATGATTCATCAAGTTCTAAAACAAAGATTATATCAGCCCCATAAAATGAATTTGGTATGCTCCCTCTTTTTCTACACCCTGGAAGTGCTTTGGTAAAATTTGCATTTTTTGTTTCCTCAGTATTTCAACAGCAAAGCTATCTGGGAAGATAGTGTTTCTGTATGGGAAAACTGTTGGCTCCCAGTTTCTTCTTCAATTGTTATGGGCCTATTCAAGTGTTCTATTCCTTTTGGAGACACTTTTGGCAAACTATATGTCTGTAGTCATTTGTCCAGTTGACCTAATTTATCAACCAAATTGGCATGAAGTTGCCTTTTTAGGCATCAAATTAATTACCACATCAATGGAAAGACAAATATATCTGGGTGTTGATACTGGACAGTCACAATATCCTCCTTGAAAAGCAGATGAGATGTGTGGGTGTTCAATTGTTCACTAGCTGTTTTCCTCTTCCAGACTCTTAGGTGCTATTTCTTCTGATGAGTCTGCCTCTCCTCCCCTTCATCATCTCGTGGATTCTTTCCTGGTTTTGAAAACCCAGTCCAGGCACTAGATCCTCCAAGATTTCCAGACTCCCTGAACTGGGCCAAGCATCTGTCCTGGGCTCCAACAGCCCCTTGGACCTATCATTGTTGATGCACTGGCCATACTGCACTGAAATTCTTTCTCTGTCACCCCCACTGGACTGTGAGCTCCTTTCTGTGTATCCACAGAACAGAGAAGAGGTGGCCAGTCAATACTTGTGGAGTTGAACTGAGCTTGTAACCACTGAGTGACCAACTAAGCTTTCTGGCCATGTTTCTCTGTATATCCTCATGTACATTTGTTTGTTCCTTCATGTATTTCATTCAATGGGTACATGTTGAGCAGTTACTAAGTGCCAGGGGAACTGTTTTACAAAAGTAGCCAGTGAAAGAGGAAAGCTAGGAGCATGTGGCATCCTGGAAACCATGTGAAGAAAGGGCTGAAAATAGAGATAACTAAGTGTGTCAAATGCTGCTAAGAGGCTATATAAGATGAGGTCTGAGACTTAACTGTAGTTTGGTCAATGTGAACATCATCAGTAACTTCAGCCATTTTGATGAAGTGGTTGGGAAAAAAAACTGGGGTAATTTCAGAAAGGCATTGGAGCAATGAAGAACTAAAGAAAGCTGCTATAAATATATGAAAAGTTTTGCTGTAAAGTAAATACATATATGGGGTTTTGTTTTGCTATGCAAAGAGTTTTTATTTTCATGCAATAGATATATGTACCCTTTCTTTCAAAGCTTCTGGGTTTCCTGTTTTGAGTAGAAATGTGATGTCTGTGAACAGCAACTCTGGTAAGAATTTTTCACAGTACATTAATTCCTCTGTCCTTTCTGAGGCCTCCCCTGTTTGGAGGTTGGAGGGGTCTTCCTGCTGGGTCTAGGTCTGTTTTTTCAGTAACCTCAAAACCTTTTGACTGATTCACAGCTCATATCCCTGTAACCAAAAATGACTACAGTCAACACTGCAGCCATGTAACTGACACCAAACCCTGATGTGGCCACAACTCTTCCTCTCTGGATCCCACCACCAACCTTATATACACAGGCAGTTTCCCACAGGCAGAATGTGGAAAGACCAAAGGACTACACGTATTATGACCATGCCATGAGGAAACACAGATACCCAGGGACATATTGAAGTGGTAGCAGCAGGCAGGGTCACATCCACCACCCATTCCCCACCATAATCTTCCTCCAGAATGTGACCACCCTGTACACTCAGACCCAAACAGGAGACCATTGCACAGCAAGACACATGGTTTCTCATAGAGCTCTATTGTGGCATATAATAATAGGTACTCTATATAAATTAAATTAAAAATAAAGCTCCAGCAGGTTGCACAGGTTGGCTGTTAATAAATATCTCTCTGGGTAATTGTGCCCCAAGACCAGCTCACGACCACTCTCCCTCGTCCAGAGAATTATACAAAAATAAATACAGGCTCGGGGTGGGGTGGGGGAGGACATGCCTGGTTTCATTCTAAAAGTCCTTTTTTCTCACATCACCCACTATCCCTTCCTCTCCATGGGTATCACTGCAGGGAGTCCCATGCTGAGTGGACAGCTCCAGGACAAGGAAGGCTCTCTCCAATCGAGCATTCTCAGAAGCAAAGGACCAAGGTCCCTCACTGCACAGGCCACAAATCTCATATCAACCCTGTGGGGTGGTAGAGGGACTGCCCCTCCCCAGACCCTAGAGAGGGGGAAGCCTGTTATTGCTGATCCCACAAGCATCCCCTACGAGAACCAGGCCAGAGAGAGGCACAGCGCAAGCACCAGGAGGGACACACCACTGTTCAAAGCCACAGGGACGACCACCAGCCCAGCCAGGACTCCCAGAGTCTGGGTCAAGGGCCCCCGGAGCTGAGGAGGTAAGCCACATACACATTCTGCAGGGGCTGCTAGGGTGGGAGACTTCTTTGAGGGCTCAAGGTTTGGGTCTGCACCCTTTTCATCCTGGGAGATCACATGAGGTCTGGCCACACTAGAAAGACAGACCTCAGCCTCCACAGGACCAAGGAGGGTGGGATTCTGCTCCTGCAGAAGGACTGGAACAGCTGGTTCTTTGCCAGATAAAGAAACCAAGCTGTCTGCCAACTCACCAGTGACCTCCATCGGGGCTTCTGTCCCAGCTTCCCCTGGGGACCTCGTCACCCCAGCTATGATCCTATTCATGTGCAAAGAAGTGGTGTTCTTACCCACCCCTTTCTCTGGATCCCCAGTAAATTGGCCCTCTGTACCCAGAACCACAGGGCTGTCACATCCTGAGCCTTCTGCCCATGGGAGCCACACATCTCCCATAGTGGCTACCATAGAGTGGGCCCCAGAGAGGATTTCCGGAGGCGATTCTTTGGGGCTGTCTCCTTCAGGGCTGGAGGGAGTGATGGAGAGCCCCTCTTCACCCTCCCCATCATCATCAGGGTCCTCGGTGTCCTTGATGAGCTCCACACCACGCCCCAGGCGCGCATAGTGCAGAGTGATCTCCTCAGCCAGGGCACTGTTCAGGGCCCTCTCAGGGCCAGGCCACTTCAAGATCAGGTCACGGTCCGTGAGTATGCCCAGGGGATGGCTGGGGGACATCCCTCCATCTGTGGGGCCCTCCCCACCACCCCCTGCCCCACCTGCAGCCACAGCAGCCCGCAAGCGGCTCAGGTGGGATAAGTAGAGCTGCTCCAGCTCCTGGTCAATGGTGTCTTCGCCAAGCAGCTCCTCCAACCCACTCACGACCTCCAGACCCCCAGAAGGCTCATCCATAATAGCCCCCACCATGGGGTCCTTTCGACCCCCTCCACTCTCACTCAATACTTCCCACGTGGTCTCAACTTGTTGCTGGCTGGGTTCCAGGAAGGGCCCCGTGGCCCCCTCACTTGCATCGGGCCCTGAGGCCTGGTCCCTGGGGAAGCCACCCAGACCACAGAGAGGGGTGGAGGGGGGAATCCTGATGGCTGGTGCCTGGGGGACTTCTGTAAAAGCCACAGGTGGACTGCTTCTAGGGATGTCACCTTCTTCTGGGGGTTTTCCAGTTGCAGTAGCTTCAGAAACCTGGAGCCATGATGGGAATAGGGAGAGAAAAGGAAAGGAATGAAGTAGAGGAGGGGAGGGACAAGCAAGACAATAAGAACAAGTGACAGCCCACACCCAGCCCAACAGGAGTTTCTGGATAATGCCTTAAAGAGCCCTCTTGAATTCTTTAAACTCCAACGACTCTGTCATCCAGATAGGTATTTACGTAAGTAAATAGGTAGGTAGGTAGATTATTAGATAGATAAATAAATAGATATAGATAGATATGGACATATATTGGTACTGGGGATTGAAATCGGGTACTTTACCACTGAGCTATATCCACAGCCTATATATATATATATATTTTTTTTTTTTTTTTTTTTTNAAAAAGGGCCAGGGATGCAACTCAGAGGTACAGTATCACTGGGTTTAATCCCACAATAAGAAAAAAACTGGATCATTTATTTATGGTCCATTCCTGTCTGGGGACAAAGCCATCTTCTCCAAGAAAGGGCAGAGGGAAAAGACTTTGGGACACAGGAGTCAACAGGGGGAAGAAAGAAAAAGTAAATGGAGAATGGGAAAGGGGTCAGAAAGGCCTGGGTCCCTTCACTAGCCCTTGCCCATGCCCAGATCAGCCTGCCATATCATGTCACCTTCTCACTTGTAACATAAGCCAGGATATGCACATCAAGCACAGGGAAATGAAGAGGAATGAGAATGGAAAGCCATATATCAGGACCTGGCACACAGCAGGGCTAAATCAATAGGAAGTGGCTATTGCTCCCTTGCCAGCTAAGTCTGACTTAAGTGACATAAACCAAGTATATTTCAACCAGATACCTCCCTTGCCAGGGTTGGTGTCTCATGATGAAGAAATCACTATTCTTACTTTCTTACGAGTATCAAATGTGTACAGATAAGGTGAATGAAGGAAGCACTGATTACAGTTTCAGAGACCTGAGGGAAGCTTAGACTTTTCTTCCTGAGAGGCAATGGGGTGATACTGACATTCCTAGAAATAGCTGAAACTTTGTGAAAACACCGCATCACTTGCCTTCACAAATAAAGAATATCAAGCTGGATGTGGTGGCACATGCATGTAATCCCAGCGGCTCAGGAGGCTGAGGCAGAGGCAGGAGGATTGTGAGTTCAAAGCCAGCCTCATCAGCTTAGTAATGCCCTAACCAACTCAATGAGACCCTGTCTTTAAATAAAATATAAAAAAGGGCAAGGGATGTGGCTCAGTGGTTAAGCACCCCTGAGTTCAATCTCTGGTACCAAAAAAAAAAAAAAAAACCCAGTATCACTAATTGACCTGTATGTATGTACTATGGTATTAAGGCACTGGTCTGTGTGCCTCACATACATTAATTTAATCTTCACAGTGCCCTGAGATAGGTACTTCTAATCCTTTAAACTATGCAGTGCTATTATTCCCATCCTACATATGATGATCTGGAGATGGTGTAAGTGGCTTACAGTCATGCAGACAGGATTGAGACACAGGCCTTCTGGTTTTGAATCAATATGCTGCCACTTCTTAGATGAGAAAGACTGGGGTCTTACCCAATTTGATTTCCAACACTTTCTAGAAGTAGATAAAGGGAGGCATCAATAATACAAGATTTCTCCCTACTCCTTCATCCAGCCTTTTCTTTGGACTTGCCCTTTGCCCTCCATACTCATTCCCAGTTTCCCTGCCTCCATGGTCATGTGGGCTAGAAGACCAACAAGGACAAAGGTTGCCAGAACTTTTTATTATCACCCTTGAGGAAGAAGCCTGAACTATGTATACGAATCTAGAATCTGGAAAGCCTTGGAAAGGAGAGTCTATCATTCTCTCTGGTCTAGGGCTTAAACATCCCACAGAGAGGCATCTGAATCAGAATACTACAGGACTTCAGATGGGTAATGCTGGGATCCCAGAGATCAACTCCCTGTACCTCACAGTTGAGAAACAGGGATTCAGAGCAAATCACCATAGTCCTGTACTAGTCCCCTCTGTAGATTTAAAATCCAGGCCTATGAACTTGTGGCTCAACATGATCTCTGCCCAACAGCTCGAAGTCAGTGCTTGTTAAAAAAAATAAAAATAATCTTCCTAGGATCTTCTAAAGCAAGCCGCTTCAAAAATACTCCTGAACAGACAGAAAGCCAGCCCGCCCTCCCAGGGACAGGACTAGGCAAGCCTTCCTGCCATCTGGCCCAGTTCTGACATGCGTGACAACCAAGTTTCTAAAAGCCACTACAAAGTGGCTTAAATGTGCAAGTGAAAAGGGAAGAACTCAGGAAGCAGTCAGCCAAAAGGCAAAGGTCTCCACAATTCAGCTGGAGGAAGAAATGGGGGAAGAAAAATACAAAAGAAATCCTTCAACTGCCAGAGCAGCACTTTGACAAGTCTAAGAGGAACATCTAAAACTCAGGTCAAGCAACTGAGCCTATCCCAGGGTCCACAGAGTCCACAGAAGCAAACAAGTTGTTCTCCTAAACTCAAAGTCAGAAAAATGAAAGCAGGAGGCACCAGCATTTATTGTTCACTTCTCCAAAACCAGGCCCTTTTCATTGATATACCAAGTCATTTGAAATGCAGAAAGTAAGGCTTAAGGAACTGTCCCTATGCACACTCACTCCACACCACACTAATAACATACAAGGGGAGCTCCATTTTGAAGACAGTATCTGAAATTGGAGGCCTAAAATATAGATATATCCTTGAACTGTTGTCCACGATAACAATTTTAGAGGCAGCTCTGACTACAATCAAAATGAGGACAGTAAGGGAAATCAAGAACAAGTGTATACTGACTCACTGATCAGTAACAGAAGAAGGATTCTTAGAAAAATGGGGAGAGATATTAAGAACAAAACTGTACCTACAGTGCGCCTGCTAATTTTCAAGAAGGAAACCTGCTCTTTTGGCACCAGTCCCACAAATGCCACGTGGCATCCTCTCAAGGGTTGTAGGCAGTAGAAGGCCATGGCACCAATTGCTGCGGTTGTCTCGGGCAAGAACCTTGGGAGTGCTTGTGAGCAATAGCCAAGTCGGTGTTATTTGGAAGGGGCTAAGGCCTGCACACCAATCTCCTGGGTGTGAAAATTTCTCCTGCAAGGAACTGCTGAACTCACAGTACCTAAGGAAATCGGGGAGAGAGATCTTAGAAAGAGGTGGCACCAGCCTTTGCCTAGGCCAGCAGACACACACCAGAAAGATGAGTTGCCAGGGTTAGACAGTGAACAAGCAAGAGAGGGCTGGCAAGCCTCATGGAGAAAAGCAAAGCAGACTCTCAAGAACAGTCACATCCCTGCTACCACCAACACCACCCAAGAGCTGAGTGCCCTCAGCACTCACATCTTCAAAGAGTGTTGCCAGCCCAAAGTGGGTCAGGCACTGAAACCAAAGGGAAACTCAGCAGTTCCCGGCTCCCATGGACACAATCTGATGCTGCTGCTGACTCTCGGGGGAGGGGGGGGGGGTAAAGGCAGTTTCAGAAAGCTGCCCTGTGATACTTGGAATCACAGTTACCCTAGGCCTTTGCTTTCAGGAAAGAATGGGGTTTGAAGGCAGATGTGAAAGCCACCAAGTTATGTGGGACACTGCCTCACCTTCCCCAAGCAATGTCAGCCTCAACTTTGAGACTTATAATATGGCAAGGTGGAGGGAGGAAAGCATTTATCATGCCGTGAGTTTCACTTATTGCTGTGACAATTCCCTAGCCATAGCCCACCAGTAAGGAAACCATTTTACATCATAACCCAGCACACCCACTCATGAGTAAATATATTCACACATATAGAACTGAAAAATGGTTGTTCTTTGAATTTGAAACAATACTTACCTTTCCTACATAGTGTGACATGCTTGGTACTTCTATGCCACTTTTTAGTATTGGTTAGAACCCAATAAATTGATTTCACATCTCAATAAATGGTCAGAACATGCAATTTTTAATAATCCCAGCCCTTCCACCTATTAGCAGAGTAACCTGGTGCAAGTTATTTAGCCTCTCTACGTCACACTCTTCTCATCTATCAAGAGCAGATAATAGTGATTTCCTCCCTCAGTCAGTTAAGTGAACTGAAGAAATATATGAAAAGTGTCTATAAAGTGCTTAAAAGTAATTCTCTTCAAATTCGCACTGAGGGAAACTGAGGATCTGAAAAAGAAAGCTACATGCCCAGTGGTGCCCAGCTGGTAAGACACACTCCCCAGCCTGGTAGAGCAGTTAAGAACTGGGGTACCAGAGCAGAATCTCCCAGGCTTAGTTCCCAGCTCTTCCACTTTCTTAATGAAGGACCTCAGGCCCACATCCTTAACTGTGATGCCCTATCAATTTTCTATGGAATAAAATGGGTGTCATTTTTCATTAAATCCTCTCTCCAGACACCTCTGATAACCTCTGACCCATCCTATTTCAACTCTAATTGCTCCCATTGGCCCTAAGGCTGCCAACTTACATTATTAAGTTATTATCAAGTTGGATCCCATCCATTCAGTTATAAGTGCACCTAAAACCCACTGAGGCCTTATTGTGCATCATCCCAGTGACCGACCCTGGACATACACCAGTGAGCAAACCCAACTAGGAAGCTTACAATTCACTGTGGAAGAAGACATTAAAAAAATACTCAAACTCGTTCTTTCAACAAACATTTATTGAGCACCTGCTAAATCCCAGGCACCATGGCAGGCCTGCAAAATACAGTGGTGACCAAAAGCAGACTGTATCCCTACCCCTCACGGAGCTTACAGTCTATCAGTGCAGAGTTATCCAGTAACCCCTTAATAAATGTCTAACTACAAACTGAGGTCAGTGCCTTAAAAAAAAAAAAAAGCAAAGAATGTTCTAGAACAAGGGGCCTTGGCCCAGACCACAGGGATGTTGAGGGCTTAAGAATGCTTAGAATGAAAATAAGCAAGGGAGGGATCAAGGGAGTAAGAGGTTGCTCTGGAGCACTGAGAAGAGGAGGGGATGAATGCAGCCCTGAATAAGGTTTAATTTGAGGAACCATTAAGACTCAGTCAAGTAGAAATACCAAGTTCAGATACAAGGCTAAAAAAGCAGGGTGAAAGAAAAGGGCCAGAGAGTTCAGAGGAAAAGTAACAGAGTGTGATCCCAACGCCAAGGAAGGAAATGACTTTATTAGGAGTGGTCAGCCACTTCAAGAAAACCAAAAAATCTCCTATGGAATGTTGCTGATGCAAGGGGCTGACGAATACATAGGGGTGAGCAGGGAGAGAAAGGGCATGTGGCCAATCCTTCCCATAGGGTGGGAGTGAATGGGGAGGGAGATTACTACAGTGCTGGCCAGGAGCCAAGGGCAGAGAGGAGATCAGTAGAGATAGCAACACTGGCAGGGGGAAAGGTCAACAGAGAGGATCAGGGAGGGCAGTAGAAAAGCTGCCAGGACAAAAACGGGGATTGTCAAGTTCATATTCTGCAGCAGGTAGAAGAAAATTGGAACCTGGAGCATAGGAGGAGGAACTGGCCTAAAGGTGAAGGGACTTTTCCTCACCTGTAACACAGGAGAGGAGAACTTGACTTAGAGGCTGCAAATTGTAAGGAGTTCCATTCTTATGGTTTCTATTGTGTTTTGGGAAGCAGGAGGAGAAATGTGAACATAAAGAACATTTGAAAAAGTTACATGAGAAAAGCGACAACAGTGGGTGAGAAAAATACAGCAGGACTGCCTTGCAGGGTAGTAAATCGAGAATTTGGGGTGGGGCTCATATGCTGTGCATGCTATAACATGCTGTAACAGGGCATGCCTGCTAGGCTTCCCAGTACTATGAGAAAAACTGGGAACCCAAGGAGCTTGAAGTGGATGGGTTTCCCTAGGAAGCCCTCTTAGAACTGCAGGATCCACTCCACGAGACTGCTAGAGATGAACATTACCAGTAAAGGAAAGAACATGAGCAAAAGTCCTGAAGCAGGAAAGAGCCAGGGCCCTGGGAGTGACAGAAAGACGAGGCTGAAAGAACTCAGGAACAGAGTCCAGTATGAGGAAAGCCTAGAAGCCAGCAGAGGCCAGATTGGGAGACTAGAGTGGAAGGTGCTTGAAGGCCATGGTTAGGCTTTGTTGGTCTTTGTTTTTAAGAGGAACAGGTGACCTTCTTGGAGTGTTAAGCCAAGGTAGACCAAGAGGGCTCCTTTCCACACCGGCCCTGGAACTTGGGACTCTAGGAACCTCAGTTTGCTCCTCTAAGAAAGAGGGATTAAAAACAATGCAGTGGGGCTGGGGTTGTGGCTCAGTGGTAGAGCACTTGCCTTGCAAGTGTGAGGCACTGGGTTTGATTCTCAGCACCACATAAAAATAAATAAATAAAATAAAGGTCCATCAACAACTAAAAGAAAAAATCAAAACAAAAAAACACAGCTCACAGGGTCTGCTGTCAGGTGTAACTACAATGCACAAAAATATTTGGCAAAGTGCCTAGCAAAGAGCAGGGTCTCAGCCAGGTCTCACATGACAAGTTCTCCACACTGCCCCTCCCTCCCAGCTCCACAAAAGCCCTTGGTTATGTTAAGACCAGTCTGAATCTCCTTTCCCCTGCTTGAACCCAGCACTGTGCCCAGCATGCAGAAGGTTATCAATAAACATTTGTTGATGGATTATCTGTAAGCCTAATGGGGAATTGAAAGCCTGGTCCCACAACCCAGGGAAAGCGGCCATTGGGGCTTTTGAATTACATCCCAATGACCACCAGACTTCTCCCATTTCCCCCACCTGGCATGGTCATATCCAGTGCATAGGGGGTCTACAGCCAGTATTTCCTGAAGCCCTCTACAACGGGGCTCCCACAGGTAAAGGATATCCCCTGAGATCCTTCACTATTTCCCCAGAGGTCTGGATCACAGGGGGTGGCTCTTCAACAGCGCTCCAAGTAATCAGCAGCACACAGGTTTTAAAACAATAATAAGTTGAAATGTACTCGCCAGGAAAGCCACCAACCTACAAAGAAAACCTTATCGCTGATCTTGCAATGAGCACCAGCCTCCCCTTTGCAAGAGCTGAGATCAAAAGATAAAGAAACTATCAAAAAGCCATCTGCCCACTTAAAATAATATCACAAGTCATGTTAGGAACCACAGACCTGGGGCCACCTACCAAAACAATTGTCTAAACGGGCTGCTTCAATTTCTCCTTAAAACCACCCATGTATTTTAAAAGAAAAACACCCTTTCCACCCACCTTGCCCTAGCAAGGTTTTGATTTCTCTGTCCCTTGCTTTTCACAACTCTTAAAAATGACCAAACTCTGTTACTCAAACTGTCTCATCTTATAGAAAGGGCTCCCATGACAGCAGGTTGAGATGACAACTTGGGAAAAATGATAGAAATGAAAGCAATTCTGGGGCACTAGAACTACTGGATCTCTTGATCTGGGAAGTGGTTATATAAGTGCATACATATGTACAAATCCACTGGGTCGTATGCTTAAGCAGTGCATTTTCTGTAGGTATACCTCAATAAAACATAAAGGCAAAAGGAAAGCACAACACATTGAGAACACCAAGAATGAAATCCAGAATTTTCCCTGAACCCTGCCAGAACTTCAAAGAGGATCAGCACTTTAAAAAAAATAATGTCCTTAGCATTTCTACCTGGTCCTGTCATTCACTAGCTGAGTGACTTTGAGCAAACTGGCTCACCTGAGTTCCCCGTTTCCCCCCTTAAATGGAGACCATCATTACAGCACCTACACCATATACATGAACACTTGGCCTCAATGAGAGAATGGACCTGGAACTCTTAGCAGAGTTCAGTAAATGCTGGCCACTCTTATGTAGCTACTACCATGCCTCAGTTACCTTGGCCACATTTGCTGTATTTGACTCAACCACACATGATGGTCACTCCCCTTTAGCAAATTAGGGAACTGAGGCCAGGCCACACAGCTGGTGATAGGAGTTGAGTCTAGTAGGGGAACTTCGAGAACTGCATGTGAATAACTAAACATCAATATAGCTAACATCTCTATGGCACTTTAAATCCGGCTTGGTTCTGAGTGCTTTCATTTGTATCCTGTAAAGTAGGTGCCCATAATCGCCTGTTTTACAGAAGACGATACAGTCAGTTGAGGCACAGTATGGTTAAATAAGTTGGCCAAGGGGCTATGGTTGTGGCTCAGCAGTACAGTGCTCACCTAGCATGTGCAGGGCACTGGGTTCAATCCTCAGCACCACATAAAAATAAAATAAAGATTAAAAAACACAGCTGAATCAAATGTTTAAAAAAAATAAGTTGGCCAAGTTCACAAAGCTGGTAAGTGAAATGGCTAGGATTTGAACCCAGGCAATTTGATGCCAGAATCCACACTTTTGTTGTTGTTATTACTGGGGATTAAACCAAGGGGGCCTTAACCATTGAGCCATAACCACAGCCCATTTTATATTTTGAGACAGGGCCTCATTAAGGTGCTGAGGCTGGCTTTGAACTTGCGATCTTCCTGCCTCAGCCTCCCGAGCTGCTGGGATTACAGGTGTGTGCCACGGTGCCTGGCCAAAATCCACATTTTATTTTTATTTTTTGTAGTTGTAGACGGACGGCATGCCTTTATTTATTTTTATATATGGCGCTGAAGAAAGAACCCAGTGCCTCACACATGCTAGGCAAGTGCACTGCCACTGAGCCACAAGGCCAGAATCCACACTCTTTGGTGCCGGGGGGGGGGGGGGG
>NW_026000253.1:1082409-1127121 GCF_001458135.2 Marmota marmota marmota
GGGCAGGGGGAAGCCAGTGAGAACTCAAAGGGCAGTGCTAGCGTGGGATTGACCAATACCAAAGCTAGATAGTATAGCGGCAAGAGGAAAGAGCAGAGCCAATAGGGGCGGGGCAGATGGTGCGAAGGAAGGCAAGAGTAGCCAATAAGGAATCTAGAGAGGGGGCTAATGCTTAGGCAGAGCCTGAGCTGTTGGGTGGTCTAGCAGCAGAACCATAGAATGCAGGCATCCAATAGAAAGGGTATGCCTCTGGGGGGCATAGATTTATCCTTTCGCCCTAACCTTCCAGGACTCCCCATTGTCCTGGAAATGCCCAGAGAGCCCGAAGGCCTAGACAGCACCTTAGTGTGAGACCAAAGAAATCAAAAAGAATTTCCCCCTACACGCCTATCTCCCAGGCTTTGCTTTGAACCCCATTCACTAGCCAAGAATGCCCCTGATTATTCGTTAATGTCCCAGATTGATCATTAGCAGTCTCCAGGATTTTGCACCACTGTTGAATGAATGCCCAAATGGAAAATGGAAATTTTTGAAAGATTAGCTTTTTCTAACTTCAGCAATGCTGAGCTTGACTCTATGCTACCAGGAGTCAATTGGGCATATTGATAGACACTGGCTAATATAACCACAAATCAAAGCCCTGCCTTTCTTGCCAACTGTGATACTCAACACCTCTTAAGTGGCCTCACCTTCCTTCTTTTTGTTCGAATCTCTGCTCCTACTATTTCTTCCACCCAAGACTACTATTCCTTCTGCTGCTTCTATCTACCAAACTGTTTTCACTCTCCCTTTGAGGTCTTTTCTCCTACTGAACTGTAGCCTCTGTCAACTGAATATATACATGCATATATTCCCCCTCCACCCTGGGAGGATTTATCAAGCACCTACTGTATGCCAGGTTATGATCATGCCGTTGTCTCATCTAATACAGCATCCCTAGGAGGGAGGCAATTCCCCCCAGCAGCCTCTCTTCTCTTTAGGTCTTAGAGTCCAGGATGGGGTTATGGGTCAGGAAAGAATATGTAATCTACAAGTTGCAGAAACATCATTAGATCTTAAACAAATAAAATTTTATTTCCTCACCTAAAAGTTCAAACTGGCAAGAAGTCCAGGGATGCCATTCCTACCCATGCATTTTGAGCATCAGCTATGTCCTGGTCTGGCCCCAAGACTCTCATTCTTCAGCAAATTCTGTGGGTTCTTTATTGAAAATATTTCCCTAATCCACCCTCTCACCTCCTCCTTCACTGCCAGCACTGTCACCAGTCATCTAGACTACTGTAGTATCTTCCTCCTTGCTGATTCTCCTGCCTCCACCCTCGACCCAAGCACTCCATTCTATATTTGACAGTCCAGGGCATTCTGTTAAATCTTAAGACAGTTTATGTCTCTCCTTTGCTCACAAGCCTCCCATGGTTCTCTCTCACTAAGTGTAAAAGCCAAGGTCCTTACCATGACCTACAAGGTCATGCATGGTCTAACCCCACTAGTGCCTTTTCGTCTCAGCTCCTAACACTCTTCTTCTCATTCACTCCACCCTAACCACACCAGCCTCCTTGTACGCATCAGGTACACTCTTCCATCAGGGCCTTTGCACTGGCTCTTTCCTCTAGAGTTCCATAGATACATACATGATATCTCACCTCCTTCAAGTTTTTGTCAAAGACCCTCTTCTCTGGGCACTTTCCCTAACCTGTTTAATCTTGCTCATTCTCCCCAAATTCCAAGTCCTTTCAGTGTTCTCCCCCCAGAATCCTTCTATGCAATAGGGTATAGTCCAGTTTAGGGAGGAGGTAGTGACCTCAGCCCCTCTGCTCACTTGGCCCTGGCTTTCATTCTGCAAACCTGACTTTCAGCAGCATTAGCATCACCCCTGCCACACTCAAGTGGCTTCCTAAGATCCTTGGGACAACCACCCTCATTCACTTTTTCTCCCACCTCTCTAACCAATCTCTCACAAAGTAAGTGACAGTAGGGAGAGATGGTCATGGGAAGCTATAAGAAGGTTGCAGTCCATACTTCAGACCCTGACAGAAAATCCCAGACCCCTCTCCCAGGAGGAGAGAAGTGCTAGGGCAGGGAAGGTGGTCTCATCTTCTAGAATTGGTGTGGTGTATAATTACTGAGAGACATGGGAAATGTTCAGACCCAAGTCTGCAAGGAGCAATGGGTCATCAATTTTGGGGGCCTCCCCAGGACTTGTTCCTTATAAGCATGCTCCTTACCCCCTCCCGTGCTCTCTCCCACAGGCAACAACGGATCTGTTAAGCACTTGCTGTACACACAAGGTCCCTGAAGACCTTAAAGCTGGGAGGATCTCACCCCATCTTGGTGTTTCCTCCAGCCACCCAGATCACACATAGTTCATCTTTGTGTCATAAACATGTCCCACCAACTCTAAAGCCCCAACCAGTGAAAGTTTTGTTTTGAACTAATGATAGGGAGGGTTGGGGTTTTTATTTTAATTGTTGTTGTTGGGTGTGTTTTTTAAGTCTTTTTTTTTTTTCTATTCACTCTTTTTTTTCCCCTTGTCTTCACAAAGACAGGCCATCAGGTCAAATATGGGCTTTTCCAGAAAGGTGAGTCGAGTTAAGAAAAGAGACCCTCCCTTTTTTTTTGAGAGATTAGAAGGTGAAGGGAGGAAAGGGGATGAAAGGGCAAAGGGGCAAAAGGGTAAAGGGGTGGGTCTTGGTCACTAGATTTGTATCATATGAATTAGAAGCTGTTTTCAATTTCTCTTCCCCAGGTCTGAAACCAGTCTTGCAGAAAAGTCGGAGTGGATGTTGGATGACTAGAACCCCAGACCACACAGGGCACTGGAAATGCATGGTGGGGCTGGAAGTCTTAGCCATGGCCAGTCAAGAGAAACCTCTGGAGGATGATCTCCCATGTTGACCAGTGGTTGGAAGAAGGGAATGCGCACTGAGATGAGGAGACGCGGCCACTGAATCTTGGACAATCTAGAAACCTCACAAGCATCAAGCCCCCAGAGGAATCTCCAAATCCCAGAACTTCCCTTTCCTGGCATCCTAGAATTTAAAACCTGAGACTACTGGGATCACAGAAACTGCGAGTTTCAAAATCTAGCACTAAGGAAACAGCTCTCTGATATTCAGAAAATTGGTCTGCTACTCTATGCCTTCATTTTCTCCATCTGTATAACAGCGATACAGTAATGATAATAAGATGGACCACAGAGGGCTCTGGTGAGGATCGGACACAACTGATTATGGGAAATATTCAGTGCCGAGTATGGCGTGTGGAAATTCAGGATAAATGTCAGCCACCAGGATGATAGGTGATATTTGGAAATCTAAATCCTTGGAAACTGGGGCTTTTGCAAGTATAAAATCACAGAGTCTGAGCACATCAGAAGCATCAGCTATGGTGTTCATGACAGGAGAGTCCCAGTGTCCCAAGGAGCCTCTGGGTTTCATTGTGAGATTTGATTCATTCTACTAGGGGCCACTGGGGACCTTCCCAGTAGAGTGGCCACTGGATCAGACCTCTAAAGCTCTGGGACATAATGAAGTGAGACTTTTCTGCCTTCCCTAACTCAGTGATTCCTTGTGAGTTCAGGGAGTTAGTGATTCTCAGACTCCTCAATTCTGTGAATGGGTGGGGAGGTAGGGATGGACTTCCCACTTTTTTTTCATGAAATACCTGACATCCCCCTCACTCTCTGGGGGAAAGACGGCTGCAGGGGTGTTCAAAGCTCCCTGTCTCTGGACAGCACAAATAATGGTAACCGTATTAGTTATACCTAAGAGGAAAATGAGTCCTGAAGCAAGGTGAAGCCTCTGGAAACAGGGTTCTGTTTTATCTCTTTCCCTAATGTTTTCTGTCCGCACACAGGACTTCACATTCCCTCTTAACCCAAACAGCCTCAGATATACTGTCACACACAGAATGGTGTCTCTGGTGCCTCGGGATGCCTCTGTGATTTGAGTTCTTTTCCTTTATTTTTTTTCTGACTCTATACACCTTTGCTTAAAAAACTGTGTTTTCTCATGAGCCCTGTTATCTCATTGATACCTCTCACCTCTGTGGTGAGGGGAAGAAATCATATATTCAGATGACTCGTAAAGGGCAAAGAAAAAACCCAAAATTTCAAAATTTCCGTTTAAGTCTCATAATCAAGAAGAGAAGAAGCAGAGCAGAGAGAGAGAGAGAGAGAGAGAGAGGAGAGAGAGAGAGGAGAACTATGAGAACCCACCCCCTGTGATTATCAGCATATACACTCATCGAAATTGGATTATTAGAAGAGAGGTCTGTGGCTTCCACGCCGTGGTTTTTCTTCTCGGTATAAAAGCAAAGTTGTTTTTGATATGTGACAGTTTCCCACAAGCCAGGCTGATCCTTCTCTGTCAGTCCACTTCACCAAGGTGAGTGTCCCTGCTCTACCCCACCAAATGGGTGCCCTCATGGAGGAGATGGCAGGTAGGTAGGCACTTGGGCGGTCAGCGGCCTTCCAGTACAGTCAGATGCACTCAGCCACCATGAGCCCACTCAGGTAAGATCTTTTTAAAAATAATATAATAGTCATAATAAATACTAGGTAGGTGAAGTACTTAATCGGTGCTTGGGCAGGGACAAAGATAAATAAATGGATCAATTGATACACAGATGGGTAGGATTTTTTAAATATGTCAACTGCCAGTCTATGGATTTCAGGGTTTTGAACAACTTGAAATGCTGTCCAAATGAAACTGGAAATCGCAGCTGCATCTCTCTTCATCTCTTCCGTCTTGATGCCTCCCATCCCTCTTGTCTCTTTGTTCACCCTTTCTTCCTTTTTCTGTTTCTCTACCTCTCTCTTTCGACATGACATCTCTCTGTCTCCCTTGAACTCAGGCTCTAGGCTTTGACCGCCTCCCCGTCTCCATCTCCTCCATCTTGGCAACACTACATCATTGCCTTTCCTCTATCTCTTTCCTACCAGCAGCTCTCTTGTCTCACCTTTCCTCACCTGCCTTTCCACCCGGCATCTAGCACAGAGATTTGGATACAGCTGGTGTTTATTAATAGTGGGTCGAGTAATGTCGCTGAGGACATTTACATTTTACAAGAATGCGCATCAGTTCTGTTTGCCCCAGCAGCAGGAGGATTTTGAGTTGTCAGGAAAGGATGAGAATTTGACTTGAATGTGTGTTTACATCACATGAGAGGAGACCCTGCTGGGGGGCACTTCATGCTGTCATAAACCATGGTTTACTGAATAGTGTGCATGCATGTGACCAGATGCCGTGTCCAGGAAGGCAGGCTGTTCAGGACTGTGACAAGTTCATTTCTTCAGGCTTAGCACAATGCTTGGTACATAGTAAGCACTAAGTATTAGCTATTAGCATTTTAACCACATTATCAGCATGCAATATATTGTTTTTGTTCCTGCTTTATTCAAGTAATAGCACTTTTGCAGTCTGCTAAAAATAAATGTTTGAACACATGATCGTTCGTGGCTGTCATGACTGTCCTCACATCAGCATGAATTCTGATTTGACCAAATGCCAATTGTTGGACACTCAGGACATTTCTAATTTTTCTTCATAAACCACCGTAACTGGTTCCTTGGACTCCTGAAAATGGAGTTTCCGTGGAAAAGAGATGTGCGTTTTTAAGGTTTCTGACCCTCTCTGCAAATTGTTCTTCCAAAAGTTTGTCCTATTTCATGCTTCCTCTACTCAAGCTAATCCTGGGTGGGTATTATCATTTTTTAAATCATTTCCCACTGGGCGCAATGGCACATGCCTGTAATATCAGCAGCTTGGGAGGCTGAGGCGGGAGAATCGAAAGTTTGAGGCCAACCTCATCAACTTAGTGAGGCCCTGTCTCAAAATAAAAAATAAAGGGGCCTGGGGTAGTGGCTCAGTGGTAGAGTGCTTATATGAGGCACTGGGTTTGACAACATAAAGGCATTGTGTCCAACTACAACTGAAACAAAACAAAACAAAAAACTCCATGGATGTTGAGTTATTTTTTTAATAAATAAATAATATAAAAAGGACGGGGGATATGACTCAGTAGGAAAGGGCCCCTGATTCAATCCCCAGTATCTCCTCCCTCAAAAAAATAATTTCCCAACTTAACAGGTAAGGAAAAAAACATTGCCATGTTGTTGAAATTTACATTTGTTGATTATTTTTACTGTTTATCATTCACTTGTACTTTGGGGGTTGTCTATAATGTCCTTAGTCCTAATAGGGTATTCATCATTTTTCTTATTGATTTGCCATAGCTCTTTATTTTTGGAAAGGATATTAACTATCAATCATATGTATGCAGCACATATTTTCCCCCAATTCATCATTTGCATTTTCTATTTGTTTATGGGTTTTCTGTGATACTCATGATGTTTTTAAATAGTGAAATAGGTTAGTCTTCACTTGTGTGGTTTCTGTCTCTGGTTTTGTGCTTAGAAAGTTCTTTCCCACTTGAAAATGAGATAAATGTTCACCCTGTGTTGGCTTCTAGTCTCCTTTATGCCTTCATTTTTTCCATTTACTATAGAGGTTAAGAGTGTGGGTACAGGAGCCAGACTGTCTGGGACAAACCCAATCTCACCTCAAGCCATCGGTGTGATTTTCAGCCAGATACTTAACTACTCTATACCTCCATTTCCTCATATGTGCTATGATGAACATAATAGTACTTACCTCAAAGGGTCTTTGTCAAGATTAAATCTATTAATCATGGTAAGTGCTTAGCACAAGGCCTGACACACAATAAACCCAAGATCAATATTAGACATTAAAATGTATCTCTGTAATGGATCTGGAATTTATTCTAGTGTATATGGTGATGGTGACATTTCAAACTCAACAGGGAAGGGTCAGTGGGAACACGGAATGATTATTTATTCAATAGCTCTTTTCCCCCAATTGTCTCAGAAATATATTTACTATTTATTTTTTAGTTTTCGGTGGACACAACATCTTTATTTTATTTTTATGTGGTGCTGAGGATCCAACCCAGTGCCCCGCGCATGCCAGGCGAGCGCACTACTGCTTGAGCCACATCCCCAGCCCCTCTCAGAAATATTTGTTAATGTATCCTCCACCCTCCTCTATTCCCTCTATGCACGGCTCTTTGTCCAATCTTTCTCCTATGATCTGTTTCTCTGTATCTGTCCTTGTACCAGGGCCACACTGTTTAGCTGTACATTGCTTTGCAATATGATTCAATACCCAGCCATAGCCATGGGCATCCCTAGCACCTTGTTCTTCCTTATCCTTTCTTATTTCAGGCAGCATCAGTCCTCCAACCAGAGGCCAGTAACTGTTCTTATTTGGGGCAATTCTCTGTTCCCTCTTTCTTTCTTTTCTCTCCCCCCACACCCCTGCCATTCTCCATCACTTTTTCTCTGTGACTCTCAGTGTCTCTCTGTGTGACCATCTCTGTTCTCTCTCACGTCTCTCTTCATATCTCCCTGTATCTGTACTCTGTGTCTCTGTTCCCTCATGTCTGTCTGTTTCTTTCTGCATTTGTATCTGTCTGTCTTTCTCTGTCTCTTTGTCTTCATATACCTCTGTTTCTCAGCCAGTCTCCTGGATAGAGGGGCAGTTGTCAACTCAAATCCCTGTAGACACCTAACAACTCAACCAGACACAGGAGAAGGTCTCAGGCCCCCTTCTGCCGCACACCTACAGTTTACGTGTAGAAGGGTAAACTGAGGCCAAAATACAGGCAGAAGAGCCCCTTTCTAAGCCTCATGGAGACACAATAGCAGAGAGGAGATACAAGATCAGAAATCAGGTCTCTCAGTGGGACCCTGACTCTGTTTCTATCCCCTACTATGGGCCTCAGTTTACCTTTCTGCACCATGAGGTGGAGAGAGTGGGACCTAGGTTGCCTTTCCCTTTTCCGCCTTCTCACAGTTTGGATCCTGACTTAAGCACAACAATCCATGATCATAACACAGGGCCTAGCCTAAGAAGAGCAGGGCTGCGAGGGGTCATGGGCCCCGTGTCAGGAGGCTAAAGGATGGTGATGATGGAAGAACATCAGTCAGTTTGGGTGTCCATAGAACTGGCACTGATTCCGGGAGCTTCTATCCTGGGGCTCCTCCAGAGAACCTGGTGCTGGGCTCCCTTCATGAGGCCCAAGCCAGAGACTAGATAGCTTCATCCTCCTCATCCTTCCATTCCTATCTCTACCAGAGAGCTCTGAGTTTTGAGACATTGACCCAAAATGAACAGGGAGACTGAGGCCACGGAAGTGTCTATTTACCAATCATTGACATTTTGCTAAGTGTTTCATACGGAATTACTTTGGAAAATAGCTTCTATTCCTATACTAATTTATACTGAACTTGAGAAGCATTAGAGCCAGTCAGTGGTGAGATGGCCCCAGGCTCAGGAGAGGAAGATGGCTACTCTGACCTCTGCCTTCATGGACCTCAGGAGGGAAGCTGAGGGTACACTTGCTGATATTCTAGGCCTAGTGGGTGAGAGGCCCTCTGAAATAGTATGCTTCCTGTCCTTCAGGCAATTCCAGTTGGTTTGCATGACAGGAACATTGGTTTATATACCAATGGATCTGTGGACCCATAGAGTTTGTGGTTTTTCTATCCTGGGCCTCTTTGAATCTAAAAAATGATGTCCTACAATTTGGAGATGTACTTGTGTGTACTCTATGAAAGATCCCAGGAATCCCAGTATTTGAGGGGCCACCCTAGCACTCCCAGAGCTTCCAACCTGGGACCTCACTGCAGCCCAAGAAAGGCCAGGTCTCTAGAACCCAGGGCTTGTCATGGTGGCCAGATGGACGTCACCCACCACATCCGCCAGCACCCACATCACCCCACCTGGGTCGGCTGCAGGATGGGCCAGCCAGTTCTCGGAACGAAACCCGTGGGGTGAAGTCCTGCCCCCTTCTCTTCCTCCTTGGTGCGGATGAAGCCCAGCGCATCCGGCCGCCATGACGTCAATGGCAGAAAAATCTGGGGAAGTCGGGGGCTGTAAGAATAGGGCCCAGATGCAGACCCCGATAGGAAAACATAATCTGTGTTCCAGAAACATCCTCCATGCAGCTTCTGAGAAAACTAGTCAGAAAGGGACGCCCAAACAGACAGTGCAGGAAGCCGGCTGGCCAGCCCGGCCCTCCAAGTACCCCGCCACCAGACAGACCATATCCAGGTCCCCTTTCTGAGAATGTATTTAGACTTTCCTGAGTCAGACCACTCGAGATGTAGTGGGGGAGGAGATTTCCTATAAGCTCTGGCCAAGTGTCCAGGTAGCTTCAGAAGTGCCAATGGGCCAGCCATGTGGGCCAGCCATGTGGGCCAGGCCACAGTGGTGGAAAATATCCGGTCACTCACCAAAATCAGTATTCGTTTGTTCAGGCTGCTGTAACAAAGTATCACAGACAGTGTGGCTTAAGCAACAGAAATTTATTGTCTCATAGTTCTGGAAGCTAGAGATCCAAGATGAAGGCGTCGGCAGGGTTAGTTCCTTATGAAGGCTATGAGAGAATATGCTCCAGGCCTCCCTCAGCTTCTGGTGGGTTGTTGGCAATCTTTGCTCCTCCTTGGCTTCTGGAAGCATCACTTAATCCCTGCCTTCATTGGTTCACTCACTCATTCACTCACCTCCTCATCTCTCCACCTTTTTCCCAGACTCTTGGTCTGAGCCTCCACAGACCTGGACTTCTGATTCTCATACTAATATTCAAACCCTGGAGAGACTAGGGGTTTAATACCCAGACTCTCACGCCCATCTCCCTCAGCGCTACAGTTCTGACAGCCCCCATGAGGTGACAGCAAAGAAAGGAAGGACAACTGCCCCTCCCAGAAATCTCCTAGACTCTTCTCAGCAGCTGTGTGCCCAACCCAGTGCTGTGTAGCAGGACAGGGAGTCTCTCACATGCAGGCACAGTACAGGGGGCTTGTGAAAATGTGCACACAGGCACACATGCTTCTTGGAGAAAGAAATGGAGTTCTCAAGTCACCATGGGACCATGGAACTCTGTACTTGGGTGTCCCTTTCAGTAAAATGGGGGTTGGACCAGGCAGTCCCTACTAGTTCTGGCTTCCTTGCTGACTGGGATTATGGGATTCTGAGAAACTGAGGCCATGAACTTTGGGGAGTGTTAATGCTAGGGGTCAGTAGGGGGACCTGGAGTCACTACAGAAGGCTTTCAAGTAGAAAAGCAAGCATTTTGTGGCTTAGATAGGGAAAGAAGAAGAGTGGCAAATAGTATGAGCCAGGGCCTGGAGGTAGCCTTTGGGGAGTAGGAATTGGGATGACTACTAATGGGGGCTGGGTTGAGGAGTTCACACAGGCTCTAGCTCAAGAAAGCATGTCCCTGGTTCTCTCTGGCATCTGCCATGCCACCTCCATGCAGGACAAGAGCTCAGAAACAGACTCTATCCTGTCCCTGAGCACCACACTCCTATACCCAGCTGCCCATCTGGCACGTCCATCCATGCGTTCAATGCCAGACTCTTCATATCCATCCACACTTGATTATCATCCCTGACCCTGTTTGTCACATGTCCCTGATAATGTCAGCTGTTTGTTTAGCTTCTCAGGCTAAAACCCAGAAATCACCTTGACCCTCCCTCTCTCACCCACTATGTCCAAGCTGCCAGCAACTTCTCCTGACTCCACCTTGAAAATAGTCTCAGAATCCAGCCACTTCTAACCATCTCCCCTGTCACCATCCCAGTCAGTGCCAACACGATCACCTGCCTTGACTGTTGCAGTAGCCTCCAAACTAGTCCCCCACAGAGTAGCCAGATGAATCTTTAAGTCCATACCCATCACTGGAGTAAATCAATGCCAATTATAATCTGTGACCAGTTCCAGCAGAAACAGCAAAGACTGTGCCTTATGCAGGGTGCAGGGGTTACCAGGGGTGAGATTTGAAGACTTGAGTGGTAGGACGATGGGCTGAGACCTACCCTAGCTAATGTCTCACAAACCAACTACCCGTTGCCCTCGTGGGGGAAACTCCCACAGCAGGGTGGTACAGGCATGTGCAGGCAAGCTGGCCGATGGACCTGTGCATATGGGGTATGTGGGCACACATGCCTATTCCTGATAACCATATGTATGTGTGTGTGTGTGTGTGTGCACGCACACGCATGACTAGAGCTGGGGTGCGGTTGTGGGTCCCTTTATGACATATCCCCAGCCAATACCTGTTCTGACCAGTAGGGGTGTCCATGTGGTTCAGAGGATCTCACACCAAACCTAGCACACGTGTGACTCCTTCCCACTATGTCCCTGCAGACTGCCCTTGGACAAGGACCCAATGCCCAACCCCAGGCCAGCCAAGCCCTCTGCCCCTTCCTTGGCCCTTGGCCCATCCCCTGGAGCCTCGCCCAGCTGGAGGGCTGCACCCAAGACCTCAGACATCCTGGGGACCAGGATCCCAGGAGGAACCTTCCAGGGTCGGGAACTCCGAAGTGGGATCCATGCCTCTTCCTCCTCCTCCTTGAACCCCCTGCCAACATCGCAGCTGCAGGTGAGGCCCAGGGCCCAGGATGGGGCAGGCAGGGTGGGGTACCTGGGCCTACAGGTGCCGACCTTTACTGTGGCACTGAGCAGGAGGGGTGCAGGCTGGGGCACAGGAAGTGGTTTCTGGGTCCCAGGCAAGTCTGTGACTTATGCAGATATTGCAGAGTCAAGAAAGTCCCCACCTGCCAGGCCTCAGAGATTTGAGGCTCTCCCCAACCTCCCAATCCCTGTTTCAGGAGAGGAGGAGACTCTCTAATGATCCATGGGCACAACTATGTGTCCTTATCCCCATGTGACAACAGGAGATAGCTGGGGCCCAAGGAAGTGAGATAATAGGGTTGAGGCCAGCTCTGCCACTTATTAGCTATATGATCTGAAAAAAAAAATCACTTAGTCTCCATGAGCCTCAGTTTCCAAGTGTGGAGACAATCGTGGTACCTACGGTGGGGGACTACGGAGAGGAGCATATGAATTAGCAAGGATGAGGGTGGTACCTCACACGCCTGCCTTCTCCCTCCAGCTGCCCACAGTGCCCCTAGTCATGGTGGCACCCTCCGGGGCAAGGTTGGGCCCCTCGCCCCACTTGCAGGCACTTCTCCAGGACAGGCCACATTTTATGCACCAGGTACGGACCCTAAATAGACTGGGAAGAGGGAGCCAGTGGGAGAATTTTGGGGAGGAAATCCTGAGCCATGGCCCCATATGTGTCCCCCAGCTCTCCACAGTGGATGCCCATGCCCGGACCCCTGTGCTACAAGTGCGCCCACTGGAAAGCCCAGCCATGATCAGCCTTCCACCACCCACCACCACCACCGGGGTCTTCTCTCTCAAGGCCCGGCCCGGCCTGCCACCTGGTAATACCTTAGCCTGTACCCCATAACTTTAGAGAAGCTGAGAGTCCCCGAATCCTTGAACATGTGCAATACTGACTGTTCTGAATCAAGGCCCTGTGGGGGTCTGAGGGCTCAGGTCTTAGTCACATAGAAACTCTAATCTCCAAAAAATGTCACATTAAGAACCTCCAAGATGCAGAATGTCAACATCACGGAACCACAGATCTTTGCAAAGTTAGTCAAAATGTCAGCACCTGCCGATGGCTGTCTTTGAGCTATTATGCCAGAAGCCCTGAACTGTGGGGACGGCAGAGTCCTTTGGGAGTCAGGGTCTTTGAAGCACAGGAGGGTGTGAGGCCTTGTGGGCCAAGCTGCAGAGCCTGGCCCCCAGCCCCAGAGGTGCCCTGTCCCTACCCATAACAAGTATGTGCCCTGTTCCTACCCACAGGGATCAATGTGGCCAACCTGGAGTGGGTGTCCAGGGAGCCAGCACTGCTCTGCACCTTCCCAAGCCCTGGCACACCCAGGAAGGACAGGTGAGTGTACAGGGCAGGGGAGGATCCTTCACCTTATTGTTCCCCTCCCCTGACACCCTCTTGTCCCCTCAGCACCCTTTTAGCTGCACCCCAGAGTTCCTACCCACTACTGGCAAATGGTGTCTGCAAGTGGCCTGGATGTGAGAAGGTCTTCAAGGAGCCAGAAGATTTCCTCAAGTGAGTGACCTGGTTAGTGGGTATAGGTCTAAGATGCAGATCTCCACTCAGGCTTCCTCTCAATAAAAGTAAGATGAAACAGGTAAAAGCTGAGAGTGTGGATTCAAATCCAGCCTTTGATGCTCAACAGCTGTACAAACTTGAACAAGCCATTAACTTCTCTGGGCCTCAGTTCCTTCATATGTATAACGGGGCATGATAAAAAAGATGCATACTGATATTTACCTCCGTCTTACAGACAAGGGAACTGAGGTCAAAGAGGGTGTGTCTTGATCAGGATTACCCATTTCCCTCGTGACAGTGCTTGGATGTGAACTCAGGCAGCCAGACTCCAGAATCCAACACATCACATTATTGATCCCCAAAGTCCCAGGTCCTATAGATGGCTGTTGCTGCCTTCCCTTGGGCCTGTCTCAACACACACACACACACACACACACACACACCCTCCTCTACTTCTGTAATATACCCAGCTAATAGCAACCAGTACGTCCTGCTTTCTTCACAGCCAAGCCTTTGCAAAGGCTGTGCCCTCCACCTGGAATGCCATTCCTGGTCTTACCTGGCACTCACCCCCATTTTCAACAACATCTCTAACACTCTGGCCAGGCTCAAGGGGCAAGATCAGGCCTGGCACATAGTAGGTGCCAAAGGGCATGTGTTGAAGGAAGGGCAGATGTGACAGAGGGCTTGAGGGAGGGGATGGCAGCTGAGGCTCTAAGGAAAGACCTCCCAGAGGGAGTGGCCATCCCCAACTGAAACATTGAGCTAGGAGGCCAGGCGCACCATGGTCACCTGCATGAAATCTTTCCCCTACCCAGGCACTGCCAGGCAGACCACCTCTTGGATGAGAAGGGAAGGGCACAGTGTCTCCTCCAGAGAGAGGTGGTGCAGTCTTTGGAGCAGCAGGTAATGCCTTCAAGAGGAAGGTGGGTGGTGGGTGGGTGAGCCTCATGACCATACTATGCCAGGAACCAGGATAATCCAGGATGAGTGTTGTGTAAGGGAAAGGAGGGAGGGGACTCCAGGGAGGAACACAGCCGGAAAGGTATGGTGGAGAAAGGCCAGATGGAAGCCCCATTTTTTGTGCCCATCCCCACAGCTGGTGTTGGAGAAGGAGAAACTGGGCGCTATGCAGGCCCACCTGGCCGGGAAAATGGCACTGACCAAGGCTCCAGCTACGGTAAGCTACCCCAGACCTGAAGGCAGCAGAACTAGAGAGCTGGGGGACAACTGAAGGGTGCATGGGAACCTGTCCTCACACACAGCCTCTGGAGTCTATGAGTACCTGCATATGTGCCACACATGAGAATCAGTCCTCTTCCACTTGCAAACCCTTTGACCTTACCTGTCCTGATTCTGAATTTCCAAAGCAATAACAGGGGCTGGGGGTGGGGCTGAGGCTCAGTGGTAAAGCACCTGCCTAGCATTCAGGAGGCCCTGGGTTCCATCCGCAGCACTGCAAAAAAATTAAATTATGCCGAGGAGGTTGAGGCAGGAAGATCACAAGTTTAAGGTCAGCCTGGGTAATTTAGTAAGAAGACCTTGTATCAAAATAAAAAGGGCTGGGGATATAGAGTATCCATGAATCCAATCCCCAGCACAACAAAAATATTTTTTAAAGCAATAGGGCCAGGTTGTGTGGCATGCCTGTAATCACAGCTAGTCAGAAGCTTGAGGCAGGAGGATCACAAGTTCAAGGCCAGCCTCAGCAATTTAGCAAAACTGTTTCAAAATGAAAGATAAAAAGGGATAAGGAAGCTGGGCAGGTGCAGTGGCACACGCCTGTAATCTCAGCGGCTCAGGAGGCTGAGGCAGGAGGATCATGACCTCAAAGCCAGCCTCAGCAACTTAGCAAGGTGTTAAGCAACTCAATGATACCCTGTCTCTAAATAAAATACAATAAAGGGGTGGGATGTGGCTCATTGGTTAAATGCCCTGGAGTTCAATCCCTGGTCCAAAAAAAAAAAAAAAAGATAGGGATGTAGCTCAGTGGTTAAGCACCCCATACTTAATGAAGTTAGACCATGTGATCCCTAAAGCACTGACTACATAACTTGGAGGGCCCAGTGCAAAAATGAAAATGCAGGACCCATGTTCAAATTTCAAGATGGCAACCTCAGTGCATTCAAGTGTGGTGGTGCACGCCTATAATCCCAGCACTNTTGCAAGTTCAAAGCCAGCCTCAGCAACTTTGTGAGGCTTTAAGCAACTCAGTGAGGCCTTAAGCAACTCAGTGAGACCCTGTCTGTAAATAAAATACAAAAAAGGGGGGGGGGCTAGGATGTGGCTCAGTGTTTAAGCACCCCTGAGTTCAATCTCCAGTGCCAAAAAAAAGAGTGGAAAATTTAAACCTCTGCGTCACCAGCCCCTCTTGCCTCCCCCAGGCATCATCTGACAAGGGCTCCTGCTGCATGGTAGCCACTAGCACCCAAGGAAATGTCGTTCCAGCCTGGCCCAGCCCTCGGGAGGCATCTGACAGCCTGTTTGCAGTGCGGAGGCACCTCTGGGGCAGCCATGGAAACAGCACATTCCCAGGTAAGAGTGGTCTGTGCCCTACCCACTGACCTACACTCCTAATCCCACCTGGTGCCAGGCAGGGGTGCAAAGGAACTCCACATCACCACCACCCAGCTTTTGAAAATGCACATGCTTGTAAAAGCTTCCTCTCAGGATTTTTATGGCCTGAAAGTCCCCCATCATGGTCACAAATGACCAAAGAGCAAGGGACAATATATATCAAATACTCAGCAAGTGGTACCAATGTATGACCACGGTCCTTCCCCTTGGGTTGATGATGGGATTTCAGGCATATGTGGAGGAGGGTGGGACAAAGAGGGAGGAGGTCTTGGACAGGGCCTGATCTGTCCCCACCCTCTGCCAGAGTTCTTCCACAACATGGACTACTTCAAGTTCCACAACATGCGGCCCCCTTTCACCTATGCCACCCTCATCCGCTGGGTAAGCAGGGCAGCTCAAGCCCAGAGGGGAGGAAGATGATGGGGGAACCTGCCTACCAAACTCCCACCTTCCTCTGAACAACTTCAGAGTTCATGCTTCTCCAGTAAGAAACCCCAGCCCGGAGGAGCCCCAGCCATGCCTCCAATGTGATCCCTCCTACTGGCTGTACCCCAATCCTGTCCCTGAACCCAAACCTAAACTGCCAGTCGGGCCAGTGTAAGCCAAACTATGAACCCAAAACCCACCCCTCTCCAGATGTCCATGCCATTGATCCCATGCTTCACCCCATGTCTAATCCTGCCCTGATCCTTCACCCTGTACGATCTCTCTCCCTCCCCTCCCCTGCCCCACAATCCGACCCCCAGACCATAAGGCCCAGGGCAGGCCACTGCCCCTCTCAGGCCCAACTTTGGGGGAATGATCCCCTTACCCTACTCTATCCCAACTTCCAGGCCATCCTGGAAGCTCCCGAGAAGCAGCGGACACTCAATGAGATCTACCACTGGTTCACACGCATGTTTGCCTTCTTCAGAAACCACCCTGCCACCTGGAAGGTGAGTGCCTCTTGGAGGTGGTGGTGGCTGGGATGGACACAGTGCCACACAGTGTAGGAACGAGCTAACTGGGGGCTGGGTTCAGAGGCATATGAGAAAGGAGCAGGTCAGTGCCGACGGGGGATGCTGACCTCAGGCCACTGACCTGCCCCATCTCTGGCTGATCCTCCTTCCACAGAATGCCATCCGCCACAACCTGAGCCTGCACAAGTGCTTTGTTCGGGTGGAGAGTGAGAAGGGGGCTGTGTGGACCGTGGATGAGTTTGAGTTCCGCAAGAAAAGGAGCCAGCGGCCCAGCAGGTGCTCCTACCCTACCCACAGCCCCTGACCTCAAAACCAAGAAGAGGAAGGATGGACAGGAGCCAAAATGGGGGGCAGAGTAGCCCAGGGCAGGGGTGACAGGACCTGGACATGCCCACAGAGACCAAAAAGTGAGATGTCTACTGTCTTGCCTGCCAGGGCCCCTGCTCCCCAGCTGGCTGCCATCCCAGATCATTTCTTCTGCACCAAGGCTGCTTGGAGGGGCCCCAGGACCAGCCCAGCTCCCATTCCCATTCAAATCCCCCAGTCAGGTTCTCCAGCCAATCAGAGGCCCCACAACTAGCCATACATACAGCCTGTCTCGGCCACTCTCACCTCAGGGGTAGGGGAAAGTCACACAGACACAGTCACTATCCTGTCCCCTATATTCAATATAAACCCTAAATCACAAATCCCGCCTTAGTACATTCAAACACCCTCAAAGCTGCATAGTTACACATCACACATGAGTGCAGCTCCATCAACCTGAAAGCACATACCCACTGCCAGTCTCTGGGCCCCCAAGTTCAGGGTCACACAAGGGTGTTCCCAGAGCCCCGCACAGAAGTAGCATCAGTACCCTCAGGATAGCAGGTTCCAGAATGTCACACAAACACACAACTGGTCATACACAGGCTTATGCAGCACCTAACACATGTGCTCACTCACACACAGCCTGTTGGATTTGCCTGCGTATCTCACATGTGTGCTCACATAGCCCCCCCAGTATCTCCCAAGTCCCATGAAGACACACAACTGACAAAAATGTACCCCATGTCTCACTTGCCACACACCCCACTCCCATGGCCGAGCCCGATCCATGCCTCAGCCTAGACTGCAGAAGAGCCCCTCCTTTATTTGGGATCCAAGACCCCCAACCTCCAGTGCCCTCCCCAATAAACTGCAGCCAAGCTCCCACATGCTGGACGATCACCCCAGATCAGAGTTGGGGTCAAGTGAGCAAGTGTCTGAGACTAAGACCACAGCAGGAGGAACTGGTGGTAAATGGAGGGAGTAGCTAGGGCAGCAGCACTTGGCTACCACCTCCAGCACCCCACATCCCTGTCTGTGGTTGGGGAGCCCTCCACAGGAGCTCCTCAGGCCTCCCGCACCCGGCTCAAGAGGCCAGCATTCTCCTGGCGAAGGGCTCGGTAGTCCTCACAGATCTTCTCCAAGTTGCTGTGGGTCTTCTTACCCATCTCCGTTTCAATCTAAAGGAAAGTGAACACACTTGCTCAGCACATAGATCCCCTTTCTTCCACAGCTCCTCCTCACCACCCCCTCCACTGCAGCTGCCCTGAACCCCTCCCACCCCCTGTCCCACTGCCAGGCCTCTGCACCTGTCATTCCCTCCACCTAAAGTATCCTTAAGCCAAAGCCTCTGCCAGCAGCCCTGGGAAGCAAGTTTGAGGACTGCAGGGTAGAAGCTAAGGCTCAGAGAAGGCCACCAGTCTGTTCCAGGCTTAGGTACCAAGTGACAAGGCTGAGCTCCAGCTATAGGCTGTCTGGTCCCACAGCCTCTCTCTGTATAAGTCAAGGAGCTATCCCCTGACCTCTTTCAGTTCCCCTCCCATATCCAGGCCTCTCACCTGCTCCTCAAGGTCTCTAACCTCCCGCATGATAGTGCCCGTGTCCTCGATGGTCTGGATGAGTTGGCTACAGTTCTGGGGATGGCAGGAATACGAGGCTTGCACCCAAGTCAGTCCCTCCCCAACCAGCCCCCCAAGCATGCTGCTCTCCTCACCTCATGCAGCGCAGCTAGATACTTGTAGGCCTTCCGAACAGCATCATCTTTCTTGGCATCCTGACCAGGCAGAGGGGACCTTGAAAAAATTAGCTATCCACTGTCCCCCACCACCTCCATGCCACCACCCCGCTGCCTTCATCCTTCATGAAGCAAGTTCTGAGCATTATTATGCCTACAGGGCTCACTGAGGGCCTGGGCCAAGCTGGCCCATGAGCAGATGGGCCGGCAGCAGGTTAAACCCCACGCCAAACCTCATGCCAGGCCCAGCCTGCCCCACACCTTGAATACGAGCTCATCAGTCACTGCAAACGTCCGGTCCAGCTTCCCAGAGAGGGAGTTGATTTCCTTCTGAAGCTCCTTCGTGTCAGACAGGATCTGGCAGATACCAGGTTGGCCATGAGCTCAGGGCAGGGTGTCTAGGCAGGGTGGCTGGCCAGCCGAGGGTATTCATTTGCATGCACTCACATCAATTCAGGGCCTGTGTCACTACATCAGGGAGGTTGGAGTGGACTATTCTGTGCTGGGGTGTGCTAGACAGCTCTGCCTATCAGAAGCCATGAGGTCCCCATGTGGCCACCCTACTTCTGTCTGTCCACATGACCCACCCAGCCAGGCATGGTGGCACAAGCCTGTAATCCTAGCATCTTGGGAGGCTGAGACAGGAGGATCACAAATTTGAGGCCAGCCTTAGAAAGTCAGCGAGGTCCTAAGCAACCTAGTGAAACCTTGTCTCAAAATGAAAAAAATAAAAAGGGCTGGGGATGTGATTTAGTGGTTAAGCAAGAACCCCTGGGTTCAATCTCTGGTATATATTTTATATATATATACATATATATATATATATATATATATACACACACACATATATATATATACACACACACACACACACATACATATGAGACCCACCCACCAGGGCCACTGCAATGCACCTTAGTGATCTCTTCCTTCTGCTTCCGGATATTGCCAACAATCTCCAGGATGCGCTGGGTATAGGCCAGCCGGGACACGTCTCTCGGTAAAGTCTCCAGTTCTGACACCTAGGTAGGGACACAGCAGGTATTTCCCAAGGACCCACACCCCACCCATCTTTGCCACCAGGGCCCCTTCATGGGCCTTACCAGCTGCTTATAGACTTCCTCCTTCCTGCGGGCCTCTTCAGCAGCTGCCCGAACACTCTGGTGCAGTTCCTGGATTTCTGCCATCCGTCGAGAAGATTCCAGCTACCAGGGACCCACAGGCAGAGGCAGTGAGCAGAGCTCAGAGGCAGCTTCCTAGAAGGGCACCAGACTTGCCCCATGGCCCCAGACCCCACCACCTACCTCCCTGCAATCCTGGAGCTTTCGAAGGTGGCGGTACTCAGCAAGAAGTGGAACCCGGTGCTTTTCCCACTGACCCGCCAAATGGATGACCCGCTGCGCACTGCTCTCCACCACAAGCTATGGGTGGAGACATGTCAAACAGGCTGGGCCTATCCAACCCTGCCCCACCAGCCCAACCCCAGACTCAGCCCCAGCCCACCTGCAGTTTGGCGAGATTGGCAGCCCCGTCTGGTAGAAGCTCCACTGCCCGGCTCTTCAGGCGCAGGGCCTGCTCACGCTCTGCCATGCTGAGCTTACTCTGCCGACACTCTGTCTCCACCTGGCACCACATCAGCCCCACCCCCAGTCACACATCACAGTCCCCAGTGACCCCAAGAAACCCTGGCCTAGCCTGAGGCCCCCACAGGCCTCTCTGATCCTCCAGATCCACACTGATGCCCAGGAGCCTTGCCCACACAGACCCATCTTGCCCCGCCAATGCTCACAGACCCTCAACACCACCTACAAGGCCTGACTGATGCCCATAGGTGCCTCTAACCCCAATAGGTCCAGGAAGCACCCAAACCCACATCCCCTTTTGCTCCCACCAACTCAAGAGCCCCAGAGATTCCCAATATCCTCCATGAACCCTTCTAACATCTGCAGACCTCAAGAAACCACCTTCAGGTCCCCTCAAGGCCCTACTTCTGGCCTGACCCAGCCCATGGCCCTCACCACAGCCCCTCACCTGCACAAGGCTGATTCCTAGAGTCTTCATGTTGGCTTCCACTTCTTCAATGTTGCGGTTCATGCCCTCCAGCTGCTCCCGAAGGGACTCTAGCTCCTGTTCTTGAGTTGCCCGTGTGTCCTGGGAGGCACAGGCCAGTCAGGTGGAAATGCCAGACCCAGCATACAGTAAAGGGATCAGGAACCCCCCGCAAACACACGGACTGCTCTGCTCACCTGTTCAGGCTGACTGGAGGTAGTTGGCACATCTGATACTGGGGCAGCCTGGGCCTGGTGCTCCTAGGGGGCATGAGGAGGGACAACCTGGATATCAGGGAAGGCCCTGCCTCTTATGGCCTGGCCTCAACACCCCAAAGCTCCTCCTAGTGCTGTACCGACATCCGTTCAACTACTAACAACTGTCAGAATGTGACTAAACAAGGGGAAGGGCAACTAAAGTGTCTGCTCTCAGAGAAACCTCCCTGGTCCAGATGTAGCAGCCCTAAATGCCCATGAGAAGGACGAGGGTCCCTCTGGGTGAGTATCCAAGGAGAGAAGATATATCCAGAGGAAAATGACTGGGGAAAGATGGGGTTTGTACCAAAAGCACCCCTCTACACTTACATGGTTCCCACCTGTATGCTCTTTCTCCACTGATGTCCCAAGAAGCTAGGGAAGCCCTCTGAACACCTTCCCTGAGGGAAAGGGCCTACCTTGTGGGTATATGGGACCTTATGTGAATAAAAGCTGCATTTATATATAAAGCAGCCCTCACCAGATCAGCACCCCAACATCCACTCAGGCCCACCCACCAGATGAAAGGTGAACTTCTCTGAATGTGTGAAGCGGGATCCCTTGGGGGCGCCAGTCCTGGCCCCAGCACCCCAGCCCTGAAGCAGCTCCCCCAGGTCTCGGGCTTGTGTGGGCGCTGCAAGTGGGCTCCAGGTCTGGCGCAGATGCTCAGCCAACTGTCTGTGGAGCCGCTGCCGTGGAGCCTGGGTGTCCTCCTGGAGAGAGCAGGCAAGGGAACAGGAGGATGTTGAAGCCTACTGGACCCCAAGGCCCTGCCTCCTCCAGAGACCACCTGATAAGTCACACCCTTCTTCCAGCCTTTCCACCAAGTCAGGTCCCTTCCTCCACAGGCTTGTGAGCTCCCTGAAGACTGGGAGGGACCTCTTCCCCACAGCCACACTTCTCTCTACCTACTTGCTCCCCACCCTGGAAAAGATGTGGGTAGAGAGAGAAGCCTGGAGCCCCTAATCAGAGAGACCCACAGAAAGGGATGTGTGGGACAGAACAGAGACAGAAAATCAAAGAAGCAAGGCAAACAGTTAGAGAGAGACAGAGTTAGAGAGAGGAGAGATAAGGCAAGAAAGAGACAAGAACACAGTTTCAAGACAACCGGGGAAATTTGATTTGAAAAGCACTGGGCTATACCTGGGGTGGGACGCGAGGTGCCCGGCGTACCCAGTCCTCGTCACCAGGGCGATCCCGGCCTATATGCTGACAGAGTTGGATGGCATGGTGTTCAAGGAGTGAGGCCGCCCTCCCCGAAGGCCGGGGCACCTGTGCAGGGACTGGCAGCAGAAGGGGACTCGTCTGGAACTCCCGTGTCTCTGGAGACAGGAACAGAGTCAGCCGGCCCTCCTGCGTAAAGACGTACCTCTGCTCTGCTCCCCAACCTTCCCCAAAGCCTTAGCCTTACCTCCTCTGGAACTCAACTCAGGCATGACCAGCGTGCTGGCATGGAAAGGATGCTGGAGGGCTGAGCCCTGGAGGGAGAGCAGAGTCAGAGTCTCTAGGACAAAGTGGGACAGGGGTCACTGGTGAAGGGGCCAACAACCTGGGCAACCAGATGGGGATAAGAAAGGTAAGGTGGGGACAAGCACAGACAGGAGTCGGGGATCCCACCTGGAGGTTCTGTAGCTTGGGTGTTCGAAGGAGAGGTGGGACCCAGGGCAGGGCCAGCTGGTCCCGGATTTGGCTCCCAATGGCCCGGAGGAGAATAGCTGAGTCACCTATGGGGGTTGGGGAAGAAGTGTTCAACAGATGACGATGCCACAAATCCAAAAGTAAATACTCTGGGAAATCAGCCATGGCTCCTGATTCCTCAGCCAGAAATGCAGATCAGTCTCACAGTCATTCATCAAACACTGACTGAGCACAAACTAGGTACTAATCACTGTTTTGGACACTAGGGTCACCTCAGGGAATAAAGTGGAAAAGGTTCCCATCTTCATGGAACCCACAAGCTAGTAGAGGAGAAAGTTCATGATGAGAATCATAAGAATGATCTAGATCAAGATGGCAAGCCAGAGAGGAGGTCTGCTGAGAGGAGGCTGGAATGTTCCACAAAACAGTGAGAGAAAGGCCTCCCTGAGGTGATGTTGAAACAGAACGTAGACCTGGCATAAACCATGAGGTATGGGGGAAGAATGATACAGGGATACAAAGGCCCTGAGGCTGCAGCATGCCTGGAGCATCACACTGAGGAAGGTGCAGGAGGTGAGTTGGGGAGGCCCTCCAAGTACACACTCATCACCTGGGTCACCCAGCCCCCAGTCTCAGAAGACCTGCTATGCTTACATCCCCTCTAGCCCCAGTTCTCCTGCCTAGCTCTCCCAAACACACACACACACACACACACACACACTTGGCAGGCAACAGTTTTGCCATCTCTTACAGCCCCTCTCATCCCAAGTACACACTCCACTCCCCCACCCCCATCCCCTAGACCCTGTACCTGCAGGCTGGTCTGCATCCTCAGAGGCATCGGTGGGCAGACGCTCAGCCAAGAAGAGAAGCAGGTCCCTGAGGTCAGGCTCACTGGGGTAGAGGAAGTTCTGATAGCCAAGCTCCAAGGGATAGCCCAGGTCCTGGGGGTTATCAGGTGTTAATCAGGGGACACTGCCTGGCTGGGGAGGTTGGCCCCTATCGGCCAGGTAGGTAGGATCCTCTTGCCCTGGGAGCCCTGGCCTAGGTCATACCTGCTCACACTCTCTCACCAGCCACTACCCTCTCCACCTTCTCTTGGCTCCCCAAGGCCTCCAGGGCCCCCAGGGAACCCCAGAGTAATTACAATCAATGCTATAGAGAGGGAAAAAGGAGATTAAAGCTCTGACCTTGCTAACTATGAGTCAAAATCCAGAGGCCATAAAAGAGAAGATGGGATTTCTGCCTATATGAAAACAAATAAACAATTTCCAGAAAATATAATTAGCAAAATCAAGAGTTATGATGAGTTGGGAAAAAAGTATTTGGAGCCCCCTATCATTGGCAGTAGTGAATCTACCTATTATATAAAGAGTGCCTAAATATAAGCAGGCAGGGCTGGAGATGTGGCTCAGCTGGAGAACATCTGCCCAATATAGATGAAGCGATGGGTTCCAACCCCAGCACTGCAAAACATAAAATGATATAAACAGGCAAAAACAGACCAGCAGCATAATAGAGCACAATGAAAGGACTCCTGAGAGTTCTAGGTGGGACTGGGAAACAGGCCTAGAGAGAAAGAAAAACTTGTTCTGCCAGAGATGCTGTTGCTCTAGAGCTTCGTGGATCCTGAAAGCCAACTTCCAGGATTCAAACCCAAGTACTGCCTCTTATAACCTTGTGACCTCAGGCCTATCACTTAACCTCTCTGTGCTGCACTTTCTCCATCTGAAAAAAAAAAGAGATACCAAAAATACCTACCCCAGAAGATTGTCATAAGAATGAAATGAGTCACCACAGTGCCTGGTACAGAGTACACTCTAAATGCATCCTTATTATATATGTATGTGAGTTCTGGGTCACTGTGTAACTTCTTTTTATTTTGAAGGGTCATAGTCCAAAAAAAAGTGTGAAAACCACTAGCTCTTAAGCTACTTTACTCCTTTGTGGTTTGTTGTTGTTATTGTTGTTGTTGACATCTGCAATCAAATAATTCTGACTGATATGGAAACTTGTTCCAGGAGTAGAATATGTGTGGTAGCAGATGCCAAAATATGGAAGTGGATGAGGCACAGAAAGGGGTACAAGGTGAAGGGCACATGCAGAGGAAGAAATAAGAATGCAGCAATAATGAGTAAGAGCCTTTCTGCCTGCCACTGACAAACCAAGGCTGGACAATCCCATGTACCTTTATGACCACCAAAAAAGCTATTCTTTGCCCCACACTAAAGTTAGTGTGAGCCAAAGTAAGTCAACATGAATCCAGTGGCAGTCAGCCCTGAAAAAAGAGAAGAACAGAGAATTGCAAAGGTCTGACACCTACTTGGCACTTCCTGCTGTGCATACTCCATGCACCACGGAAGACATAATTTTCCACCTTAAGAGTACCATCCTCCAGGACATAGCCCTAGGCCAGAGGACAGACTGTCTGCCTTATGAGGCCATCAAGAGCACCAGATAGAAGATTCTGAGAACTCCTGACAGGTAAGTAAACTTGAGAGTGAAGAGATGAGAAAAAGACAGAAAGTGCACAAGCATGGTCCAAATGCAACATCTCTGACCACCCTGTCCCTTTTGTCTAAATGGAAGTTTTCACTGAAGCTATTCTACTGTCCCTCTGCCACCATATACTTACTAGGTATATTGGAAGTCTTTACGATCACCATGTTGCCACAGGTTGCTGAAATGCAAGCATCCCCATCAGACCTATCCATTAATGCCACTGACACAAAGCTTATATATCCATTTATTCATTTCATTAATTCAATTTTACTTTTTTTGTGCTGGGGATTGAACCCAGGGCCTCGTGCATGCCAAGCACACTCTAAAACTGAGCTACATACTTAGGCCTCCCCACTTTTTTGGTGCTACATGGGATTGAACCCAGGGGTACTATGACTGAGCATTCCTTTCTATATATTCTTTTAATTGTAAAACAAGGTCTTGCTCAATTGCTTGAAGGTCTTGCTCAATTGCTGAAACTAGCCTCAAACTTGGATCCTCCTGCCTCAGCCTGCTAATAGCTGGGATTATAGATGTGCACCACTGTGCCCAGCCCTAGCCCCTTATTTTTAATCCTCACAGCAATTCTACATGGTAGGTACAATTCTCACATCCATTCTGCAGATGTAGAAAATTAGGACCAAACGAGTTAAAGAGACTGGCCCCAAGTCACAGAGCCAGGGAGCCACAAGAAACAGCATTACTCAGCCCTCCAGAATATAGTAACTGGACACAGCTCTGAATGGGGGAGGGGGGAGGGCATCATTGGAAAGGTGCCTTACTTGATCTATCAGAGAGACATTTTTAGAATTGCTATGAGAGGCAGGATGCATGAGGTTGCCACAGGGGGAATGTAAGAGAGATTGTTTGAGTTAACCAGTATATCTTTCTTTGGGTAACCATCCTTCTCACAAATCAATGGGATCGTGAAGGAGCAGCCAATCACAGCGTCCTACCAAATGACCATGGGATTCAGGATGGACCAACAAGGGAACACAGTGATTAGTTTAAGAAACAGCATGTTACTTAAGCAGGGCCTTTCCTGGAACTGATAAATGGATACTATAGGGAGGAAAATATATTGATGCTAAGCTTGAAGCATGGAAGGTAGGGGCAGCCCAGGTGTAAATAGGATAAACTCATTTAATATTCATAACAACTTTACTTTTATAATCTCCACTTCACAGATAAGAAAACTAAAGCCTAGAAGGGTTAGAGTCACACTGTTAGCAAGTGGTACAGCCAAGGTCTGAACTACTCACCGGTTTGGTCACTAAGCAGCAACCTTAACCACTAATGAATGCTAAGCCACAAAGAGAGATGGCAGAGAGGAAAGTCAAGAGTTTCAAAGGAGCATGGTTACTTTGTGAAGGAGGAAGGAAGAAGATGTGTATAATGGGGGGAGGGCACTCACCATGCAGGCCTGAGCCAGGCTCATGGCCAGGCGGAACCGGGCAGACATGGCCAGAGGCAGCAGGGGGCTGAGGCTAGAGCCCACAGCAGGGTTAATCACTCGCAGGCAGCGAACCACAGCCTCTACCACCAGCTCAGTGGTGAAGGCTCGTAGGGTCTGCACATCTGGAGGGACCGCCCTGGAGAAGAAAGAGACAGGATCTATGGAGGCAGTAATCAGGATACAGTGATCAGGATGGGCCATGCAGCCTTCTAAAAGCTCTAGAATAGACCCGGGTTGGAAAGGATGCCCAAGTTCAAAAGTTCAAACAAATCCTAAGTATTGGTGACTGTGACTTCCATTTGGATAAAAAGAACTAGCTTCATTCTCCAGTCCTTGTTGTAGGAGAATGGTAGATAAGACAGATCTCAGTTTAGAAAAATCTCAGATTTTCTCTAGGCTTCAAAGCCTCAAATTTTGGGGGTCTGTGAAGGTGAAAGGGCCCACGTGGCATATTCTCTGTATTTCTGGGTCCCCAGAATTACATTCTCTACATGTCAGAAACTCCTAGATACTGAGCTACTAGGATTTAGAGAAGACTTCATGTTGCAAAGTCTGGGGTTTTCAGGAGTTTCAAATGTCAGGTCCCTAGGTGTCAAGATCCCCGTATATTAAGACCTCTAGTTTCAAACAAAACAAAAATCAGGCACCCTATGTCCGCATCCTGAGTCTTTTAGGACCCTCAAATGGAAGAGTCTTGGTGTGTCAGAAGTGACCAAGTGCTGATGTCACCAGATGTGCTGATGTCCTGGGCTTTTAAAAGCCCAAGGTGTTTGGGAAACTAAACTTGGAAGGCTCCACATTACGCAGTTCTAGGGTTTTTGAGTTACTCCAGTGCTAGAGTCCGGGGATTTTAAGTTCCCTGGTTCTCAAGGTGCAGGTGTCTCAGAGTCTGAAGGTATCAAGTTCCCAGCGTATTGATATCAAGATCCATACATTTCCGTGTCACGGTTCTTGAAATTCCAAGGCTTTTAGGTCTCCGGGCGTCTGGGTCCCAGAGTCTGGGTTTACCAAATGTTGAGGTAAAAGGACTTGGGAAGACCCTATGGTTGGGATGTGTGCGTGGGGTCTTAGATCCCTGGAAGTTGGAACCCTAAATATAGTGCCGGGTTTTAAGGTTCCCGGGTAATGGGGGGTCCTGGGTTTTGGAGTCCCGGATGTGGTCATTTGTGGGCGAGGGGGGCTGCGTACTTACGTGCCAGCCTGGCGCAAGGAATGGATGAGGATTCGGTCTGCCTCCTCCATGGTGGAGCCGAGTCGGAGTCGGGGGCTGGGTCCAGCACTGAATCTGAGAAAGTGGGGCGCAGTTGTTGAACCCCCGCTTCGCGCTCAGGCTGCAATGAGCGTCACGGGACGAGCGGGGAAAATTGGGAAGTGTAGTTCCGTGAGCGAGCGCGTCGTGTGCGGGATGCGAATGCGCGCGCGCGCAAACCTTGATAGCGCAATGGCTGCTGGGAATTGTAGTTTTACTAGCGGTCCCATGGTCTCTTTAAATGGGAAAAACGAACTGTATTGGGAGGGGGGACGGGAGCTTCATTTAAGTCAGCATTCATCTTCTAGGCTATAAAAGAGTATAAGTGAAGGGCAGGGGTTTATTTATTTGTTTATTTTGTTCGTTTATTTATTTATCTATATTTTTTGCCGAGCTGGGATTGTACCCAGGGCCTCGGGAATGTTAGGCAAAAGGGCAGGGGTTTTAACTGATTCCCTGCGTCTTGCTTTCCCCATCTGAAAAATGGAACTATTTTTTTTTTAATATTTATTTAGTTAGTTAGTTTTCAGCGGACACAACATCTTTGTTTGTATGTGGTGCTGAGGATCNTGCTCTATTATGCTGCTGGTCTGTTTTTGCCTGTTTATATCATTTTATGTTTTGCAGTGCTGGGGTTGGAACCCATCGCTTCATCTATATTGGGCAGATGTTCTCCAGCTGAGCCACATCCCCAGCCCAAAATGGAACTACTGATAGTACTTACTTCCTGGGATTAAAACACAATTACTTTTTGTAAAGCATGTTGTACTATATGCCTGACACATAAAAGAGCACTACTAAAGTTATAGTTTAACTAAGTTGTTAGTATAATTATTCATGGATTCAATACATGCTTCATTTTACTATTTTATATATATATATATACACACACACACACACACACACACACACACACTTTTGTACTCTCCAAAGAATAATGACACAGCAAATATCTATGTAACCACTATTTATTAACAAGTTGATCCTGAGCAGGGTGTTGTGAGGCACACCTGTAATCCCAGCTACTCCAGAAACAGGCAGAAGGACCATGACTTTGAGGACAACCTGAATAACATAGTGAGAGTCCTTCTCAAAGAGGAAAAAAAAAACCCATCTTGTCTCTTCTAGCCAGATTTGTCATAAACCTCATGGATGTATATATGGCTCAGTGTCCTAACTATATTTTTCTTAATTAGTGTGCCTTTATACCAAGCCTTCATATTAGATATGGCAAGTCTTCCCAACTTGATTTTCAAGGGATTTTGGTATTTCTAGGTCCTTTATACATTGATATACACTTCAGAATCAGTTTGTCAAATTCCATGGGAAACTCTTTTTTTTTTTTTTTTTTTTGAGATTTTAGTTGGGATTCCACTGAATCTCCAGGACACTATGGGAAAAATTAACATTGTCAGGAGACTGAGGCAGGAAAATAGCAAGTTTTAGGCCAAACTTATGAAGACTCCGTCTCAATTTAGAAAAAAAAAATGGCTGGGATGCAGCTCAGTGGTAGAGAACCCTGAGTTTAGTCCCCTGTACTGGAAAAAAAATCGATATTGTGTTGATGTCAATTTTTGTTTCAGTACTGAGGATTGAAACCAGGGGCACTCTAGCACTAGTTGCATCCCTGCCCTTTTTATTTTTTATTAATATTGAATATTTTTTTAAGAGAGAGAGAGAATTTTTAATATTTATTTTTTAGTTCTTGGCGAACACAACATCTTTGTTTGTATGTGGTGCTGAGGATCGAACCCGGGCCGCATGCATGCCAGACGAGCGCGCTACTGCTTGAGCCACATCTCCAGCCCCAATATTGAATATTTCAATCATTAAACATTGTTTCTTCATTTTTAGGTCCCCTTTAGCATTTGATATTTGATCCTTTTTCCCATAGAGATATTGCACATATACTATGTTTTTTCTATGTACTTCAAATTTCAAATACTATTGGAGAATGATACCATTTTTCTTATTTTAGTTTCTGACTATATGGTATAGGTATCTATTTGGTAAATATTTAATCTGTTGTCTTTTCTGCCGCCAGGTTCCGACCCACAAATGTCCCATTTGCACCCCTTTTTCACCCTCCCATCCAACATTGCTATTGCCCCGCCCAGTGACCTTAATCTCTCCAAAGCTGGGGGAGGAGAGGGGGGCTGTGTGCAGATGGACCTTCAATCTCCAGAGGAGGATGTCGGAATCTGAAGTTGGAAAAGGTGAGAGGAGCTGACTACCCTTGCAGACCCTTGGAGCAAGCCTGAGCTATGCTCTACCCTCACCCCTCTGACCCACCAACTGCCAACCTGAACCCTATCCCTGGAAACCTCTGGGGGGACCAAAACCATGTTTCCCTATTCCCATCCCAGCAGGCCCTAAATACAACCTCTTCATCACCTGAGCCCAGACCCTCAGCCTGACCCAGATGCTGCCCCTTGGCCTCCCAGCCCCATTCCATAGCTTTAGTTCCCAAATTAAATCCAGCCTCAATCCTCACCCTGACCCCTGTTCTAGAGCCCACTCAACTCTACCTGCAAATCCAGCCCCAAACTGAATCCTAACACAAACCTTATTAACCAAAATGCAAACCCATTAGGATGCAAACCCCACTCTGGTTGCAGACCCCCTATGAACTCTGAAGCCACCTAACCTCAACTGCAACCCCTAGATGTCAGTACTGTTAGTGAGTATAATCTATGACTTTACAGAAAGTGTATAGATCTTAAAAAAAAAAAAAGACTAAACAAATATAGAGCAAGAATACACATCTGACGGTGGGTGCTAAACTTCAAGAGCTCTAGAGTCAGACTGCCTGGGTTTGACTCCTGATTCTGCAGCTTCATTAAGTCACTTAACCTCTTTCCCTTGATTCCCTCTTCTGCAAAATGGAATGATACTACACCTCAGGCATTCTTCTGAATGCTGAACTCATTTAACCCTCAGGCCACCTGTACAATGCAGGTACCCTTATTATCATCCCATTATACAGATAAGAAAATTGAGGTCAGAGGGATTATCTTATTTGCCCAAGGCAACACATAGCTACCAAATGGTAGAGTCGGGATTTAAACTCAGACTGCTTATTTCCTCCAAAGCTGGGGATCTTAACCAGGCCTACTTACTACCCCTCAGAGGCTGAAATAGGGCCATGGCAATTGAAAATGACCTTAGCTGAAAACCCCGATGCAAAACTCAAACCCTGCTCAAAGCTCATCTTCGACCCTAACCCTGATCCCAATTCTAATTCAAACTCATTCAAATATCCAGTCCTAACCCTAAATGTCCGCCAAACTCCACTCCTTTATTTAAACCTAACCCCAACCTGATCCAAGATCTACAACTCAAATTTAACTTTAAATTTGCCTCCAGCTTTAAACTGAAGCCCACCTCATGACAATTTAAAGTCTCTCCTCAGTTAAACCCTACTTCACTTGAAAGCCTTCCCCTGTAAATTCTCACTCTACCTCCAATCTTAATCCCAACACTAATTCTTACCCACAATACTTGAGTACCCCCAACTCTCTAATTTTACATGTCCTCTCCTTTCTTCAAACAAAGGGATGGGATTATGTAGGAGGTGTCTATAATTGTCCGAATTATAGACTCTACCCCTCTACACTTCCCTGACTCTCTCTAAACAGATACCACCCCAGACCCCAGTCCAGCCAATGGGACAGGCCCTGGTCCCGATTGGGGGATTTGCCCTGGACCTCCAGTTGTGGAAGGTGATACCGGTGGGGCTTCGGGCCTGGGTACCCCTAGGCGAAAGGCCCAGCACAACAAGCACAAGACAGTGGCAGTGGCCAGTGCCCAGCGGTCACCCCGTGCGCTATTCTGCCTCACCCTGGCCAATCCCCTTCGGCGGTCCTGCATCAGCATTGTGGAGTGGAAGTATCCTGGAAGGGCAGGCATAAGGCTCAGAGGTAAGGGTCACCAGGGTACCAAGAGTCAAGCATTGAATCAGATGGAGAACTGAGGAGGGTCAAGGTCATCAAGGATCAAGGTCAAGAACTAGATTAGAGGGGGACTCCTCCATAAAGGTATAGTGACCACAGGTCAAGAGTCAAGGACTGGGGCTGGGGATGTGGCTCAAGCGGTAGCGCGCTCGCCTGGCATGCGTGCGGCCCGGGTTCGATCCTCAGCACCACATACAAACAAAGATGTTGTGCCCACCGAAAAACTAAAAAATAAATATTAAAATTCTCTCTCTCTACCTCTCTCTACCTCTCTCTCTCTAAAAAAAAAAAAAAAGAGTCAAGGACTGATGAGTGTGGTGATGCATGCCTGTAATCCCAGCAGCTCAGGAGGATGAGGCCCTAAGCAACTCAGTGAGACCCTGTCTCTAAATAAAATGCAAAATAGAAATGGGGATGTGGCTCAGTGGTCGTGTGCCCCTGAGTTCAATCCCAGGTACCCTCTACCTTTCAAACAGAGTCAAGGACTGAATCAAAGTAAGAGTTGGTATGATACAAGTTTCTGTGGGGCAGGGGGTAAGATCTTGGTCAGAGCGGAGGAGGTTGAGAATGTCAGAACTAGACACCTTGAAGTCAAGAGTCAGCACTGGGTGGGAGAGCCCTAAAGGAGTGTGGGGATTCCAGTGCTGCTCTGTCTGGGTCCTTGACTGTGTCCACCTGAGGCCCTTTGACATCCTCATCCTGCTGACGATCTTTGCCAACTGCGTGGCCCTGGGAGTCTACATCCCCTTCCCTGAGGACGACTCCAACACTGCCAACCATAACCTGGTGAGGCCTGCCTTGCCCTGTCCCCAGCCAAATACAGCCCCGGGAGAGCCACACCTCAAGCCTTTGGGTCAGGTCTCTCCCCTCTCTGACTCACCCAGCCCCACCCTCCGTGCGGGTTAAGCATCCCTTCCCCCAAACCCATCTGGACAGGCCCCGCCCCCAAATAACTCCCCGACTTCCCACCCCGCCCCGGCTCCGCCCCCAGGAGCAGGTGGAATACGTATTTCTGGTGATTTTCACCGTGGAGACAGTGCTCAAGATTGTGGCCTATGGGCTGGTGCTCCACCCCAGCGCCTACATCCGCAATGGCTGGAACCTCCTGGACTTCATCATCGTCGTGGTCGGGTGCGCATCTGCGCTGCGGTGGGGGAGGCACCCCACCCTAGTTCGCATTGCTGACCCTAAGCCCTTTGAATTCCAGACTCGAGAAAGCGACTGATTCAGACCGCCCCTATTTGGCAGCCACAGTCGGATTTATTAACATATTTAAAACTCATGTGCATTACCATTTTTTAGGACTTGTGCTTTACTGGCGAGAAGGGAGGGGTGGAGGGGGCTTCCAAGATCTGACCCCCACCTCCCTGTCCCGTTCTTCCCATCAGGCTGTTCAGTGTGCTATTGGAGCAGGGATCCGGGCGGCCAGGCGAAGCCCCGCATACAAAGCCAGGAGGCTTTGATGTGAAGGCATTGAGGGCGTTTCGGGTGCTGCGGCCACTGAGACTGGTGTCTGGCGTCCCCAGTAAGTGGCACACCCCTCCGGGTTGAAGGTGGGGAGGTGGGGGTGGGGCTGGGCTAAACCCTCCTCTCCCTCCCCGCAGGCCTGCACATAGTGCTCAATTCAATCATGAAGGCGCTGGTGCCGCTGCTGCACATCGCACTGCTCGTGCTCTTCGTCATTATCATTTATGCCATCATCGGACTGGAGCTGTTTCTTGGACGCATGCACAAAACCTGCTACTTCCTCGGATCTGGTTAGCCCGCCCACCCCTCCTCGGACAGGACAAGCTCCCTCCTTGGCTCTTAGGCCTTGTGTCTTGTTCTCACGGAAATCCAGTCTGATTCACCAGACTCAGGCTCCTTCCCCGGATAACCAAGCCACACCCCTATATATTTAAGACTGTGCCCTAAGTCTCTCCCTTAGTAATAGCTGTGTCCCATCACAAGACTCCACACACACACCAAAGCCCTGTCCCACAGTTAAGATGTCATCTTCCACCACTGGCTCTACGAGCTTAAGCCCTTTCATAGGGATCCAAGCCCAAGCCTTTATTCGACTCTCTTCTCAAGAGTCTCCCAGATGTACCAGATGCCACATCCAGGCTCATGCCTCCCCGTTATTTATGAGTCCATATCCCGAATTTACAGTCCAACTTCCCCAGATCCCTGTTAGTGGGACACACAACTCCCCAGTGGTTCAGAATGCAGGAGCCCACAAAGCAAGGGGAGCAAGGGGTTGACCTTGCCTAAGAAGAATCTAGAGCCCCTGAGTCTCGGGGGCTCCAGAGTTTCCTGGTGAGCAGGTGGGCATGCTTCATAGTGACAAATTCCAGTCTTCCTGTAGATGTGGAAGCAGAAGAGGACCCGTCACCCTGTGCATCTTCAGGCTCTGGGCGTGCATGCACTCTGAACCAGACCGAGTGTCGAGGACGCTGGCCAGGGCCCAATGGTGGCATCACCAACTTTGACAACTTCTTCTTCGCCATGCTGACAGTCTTCCAATGCATCACCATGGAAGGCTGGACCGATGTCCTCTACTGGGTGAGGTGGACAGGAGGCACACAGCTCCAAGGCTGCACCTGCCCTTCCACCATGCTCAGATGGGTATGTCTGCATACCCTGAGGAAAGTATGCTCTCTTCACAGATGCAGGATGCTATGGGGTATGAGCTACCCTGGCTGTACTTCGTGAGCCTGGTCATCTTTGGGTCCTTCTTCGTCCTCAACCTTGTGCTTGGTGTCCTGAGTGGGTGAGAGGCCTAAACATATTGCCCTTCTCCAACCCTTGACTCATTTATCATGCTGGCAAACTCTTAAGTGTCCTGCAAAACCCATCTGAAATGCTCCTTCATTCACTCAATCTTAAACATCTACTGTGTGGGAGGCACGTTATAGGAATGGAACAAGACTTGAAAACCCCTGCCTTTCTGCATATTACATTCTGAAGGGCAGGGGCAGACAACAGCAAAACACATGATAAAGAAGTGTGTATACATTATATGTGCACACACACAACATATGCTATGGAAAGAAAAATATAGGAATAGGAAGATCTTGCAATTAGAAATAGAGACATCAGGACAGGCCTGGTTGAGAAGTTGTTATCTGAGTAAAAATGTGTGACAGATAAGGGAGTGGGCCATATGGCTATCTGAGGGAAGAGCATTCCAAACAACAGGAACAGCTAGTGCAAAAGCTAGAATATGCTTGGCATATTGAAAGAACAGCTAGGAAGGAAATGTGGCTAGAATGGTGAACGCAAGGGGTCTGGGGGGCTTCCTCACCCTCTTCCCTCAGGGAGTTCTCCAAGGAGAGAGAGAAGGCAAAAGCACGAGGTGATTTCCAGAAGCTTCGGGAGAAGCAGCAGATGGAAGAGGACTTGCAGGGTTACCTGGATTGGATTACACAGGCTGAGGAGCTGGATCTCGAGGACCCCTCAGCAGATGGCAACTTTGGTTCTATGGCTGAAGAGGGCCGGGCTGGCAACCGTAGGCAACTTCAATCTAGTTCATTCCCTGCTCCATTCATGCCTCAGATGTGGTCCACCCTCCTGAGATACAGTCCCAACCTGCAACTTTTCTAGGACCAGTCCTCAGTGCTGGTTGAGGATACAGAATCTAGACCCAGCCTCGGATACAGAGACTCCACATAATGCCCCCTCCCCCAGACATGGGCCTCACTCTGCCCCTAGACTGTCCACCCCAACTGTCCTCTCTATTCCCACAGGGCCACATCTGGCAGAGCTTACCAATAGGAGGCGTGGACGTCTGCGCTGGTTCAGTCATTCCACTCGCTCCACACACTCCACCAGCAGCCACGGTAAGGATCCAGCCATGCCGGGCTGGGGGCAGGGCCAGGACACGTGGGCTGGCAGAGGAGAGGTGAAACATAGGGTCTCTGGGTCCTGACTTTTTTCTTTACTTTGCCTACAGCCAGCCTCCCAGCCAGTGACACTGGCTCAATGGCAGAAACCCCAGCTGATGAGGAGGAGGAAGAAGGAGCTCTGGCCAGCTGTGCACGCTGCCTGTGAGAGCCCCCAGCACTTGACCCTGACCAGCCTGGTCCCCAGACTAGACCCTGACCTCAGTCCTTATGCTAGCCTCAAACCTTGACCTCCAGCCCCAGCTGCTGACTCCCTGCCAGTCCTTTATGACAACTACCTCCTATCCCCCTCTTTTCCAGAAACAAGATCATGAAAACCAGCGTCTGGTGAGTTGGGAAAAATGTGTAACTATCTGACCCCATGACTTGGAGACCTCCCAAGACCTCCCCTACCTCCAAGCCCTCCATGACCTCTGGGCTCCCGCATCAGCCCCCACCCCTGGGTTAGGGAGGCTATCACAGCAGTGGGATCTTGACCTTCCCCCACCAGCCGCCGCTTTCGAAGAGCCAACCGGGGGCTCCGGGCACACTGCCGGAAGGCTGTGAAGTCCAATGCCTGCTACTGGGCTGTGCTGCTGCTCGTCTTCCTCAACACGCTGACGATCGCCTCAGAGCACCATGGCCAGCCTGTTTGGCTCACCCAGATCCAGGGTGCGCACCCAGCCTGCCAACTCTCTCCCCCCAGGTCCCTCCATCCCAGAAGTTCAAATCCAGAATTTTTTTTTTTTTTTTTTGGTACCAGGAATTGAACCCATGGGTCATTTACCACTCAGCCACATCCCCAGCCCCCCACCTTTTTTCTTTATCTTTATCTTTTTTTTTCCTTGAGACAAGGTCACACTAAGTTGATTAGGACCTTGTTAATTTGCTGAGGCTGGCCTTGAACTCACAATCCTCCTGTACCTCAGCCTCCTGAGCTGCTGGGGTTCCAGGCTTGTGCCGCCATATCCAGCTCAAATTAAGGATCTCTAGGGAGCCTCAGACAGTGCCTTCCTGGCCAGATAAACACAGAAACCTTATCCTGTACCATTCTGCCTGTAGCTTACACTTATGTGATGCTTGCTGTGTGCATCAAGCTCTGTTCTCTTGACATATAGCAACTCTATCTCTCTTCACCACAACCTTGTACAAGTTAAGTTCTGAGGCACAGGGTACTAATCACCAGGGTACTGAAAGTCAAGCATCTAATCCATAAACTCAGCTAGTGAGTAGCAGAGCCGGGATTAGAACACAGGCAGCCTGGCCCCAGAATCTTGGGTTGTTTGTTTTATTTTTCCAATAAGGGGGATTGAATCCAGGCATGCCCTCCCACTGAACTACACCCCCAGCCCTTTTTATTTTATTTTGAGACAGTCTCTCACTATGTTGCCTTGGCTGCCCTTAAACTTGCAATCTTCCTGCCTCAGCCTCCTATGTAGGTGAGATTACAGGCATGCATTTCCACACTGGCAGAATCCAGAATCTTAATACCACATTGTGTGGACAAGTAAATCCCACTGTGCCTCTATTTCCCTACCCACAAAATAGAGATAATGATAGTATACTCAGCCTAGAATTATAGGGATGATTAAATGAGTTAAAATAGAATGTTCTTAGAACATTGTGTGGCCCACATAAACTGAATGGCTGACTATAGATCCCACTTCTGTTTTTCTTTTCCCTCTACCAGGAATTAAACCTAAGGGTGCTTAACCACTGAGCCACATCCCCAGCCCTTTTTATTTATTTATTTATTTATTTTCATTTTTGGAGGGGTACCAGAAGATTGAACTCAGGGGCACTTGACCACTGAGCCATATCCCCAGCCCTATGTTGTATTTTATTTAGGGACAGGGTCTCACCAAGTTGCTTAACGACTCACTTTTTGCTGAGGTTTGCTTTGAACTCATAGTCTTCCTGCCTCCACCTCCCAAGCCTCTGGGTTTATAGGCATGCACCACTGTGCCCAACTTTATTTCTTTATTTTGAGATTAGTTCTCATTAGGTTGCTTACAGTCTCACTAAGCTGCTGAGGCTGGCTTTGAACCTGCAATCCTCCTGCCTCAGCCTCCCAAACAGCTGGCATTACAGGCATGTGCCATCATACCCAGTTTACAGATCCCATCCAACCCCAACTAAATGCTAGAGTTTGGGCTGAGGGTGTCGCTTAGTGGTAGAGCTACACATGTGCTTAGCATGCATGAACCCCTAGGGTTCATCCACAGTGCCAAAACAATACAAAATAAAAACAAAACAAAAATAATAAAGCCTGGGGTTGGAGGGGTAGCTCAATGGTAGAGCATTTACCCAGCATGTATGAAGCACTGAACTCAATCCTCAGCACCACATAAAAATAGATAAAGTAATGGTATTGTGTCTATCTAAAACTAAAATCTATTTTAAAAAATTAGACAGGGCTGGGGTTGTGGCTCAGTGGCAGAGCAGTTGCCTCGAACGTGTGAGGCACTGGGTTCGATCCTCAGCACCATACAAAAATATAAATAAACAAAATAAAGATATTGTGTCCATCTATAACTAAAAAAATTTAAAATTAGACAATTTTTAAAAAAAATAGTAAACCTTAGGTGCTAGCACTACCTTGAATTGGCATTTTCCTGCTCTTCACCCCAACCTTAGACCCCTCAAAAATCTCACCCCCAGCCTGCACCTGGCCTGATAGTAGCTAACCCAGGATGACTCTCCATATGTCTCTACAGAATCTAGCCAGCCCAGTCACCATGTCTCTGTCCCCACAGAGTATGCCAACAAAGTTCTGCTCTGCCTGTTCACTGTGGAGATGCTTCTCAAGCTGTATGGTCTGGGCCCCTCTGTCTATGTCGCCTCCTTCTTCAACCGCTTTGACTGCTTTGTGGTCTGTGGGGGCATCCTGGAGACCACCTTGGTGGAAGTGGGTGCTATGCAGCCTCTTGGCATCTCAGTGCTTCGATGTGTGCGTCTCCTCAGGATCTTTAAGGTCACCAGGTGTGTATATGGGGGAAGACTGGAGTCCCATACACAGCCCAGACAACTCACATCCCAACTCCAATGATAATCTCATCTGCATCATCATTTATTCAACAAACACCCATTAAGCACCTATTGCATGCTGGGCACACTTCTGGGCCCTATGTACACACCAGGAATCAAAGTAGACCCAAGTCCCTGCCTTTATGGAGATTTGACTCCACTGGGAAGAGTATCCCTTTCATTCCTATCCCCTTCCTCAACCTCAATTCCTGCTCTAACATCATCCCCAAGTTCATTTCCAAAGTCAACTCCATATTCGTCCTCAAACTAAATTCCATCCCCACCCCATCCCTGGACCATAAGTCCATCTCTAACTCCAGCCCCCACCATTCATTGTTCATGGTGTGTTTACAACACTAACATCCACTAACAAAGCCAGCCCCATGTCCCAGCCCCAGCCCCATCATTAACCACCAAGTATAGTGCCATCCTCAGTCTTCAAACAAAACCCCCACATCCCTAACCCCTAATCATCACCCTTTTCCCAAGTACAGACCCGTTCCCTGCCCTAGCCACAATCCCCTCCCCATCCCTTCTCCTGTCCCAACCCTCAACCACAAGCTTATCCCCAGCCCCAAATGTCCCTAGTCCCCTCCCCCATCCCAGTCCCAACCTGAAACCCAACTTTAGCTTCACCAATCCCCACCTACACCTCCATCCCTACCTCATCTCCCATAGCAGCCCTAATGCCAACCCTAACCCCAAGCTCAGCTTTCCCCTCATTTCTTACTCTCACCACACCCCAATTCCAAAATCATTTCCACCAAATGGCCCCAATGCATTCCAAGCTGGAGCCCCACCCTGGCTCCTGACTCTTCAGAAAACGTGGTATCCACCCTGCCCCTTTCTATCTCTGCCACAGGCACTGGGCATCTCTGAGCAACCTGGTGGCATCCCTGCTCAATTCCATGAAATCTATTGCATCCTTACTGCTGCTCCTCTTCCTCTTTATCATCATCTTCTCGCTGCTTGGCATGCAGCTGTTTGGGGGCAAGTTCAACTTTGACCAGACCCAAACCAAGCGGAGCACCTTTGACACCTTCCCCCAGGCACTGCTCACTGTTTTTCAGGTGGGGCCAGGACACCTTAGGATAGGTGGGTTGGGGAAATCCTGGAGTTGGAGGGGGTCCCAAGAGCTTCATGGTGACATCCCACCCCCAGATCCTGACAGGTGAGGACTGGAACGTGGTCATGTATGATGGTATCATGGCGTACGGTGGCCCCTTCTTCCCAGGGATGCTGGTGTGTGTCTATTTCATCATCCTCTTCATCTGCGGCAACTGTATCCTGGAAGCTTTGGGGGCCTGGGCATTGGGGCCTGGGGCCTAGGGATAGATAGGGGGACCTGGGTGGTCTGTAGGTAGGCTGCTTCTCTGCCTTTGCAGCCTGAGCTCACACTAGACATCCTGTTGAATGTGTTTCTTGCCATTGCTGTGGATAACCTGGCCAGCGGGGATGCAGGCACTGCCACGGACAAGAGCAGGTGAGGTCTGGCTCCACCCCCAAGACAGCCACTCCCTGAGATGCCTGACTAGGAACCCCGCATACAACCAGTAACACTAGAGATGCCTCCTGTGTCCCTGGTAATCCTCACCTCCAGATGCAAACTGTCAGGGCTCATGCATTCTACATGCATTTATTAAGCACCTACTTTGTGCACAGCTCTGATGCAGATGCCACGGAGACAGCAGGGGTCAAGGTAGACAGAGTTCTTGCCTTTTATGGAGCTGGCCTCCTAGTTGCAAGCAAAACACATGAATATGTAGTATAACTTGAGTATATATTAATAAGTAATAAAGAAAAAGAGCAGATGAAGGGATAAAGAGAAACCAAGATTGCTATTTTGGTTGGGATAGTCAAGGGAGGGCTCTAAGAGGTGGTGACATTTATACAAGGACCTGAATGAAGTGAGGGAGTAAGCTGTGCAAATATCTGGGGAAGGAGTATTAAGGCAAGGGAACAGCAAGTGCAAATGTTGTTAGCATTTTAAAACAAAATACCAGGGCTGGGGCCATAGCTCAGTGGTTTAAAGCTTGCTTAGCTTATGTGGGGCCCTGGGTTCCATCCCCAGCACTGCAAACGAACAAACGAACCAACAAATAATCACCCACTGGTGTGCAGGGAGGAGAGAGGTAGGAGGTGAGGTCGAATGTAAAGAGGAGAGAGGGGCCAGAGTGAGGGCATTCTGGGTCAAGGTAAGACTTTGGCCTTAGCTCTTGGTAATGGAAACATGGGAAGGCTGCAAGCAGACAGGCTCCTTCTGGCTGCTGTGAGTACAGAATGTGGGGGTTGAGCCTAATCAGGGAGGTTCTGGGGGATCCAAGAAAGGTCTGCTCTATTTGCAGTGACCCTCCCCAGACTTGTCTATTTGCTGCCATCCATGAGAGTCACCCCCTATTTCCTCACACAGGGAGAAGAGCAGTGAGGAGAGTGTCCCAAAAGAGAATGGAATATTGGTGAGTTAGAAGCCTGGGTGCTGGCCACACCTCCCACTACCAGCCATACGTGCCTGTGTGAGTGACTAACTGCCACCCTCGGCCTGTTCATTCCCCCTTTATCACATCTTATCCATGCCTCCTGTATCCATCCTCTGCTGTCCTCCCCACTATCACTGACTCTCAGCTTCCTGTCCCCAGGTGCCTGGTGGAGAAAATGAGGAAGAGGAAGGTACAAAGACTGAAGAAGCAGGCAAGTAGGCAGTGGGACCTGGTGTGGGATCTTGGGGAAAGAGCCCAGGCACAGAGCTCCCAACTCCTGATGCTCTCCTCTCCAGATAGTGGCCTTTTCCAAGATCATCTTGAAAGGAATGGACTTGGAGTGTGGCCAACAATATTTGGGAATATTGAGGTTAAAGAAGAGAAAAAGACCTTTTGTTTTACTGCAGAACTTCTCTCTCTCTCTCTCTCTCTCTCTCTCTCTCTCTCTCTCACACACACACACACACACACACACACACAATATTCACTCAATACACACTCACTGAGCCCCTGCCTTGTCCCACTAGACATACAGCAGTGAACAAAATGGACTAAGATCCCTTCCCTGCTGTGTGCAGTGGCATACACCTGTAATCCCAGTGGCTCAGGAGGCCAAGGCAGGAAGATCATGAGTTCAAAGCCAGCCTCAGCAATTTAGCAAGGCTCTAAGCAACTTAATGAGACCCTGTCTCTAAATAAAATACAAAAGAGATGTGGCTCAGTGGTTCAATGCCCTGGAGTTCAATCCCTGGTACTAAAAAAAGTAAATAAATAATTTCCTGCGGAGTTGACATTCTGGCAGAGAAAATGGAAAAATCTTGCCATGGGACAAACACTGTTCCAGGCACTTTACATCAATTTTCTCAATGAATTTTCTCTTTTGCTGTTTTTCCCAATGCCAGGTGTGGAGGAGGAAGAGGAAGAGGATGAGGAAGAAGAAGAAGAAGAGGAAGAGGAAGCAGGTGCAGGGCATGAGGAACTCCTGCAGGAAGTTGTACCCAAGGAGAAGGTGATGCCCATCCCAGAAGGCAGTGCATTCTTCTGCCTCAGCCAAACCAACCCGTGAGCACTGGGAGTGGCCCTGGGGCTGGGGCAGGTGGTGAGCCATGGAGCTGTCAAAGCAGAGGTGGGACAAAGACGTACCTCTCAGGCTTTGCTGCCTGTTTCTATGATCCTGGGTTCTGACCACAGCCCTTTTCCTGCTCCCCAGGCTGAGGAAGGCCTGTCACACCCTCATCCACCATCATATCTTCACCAATCTGATCCTGGTGTTCATCATCCTCAGTAGTGTGTCCCTGGCCGCCGAAGACCCCATCCGTGCCCACTCCTTCCGCAACCATGTGAGGCTCGGAGGGGCCTCCATATCTCGAGGTGGCAGGCGGAGGGAGGGGACTCTCCCAAGGGATGTCAGGGAGAAAACCTCTAATTGGCTGAGAATGAGGATTCATGGTGGCAGCTACAGCAGTGCCAGAAGTTACTATGTGTGCAACACATCTGAGGAAGGCCAGGGGGGGAATCAGTTTTTGACTGGGGTGGAGGGGAGCTGTGATCAGGGAAAGGAAGCAAGCCAAGGGCACTCATGTAAGCTGGGTTGAGGCAGAGGAGTCCGGATTTGAACCCTAGTCTGTCTGATGGCCAACCCTTTTGACTTGTAAAGAAGTCTTGGTGATGATAATAATGATGGAGAGAAACAGGAGAGGGAGAACGATACCCATTTAACCACTGAGCCACATCCTCAGCCCTATTTTGTATTTTATTTAGAGACAGGGTCTCACTACCCAGGGATTGAACCCAGGGATGCTTAACCACTGGGCCACATCCTCAGCCCTATTTTGTATTTTATTTAGAGACAGGGTCTTGCTAAGTTGCTTAGGGCCTCACTAAGTTGCTGAGGCTGGCTTTGAACTCGTGATCCTCCTGCCTCAGCCTCTCGAGCTGCTGGGATGACAGGGGTGCACCACTGTGCTCAGCAGGAGGACAAAACTTACACATGATTCAGTGGCTCCCCCTCTTTCTCACTTCCCAGATTCTAGGGTACTTCGATTATGCCTTCACCTCCATTTTTACTGTGGAGATTTTACTAAAGGTGACTAATGGACCCCCAGCCATACCCTAAGTTACCCCAGCATCCTTCTTACCCGCTCTCTCAGCCCAGCCCCTATGGTTCTAGCCAGCCTCTAGTCTTTTTTCCTACCCATCCCCACAAGTGTACCTCTCTGGTCCCCGTCCCCTCATTCCCCCAACTATCTCCAGGTCTGACATCTAGCCCACTGTCCTCTGGTTCCCAGATGACAGTGTTTGGGGCCTTCTTGCACCGTGGCTCCTTCTGCCGTAGCTGGTTCAATCTGTTGGATCTACTGGTGGTCAGTGTGTCCCTCATCTCTTTTGGCATCCAGTAAGTGACACCTCCCCCTGCCTACCCCATTCCTTTCAGAGCCAGAGCCAGGCCCAGTTCAGGGCCTGAGGACTGCCCCCTTCCCAGCTCCAGTGCCATCTCCGTGGTGAAGATTCTGCGAGTACTCCGGGTACTGAGGCCCCTCCGAGCCATCAATAGGGCCAAGGGACTCAAGGTAAACCCACCTTACCCAAACCCACAGGGCCCAGGCCCTTTGCCTGTCTCTGGAGCCAGGGACACTGATCAAGCTGACCATTTGCACTGATGCATAACTGTGCGGTCATAAGTACTATGACCTTGACTACTAATCATATGACCTGACCCATGTTCCTTACAAATGACCATGTGTCCCTTAGCAGTGACCGCATTTCTCTAGTTCAGGTCCCTGACATGTAGCCAAATATACCTGCATGGCAGATATTCTTGATTGGTGCCCACACAGCCCTAGCCCACATCACTGTCTTTTCACCGCGTGTTTCTGGCCACATATCCCTGATTTGCAATCACATGTGCCTGTTCAAAGTCCCCGAGCTGCATCTATCACCAGAGTCCCCACCCCATGGTTACCGTGGCCTGCAGTATCCATCAGCCATATGCATGGGTGCCTGCAGCACGTGGTACAGTGTGTGTTTGTGGCCATCCGGACCATCGGGAACATCATGATTGTCACCACGCTCCTGCAATTCATGTTCGCCTGCATTGGTGTGCAGCTCTTCAAGGTGGGAGAAATGCTGGAGGGAGGATGGGCAGAAGTCAGGGCAGTGGGTGAAACACAAACCTGCTTGACAGATGTTCTCTCTACAGGGAAAATTCTACAGTTGTACCGATGAGGCCAAACACACCCCCAAAGAATGCAAGTGAGTGTCTTCAGCCCTCCAGGGACCCCAGAACCCCCTCCTGAAAGCCATAGAGGTCCCTAGACTTCACCAAGGTCTCTGAAACCCCTAGAGCCTCCTCCTGAGAACTGTAAAGACTCCCAGAATTCCTTAAGACCTCCAAACCCCCCCCCAAAACTCCTTAAGGCCCCAAGATACATTCCAAGAACTTGAGAGGCCCTTAGAGACCACCTAGTCCTCAGAGGCTGCCCCATTTCCCCCCTCAAACCTCCATGTTCTCCAGTGTCAGCTACATTCCATTACATCCCAGATCTCCTAGCAATCCCCATCCCTGCTGCAAGCCTCCAGCTTCCATCTGGAGACTCCTTTAGAAGATAGATTATAGGCTGGGCATGGTGCTGCACACCTGTCATCCCAGCGGCTCTGGA
>NW_026000253.1:1128146-1142652 GCF_001458135.2 Marmota marmota marmota
AGGGGAGGGGAGGGGAGGGGAGGGAAAAAAAGAAAGTGTGCCATGGTATAAAGTTACTACACTAAAAACTCAGCATTGACAACCACGTTAGTGTTACTTTTCCCTGGCTGGTGATGGTGGGATTGATAGAGCACCAACTATAGCCAGACCTGAATTTTATTTTATTTTTAAAATATTTTTATTAGTAGTTGATGAACCTTTTTTTAGTCTATGTATATGTGGTGCTGAGAATCAAACCCAGTGTCTCACACATGCTAGGCAGGCGCTCTACCACTGGGCTACAACCCCAGCCCCCTGAATTTTATTTATTGACTTGCTTAATCCTGTGACAAGCCAGGAAATGGGTTCTGTTACTATCCTCATTCCTTAAATGGGGAAAACAGAAGCACAGAGAGGTTCAATGTCCAGTCACCTATCCAGGAAATGGAAGAATAGGATTTGAACCCAGCCTGTCAAACTCTGCCAGTATGGCCTGCTGCCTTCATTCTAGAGACCCCACACCCTTTGCCACAGATCTCCAACCCTCCTCACCCACCTAGCCTGTCTGCAACATCCATCCACAGGGGCACCTTCCTGGTCTATCCTGATGGAGATGTGTCACGACCCCTGGTCCGGGAGCGGCTCTGGGTCAACAGTGATTTCAACTTTGACAATGTCCTCTCAGCCATGATGGCCCTGTTCACTGTCTCCACCTTTGAAGGCTGGCCTGCGTGAGAGGCGGGGCCCTAGGGATGGCTTGGGACTGGGCAGGGTTTTCTGGGGGATTCGATGGGGATCTCCTAGAAATGGTTGCAATAACTTGGGGATGTGATGAAAGTCTCTCAAGACTGGATAGGGTTTTTAAATTCATATTATTTATACAGAACAAATAATGGGCTTTATTTGGGGATGTTTGCACATGCATATAACATTCCTTTATCATTTTCCACCCCTGTAACCTCCCTGACCCTCTCCTCCCCTAGCTCCCTGATCATCTTCCTCTTCTCTAATGCTCTCTCTGCTATTTTTATGTCGTCTTTTTTTTTTTTCTAGATCTGGGTAAGGTTTTCTAAAGACTGGTGGTTGGTGGTTGTGTCCAAGGACTCGGGGTGGGGGGGTCTCCCAGAAGCTGGCTGCCAGTTCTTTGGGTACTTGGGTGAGGAGTCTCCAGGAACTGTGTAGAGATCTCTGATGGACTAAGTAGGAGTCTAGAAGGGACTTGGTAGGAACTTACTAGAGGTCTGGGGAGATTGAAAAGAAGGTCACCAAGGAGGTGGAGCAGGGAATTCAGGGATTTCTGGGAAGTTGCACGGGTCTTTGGGTGTACTAACTGGAGATTTCTAGGGGGAATGGGGAAGGGGATTCCTGATAATGGGATTGGGGATTTAAAGATCTTTAGGGGCTTTGGGGGGAAGTTCTGGTGAGCTGCATGGATGTGTTCAGGTGGCTGGATAAGGGGATTTGGAGGTCTATGGGAATTTGGGGGGTGAAGGTCTTTGAAAGGATGAATGGGAATTTTTCCAAGGGCTGTATGGGGGTCTGTGGAATAAGGAATTTGAGAACTTTTGAGGTCCTGGTGGGGATCTCTGAGAATGTATAGTGGTCCCAAGGGATTAGGTTGGGGATTCAGGGACTTTGGGGTTACCAGACAGGAGATTCACTTGTATCTGGGATAGGTGATCTTGGATCAGGTCTGAGGGGTCTAGGATACCTCCTCACCTTCCCCTGCCTCTACTCTCCTCTGGTTCCCACAGGCTGCTATATAAGGCCATCGATGCACATGCAGAAAACCGAGGCCCCATCTATAATTACCGAGTGGAGATCTCTGTGTTCTTCATTGTCTACATCATCATCATTGCGTTCTTCATGATGAACATCTTTGTGGGCTTTGTCATTATCACCTTCCGTGCCCAGGGCGAGCAGGAGTATCAAAACTGTGAGCTGGACAAGAATCAGGTGACTTCTGATCCCAGACCCCTACTGGTGACCAGGAACCCCTCCCTCTTTGCCTTGGGACTCCTCCCCCATGCTCACTTGTGCTCTAAATTGGTTTGCAGCGCCAGTGTGTGGAGTACGCCCTCAAGGCCCAGCCACTCCGCAGATACATCCCCAAGAACCCACATCAGTATCGCGTGTGGGCTGCCGTGAACTCTGCTGCCTTTGAATACCTCATGTTCCTGCTCATCCTGCTCAACACAGTTGCCCTAGCCATGCAGGTCTGAATGCCCTATTCTGATCTATGCTAGGCACCTGCTTCTACCCTCTCCACACAATCCCCTGGGAAGCATTAGGAATACTTTAGGCCACAAATAACAAAGATCCTCCAACTGGCAGAGACCCAAGTTATCAAGACACTTGACATATTTCTTTAATCTAAGGCCAAAAATTGTAAATTGTATTCTGATTTCAGAGTTGTATGAATGTGAAAACAATGATTCGTGGCCATTTTAAGTTGCCATTGGTTATAAAATGACACCAGTTTCAGAGATTCTAAAGAGAGTCACTGAAATATGGTAATTACCTCACATTATGAGAAGTATTGAGGTAGTTGTTTGCTTATTGTTGATCACAGTCCTAGACCCCATCTGTCTTTCTGCTTCACCATTCCTGGCAAATGACTTTCATTCTCGTGGTTGTTGCTTCATGGTCACAACACAGCTGCCATAGCTCCAGACATCAAAACCACATTCAAGGCAGGATAAAGGACTCTCCTTATTTGAGCATTTTGATGGAGAGCAAGATATTTTTCACAGAAGCTTTCAACCAGCAGCAGATTTATGTTTATGTGTCAGCAGAACTGGCCTTGCCCATCTGCGAGAAAAGCTAGGAATCAAAGATTGGGCTTTCTAGTATCCATAATAGGAAGCAGACAGTGTAAGGGGTTTGGCCAACCCATATTGCTACCATGTCCCCAGACTCTCTTTAGCCCAGATCAGGAACAATTTGGTTGGGAATGGGGATTCTTTGCCTTAGACTCTTTCACCCACTGATTTTCTCCCCCAGCACTATGAGCAGACTGCTCCCTTCAACTATGCGATGGATATCCTCAACATGGTGTTCACTGGACTCTTCACTATCGAGATGGTGCTCAAAATCATCGCCTTCAAACCAAAGGTGCCCCTCAGCCCCAGAACCACCCCCAAGTGGGTGAATTTCTTGGGAAGGGACCACATTCCAGAGCTCGGGGGGGGGGGGAAGCAAGTAGGGAGTCATAGACTAGGTAGTGAGAGGGATCCAGGTGTTGACTCATCTTGTGGCCCAAGCCAGGCCCTGCCTCCCCAGTGTCCCCCTACCCTTCCCTGCTAGCTCAGAGGAGACAGAACATTGTTTCCTCCTGTCTACAGCATTATTTTACTGACGCCTGGAACACATTTGATGCTCTTATTGTGGTGGGCAGTGTCGTGGACATCGCTGTCACTGAAGTCAATGTGAGGATTGGCCTTTGCACGAACCCACTCTCCCCCCAAAACCTTCCCCCACCTCCACCTCAGGGCCCTCCTTTACATGGGTAGGTGTCTCCCACTTACATTGTCACCACCTCTGGGGATTCAGCACTCCTGAATTTAGCTCTCTCTCTTAATGAGTTCATGTTGGACTCAGCCAAAGTCTCCCTCCACATGCTCCCTTAACCCTTTTTGCAAACTCTCCACTGGCTCTATTATCTCCTAAAATGCCTTTCCTGTTATTTCCGTCACCTCTTTATTTGCCTCTACCTTCCTCTCCATTGGCTCCATCATGCCCATTGACTTTGGCTTTGGCTTCATCATCCATTCTGATGGCTCCGTGGGCTCCATTTCCTCAACCTACTTTGTCATCTCCATCACTGGCTCATTCATGACTCTGTCATCACCAATGACTGCAACATGGGCTCCATAATCTCCTCCACCGGGAATTATATGACTCCATCACCTCAACTGATGATGCGGCTGGTTCCACATTTCCATCACTGGCTTCTTCAATGGGTCATCCATTGGTCCTCATCTCCATCATCTCCATAAAATACTGATTCCATCATGTCCTCCATTGGCTCCAATGTCTCTCCTCTCCTCCTCGTCCATTTGGGGTCAATGATCTCATCATCTCTATTATCTCTGTTTTGGCCATATCTTCCTCCAGAATGGTGGCCATCTTGGTGAGGTAACCCCCCACCACCACAGGGACACTCTCCTTTTCTACCCTCTCCCTCCCTATTTTCCCAAGAGTCCTTAGAAACCCTAGCCCTAACCCTAACTCTGACCACTCTGGGGCCTAGTTTCTGAGGGTTTGGGGGCTGGGAGGATGAAGACATGAGACAGGGAAGTGGCTAGGGCTGGTATAAACTGGGCATCCCCATCCCCAGAGCTCTGAAGACAGCTCTCGCATCTCGATCACCTTCTTTCGCCTCTTCCGAGTCATGCGGCTGGTCAAGCTCCTCAGTAAGGGTGAAGGGATCCGCACATTGCTCTGGACATTCATCAAATCCTTCCAGGTAATCCCCAGTCCCACCCCTTTAACCACGCCTCGACCCAACCCCTTTCCTCTCAGACTGCCCCTTTATTACCCTTAGAACTCCAGCTCTCCAAAATTGCCATACTCACTTCCAACTTAACTGTTCCCAGCTTTCTAGCGTTCTCCAGCTGTGCTCTCAATACCCAACATGCCCCTGGCCTCACTGACCTTACCCTACTCTATTTAATCCTATGTCCATACTAACTCTGGTAGTCCTGAGCATTTTGAGGATGGACTACATCTCCCAGGAAACATGGCTGGGGGCAGGGAGTGCATTCTGGAGTTTATAGCTCTCTGTCTGGACCTAAGCATCTATTCCCCCATCCCCATAGGCCTTGCCCTATGTGGCTCTTCTCATAGCAATGATATTCTTCATCTATGCAGTCATTGGCATGCAGGTATGTGGGGACCCTAGGGAGCATCCCTTTGGCACCTCTCTGCAGAAGGGGGACAATTGGGTAGGAATAGCCCCATAGTGGGGTGGGGGTGGAAAGATAGAAAAACTAGATCACCCTGGGTCAGTCTACACATCTGTGAAATGAGATCAACAGACCCTAGGTCAGTCTACACATCTGTGAAATGGGGTCAACAGTGCTTGCTTGTCAGGATTATGAGAATAATTTGGGTATTGGAAGGTCTGAACTGGGTGGGAACGTGTGAGGACATGGGCTTATCCCCCTAACATGGCCCCTGTGTGCCCACAGATGTTTGGCAAGGTGGCTCTTCAGGATGGCACGCAAATCAACCGAAACAACAACTTCCAGACATTTCCACAGGCTGTGCTGCTTCTGTTCAGGTGACATCTTCCCACTTCCCTGCCATCTTGGTCCCCACATCCTCTGTGGTCCTCAGACTTCCTGTGCTATGGAAATACTAGGGCAGCATGAGACACCATGTAGCCTGAGATGTTTTCTGGACATGATCTGAAGAGTCTATTAGAATATTCTAGTCGCAGCCATTCTTTTTCTAGTAATAAGATACACCTCCTTCTTAGTCTACAGTGCCCTCAACTGTAAGATGCAAAAATGACTGTCATCAACATGGCCTTGCTGGCCACTAAAACAATGAAATGCTGTCTGCCAGATGCAGCCCCTGGCGAGGAGTGGGTCATCTCCCTGCTCCCTAATTTCCCACAATGCTACTTGCCACAATTTCATGGCCTCTTCTCAGGATTCCATCCCTGTGTGACCCCTCAGGTGTGCCACTGGTGAGGCATGGCAGGAAATAATGCTTGCCAGCCTTCCTGGAAGTCGGTGTGACCCTGAGTCTGACTATGGCCCTGGCGAGGAGTTTACCTGTGGTAGCAATTTTGCCATAGCCTATTTTATCAGCTTCTTCATGCTCTGTGCCTTCCTGGTGAGAACCATTTCCCTGAAATCACCAGCACTGCCTTGGGGGCTGGCCCTAAGGGCCCAGAGATGTCCAAATTAGGTGGGCAACTCAGATCTTGAGAGGGCTGGCCTGACAGTAAGTTCAGCCTTGGGGACTTGTGACCCAGTGACAATATAAGATCACCCTAGCCTCCCACAATCCCCCCACAGCCCTGACCTGCCCTTCACCTAACCCTCTTTGCTCAATGGCCCACAGATCATAAATCTCTTTGTGGCTGTGATTATGGACAACTTTGATTATCTAACCAGAGATTGGTCTATCCTGGGCCCTCATCATCTTGATGAATTCAAGAGGATCTGGTCTGAATATGACCCTGGGGCCAAGTATGCCTTCTAACCCTTTACCCAAAATCCTAGGGGACAGTGCACTCCCCTCAATGGTCCCATAGTCCCAGAACCTTTGACCAATGCATCCCATTACCTAGTCAATAGATGCCCTGAGTGATCTACTGCCCCTGTCCTTTGCCCTCTCCAACTGACCCCCAGTTCTTCCCTAGAAAACCTCGAGGTGTTGGTAGGGGGATGTAGTGATGAGCCAGTGGGGTCTTGACGAAGAGCTAGAGAGGGTATCACCAACCCAGGGGAACCTCCACAACTGTCCTAGGGGCCGCATCAAGCACCTGGATGTGGTTGCCCTGCTGAGACGCATCCAGCCCCCACTAGGATTTGGGAAGCTGTGCCCACATCGTGTGGCCTGCAAGGTCTGTGCACCTACCCACCCTCTCATGGCCTCTGGGAGGGCTGTCCATCACATGTGGGGATAGGGACCTGCCTTGGGTGGGGACATGTGTTTGGTCACATTCTCAAATGTTTCAGCCCCAGAGATTCATGCCTGGATACCTGGCATTTTCTCAGAGTGGGTTCTATATCTCTGATGTTTGCAGAGACTTGTGGCAATGAACGTGCCCCTCAATTCAGATGGGACAGTGACATTCAATGCCACACTCTTTGCCCTGGTGCGGACATCCCTGAAGATCAAGACAGAAGGTGTGTGAGAGGTCAGAGGCAGGAGTGAGAGAGTCCTTGGGGAGGGTGCAGGGACCAAACTCATAGAGTGATGAACCCCACTTCAAACCTCAAAATGGGTGGCTCTGGCATCTCCAGGCCTAGTCCATCCCATACAATGGGGCCAGCACACAGCTATAGTCAAGGCTTCTGGAGCTACTCGAGAGGCTGAGACAGGAGGGCTGCAAATTCAAGGCCAGCCAGTACAACTTAGCAAGACCCTGTCTCAAAATAAAATTTTACAAAAGCTCTTGGGATATAGCTCCAGAGGTAGAACACTCCTGGGTTTGAGTCCCAGTACTGCAAAAAAAGTAGTTTCTGATGCCCCCCACCAACAGTGCTGAGCAGCTCTTCCCATTTACTCTGCCCCACATCTTCCTCCAATGCAGGGAACTTGGAGCAAGCCAACCAGGAGCTGCGGATGGTCATCAAAAAGATCTGGAAGCGGATAAAGCAGAAGCTACTGGATGAAATCATTCCCCCTCCAGATGGTGAGCTGTCCCCACTCCAGTTCCTTGAACCCAGACAACTGAATCATCAGAGGATTGCTTAAGTGTCCAGTGATTGCTTTCTACCTTAAAACCAGCACTGGCCTGTGATAAGTGGGGGTCCTTGCTGGTGGATAAGAATTGGGGAGGCAGTGGTGGGAGAGACAACCCTGTGTAACTTTATCCTTTCTTCCTTGTCTCCAGAGGAGGAAGTCACCGTGGGCAAATTCTATGCCACATTCCTGATCCAAGATTATTTCCGCAAATTCCGGAGGAGGAAAGAAAAGGGGCTATTAGGAACTGAGGCCCCCTCCAGCACCTCCTCTGTCCTTCAGGTCTTCAGGGCAGGGTCTGCTGTGGCTGAGGCTGAGGCTCACCTCCCTCTTGTTCTCATGAAACCCATGTCACAGATGTGGAAACTGAGGCACTGGTCCCCACAGAGGGTCAAGGATGACTGAGAGCTCCTACTCACACACTCACTCCTCCATGGGAAGCAGGCTTGTGGAGGGGAAGTTTAGAACCTGAGCTTCCCACTGCCCTATTTTTCTACCCCCATAGGCTGGTCTGAGGAGCCTACAGGACTTGGGTCCTGAGATCCGGCAGGCCCTCACATGTGACACAGATGAGGAAGGGGAGGAGGAGGAAGAGGGGCAGGAAGGAGAGGAAGAAGCTGAAAAGGACCCAGAAACATACAAAGTAAGAACTGCTTTTCATTCCCCCAGGAATTTTTCCCATATTTTTTATTGGTGCATTATACTTTGTACATAATGATGGGATTTGCTGTTACATGTTCGAACATGCATACAATATAACATTATAATTTGACCAATACCGCTCACCAGCATTTCCCCCTCCCTAGCTGTCTCCCTCCCCCTGGTCCCTTTCCTCTACTGATCTCCCTTTAATTTTCATCCCCCAGGAATTCTTGATCATATAATATTCCCCCAATCCCCTGATTGCCTTTGACACTTCTCTAGGAAAAAGCCCTCCAAAGGAGCCCCCTCCATGATGGAAAAATATTTATTCAGTACCAACCATTGGCTGTTGGAGGGCAGGACCCAGATTTGGCCCCTGGGAAGCCTATGAACCAGTGAGGGATACACACTATATGACCAACTGATTTAGCTATAACGTTGATGCAACATTTAGTCCTGTGACTCTCCACAGGCCCCCATGGAGTCCCAGCCCCCATCTCGTAGGAATTCCAGAATTTCCGTGTCTCTGCCTGTTGGAAGCAAAAACCCAGATTCACTTTCCCTTGGGCCCAGTGATGATGATGGGAGGGCTTCCAATTCCAGACAGCCCAGTGTGAACCCAGCTGGATCCCACAACCAAAGGTAAGGTCAAGTGTCTGGGAGAAAATGGTGAAGGAAGGCAGGGGCGCAGCATGAGGACCCAGAGACCTTTGAGTAGAAATCTGGAGAGGGTGGAGATGTTTCAAGGGCTCACGTGGGAAGAGGGAATAACAAGAGAGTCATATGAGAAAGGCACCCAGCAGCTCTGGGGGCTAAGGCAGGAGGATTATGAGTTCAAATCCAGCCTTAGCAAAAGTGAAGTACTAAGCAAGTGAGACCCTGTGTCTAAATAAAATACAAAATAGGGCCGGGGATGTGGCTCAGTGGTCGAGTGCCCCTGAGTTCAATCCCTGGTACCCCCCTCAAAAAAAGAGAAAGGCAGTGTAAAGGTTTAATGCAAAAATCACTTGATGCGGAACTAAATAGGTTTTAGTTCAAATCCTAACTCTGTCACTTGTTAAGTGACACCTTGGGCTAATCATTTCATTAAAAAAAAAACTGTGTTGTATTTATTTCTTTTATGTGGTTCTGAGGATCAAACCCAGTGCCTTACATGTGCTAGGCAAGTGCTCTGCCACTGGGCTACAACCCTAGCCCCTAATCATTTCATTTTGGATCCTCAATTCCTCAATTCCAAAATGGTGATGATAACAGCATCTACTCCATAGGGGTAATGAAAGGATGAAATGAAGTCATACATGTCAAGTGCCCAGTTTTTACTTCCCCCAACATAATCCTGGCTCCTGTGTTGAACTTATCTCTTCAAGAGACCAACTTTGATTTAAAAAAAAATTGGGAATCCTTCTAATGAGACAAATATGTATTAAAACGTAAGCCTGGGGGCTGGCATTGTGGCTCAGTGGTAGAGCGCTTGGCTAGCATGTATGAGGCACTGAGTTCCATCCTCAGCACCACAGAAAAATACAATAAAGATATTTTGTCCACCTAAAACTAAAAAATAAATATATTTTTTTAAAAAGTAAACCTGTTTTCATGTTAAAATGAATAACAGAGACCAATGCAGTGGTGCATGCCTGTAATCCCAGCAGCCTAGAAAGGTAAGGCAGGAAGATCACAAGTTCCAAGCCAGACTCAGCAACTTAGGCCCTAAGCAATTTAGTGAGACCCTGTCTCAAAAAGTAAAAAGAGCTGTGGATGTGGCTCAGTGGTTAAGCAACCCTGGGTTCAATCCTAGGTATCAAAAATAAATAAATAAATAACATAACATAACATAAAATAAAAAGGGCTGGGGGTAAAGCACTCAGTTCTCAGTTGTAGAGCATTTGTCTAGCATGTACAAAATGCTGGATTCTATCCTTAGAATAATAATAATAGTTAATTTTATGTTATATGAATTTTCATTTAAGTGTTAAGCCCAGTATTTGTATAGAAGATGGGGCATGGTATAATAGTAACCAAGGACTCAGGGCCACATATTTGGGAGTATCTGATCTACCAAATATGCCTCATTTTTCCCAGGAGAAGCTCTGGGGTTTTCATGTTCACCATCCCAGAAGAAGGAAGTTCTCAGCCCAAGGAAACTAAAGAGCAAAACAAGCAAGTTGAGGAAGAGGAAATCCCTGACCGGTACACTGGCCATGTCACATTGGATGAGCCCATGAACTGTGGGGGAGAGGGCAGGACTGTTGTTACTCCATCTCCAAGTTCCAGACATGGATTCACCTCCATCTCCCCCTTCTGCACAGGCTGTCTTATCTGGATGAGCAGAGAGAGGCTCCCCCGCACCCAGCCCTTTTGCCACCTCACCAACCCCAGAGATATGTAAATGGGCACAATGCACCACGCAGACGTCTGCTGCCCCCCACTCCTGCAGGTAACGGTGGGAATGGACTCTAGGGCCACCCCCCAAGGTCCAGCAGAAGAGCAAGCCAGGGAAATAATGCCATTGTTCTTTACCCCCAGGCCGGAAGCCCTCCTTCACCATCCAGTGTCTGCAGCGCCAGGGCAGTTGTGAAGACTTACCCATCCCAGGCACCTATCATCGGGGGAGAAACTCAGGGCCCAGCAGGGCTCAGGTGAGGCAAGGGAGGGGGGTCCTGGGTCTGCAAGAGTGGGAGCAGCCTGGACTGAACTTATCAAATACCCTGCATGTCAGGACTTTCTGAACAACAGGGTATACATGGAGGAATACACATAATTCTCACTGAACTTGTGAGGTGTGTAATACCACCCCCAGTTTACAGATAAGGAAACAGGCCCAGAGGAATGTATTCATCCAAGATCATATAGCTAGTAAGTGACAGAGATGATCTTATGCTCTGACATAAACTCAATTCTGGGGCTGGAGATGTGGCTCGATGGTAGAACACTTGCCTAGCATGCTCAAGGCCCTGTCCCCCTGCCATGGCACTGCAAATAAACACATAAATAATTTACACCCATTCATTTTGACTCCAGTTGTGTATTGGGGGAGGAGGACAGCATTCACAGGAGTGAGTCCTAGACCCTCATGGTCACCCATCAATCTCTGCACCTCTGATATTTATTCTGGTCCAGGGTTCCTGGGCAACCCCTCCTCAGAGGGGTCGGCTCCTATATGCCCCACTGCTGTTGGTAGAGGAGGGTGCAGCAGGGGAGGGATACCTCGGCAAATCCAGCGGTCCACTGCGTACCTTTACCTGTCTGCATGTGCCTGGATCTCGCTCGGACCCCAGCCATGGCAAGAGAGGCAGTGCTGACAGTTTGGTGGAGGCTGTGAGTACAGAGGGGGTATAGGCAAGATGCCTGGGGAAAGGGAGGTGGCGGAACCTGGAGGAGGGGGGGAAGGGGTCCCCAGGTTTCACTGTGCATGTTCTTCATAATGTACAGCCACTGTCCCCCACTGACTTCCCTATATGTCCTCATGGGCACATCATATAATCCACACTGACCCCTCTGTATACACTGTCACACTGATCCCACCTATGTGCCCTCAGGTACTCATCTCTGAAGGCCTGGGCCTCTTTGCCCGAGACCCACGCTTTGTGGCCCTGGCCAAAAAGGAGATTGCAGATGCATGTCGCCTGACGCTGGATGAAATGGACAGTGCTGCTAGTGACCTGTTGGCACAGGGGACCAGCTCACTGTATAGTGATGAGGAGTCCATCCTCTCCCGCTTTGATGAGGAGGACCTGGGAGATGAGATGGCCTGTGTCCATGCCCTCTGAATACTTACCCCTCCCCCACTGCTCAATAAACCTCTTGCCCTCCCCTCCCCAGAGGGAGACAGGCATGGACCACACACTGCTATACTTTGGTGTATTTTTTTCTGGGGGCCTGAAGCTGCCCAGAGGTCCCTATGCATCCATCCGTCCCTGGTTCCAGCCCTGAGCCACTGCCCACACATGGGTATTTCCAGAAACCAGGACAGCTAGGCCTGATTATTCAGCGTCAGGGAAGGAGGGAGGAGGAGGAAGAAGAGACAGCAGCCAAAAAAAGCTGGAGACAGAGTGGAGGTGGTAGGGGAGGAGGAGGGCACTGGGTAGAAATGGAGGAAGGAGGGGAGAGAGGACGTGAGGGTTGGTGCCTGGCTAGGGGGGTAGTGATTCTCAAGAGGTCAGTCAGGTCAAACTGAGGAAGGACACACAGATAAGAAGGAAAGGATAAGGAAAGCCATAGGAGAGTCCTGCCATTGGTAAGGCCTGGAAGTTGGAGCTGGTCTGGTATGTGAGTGTCTTAGGCAGAGGGGTCCTCTGATGGCATCAGAAATTCTAGAGAGGCTAAAATTGGTATCATGCTGTCTTCTGCCTCCCACCTTCTGCCCAAGAAAGAGAAGAAGACCTAAATTCATTGGTAGAAGATATAGATGACAGCAAGGGGTGGGGCTCTCATCTCCAGAGAACTCACTCAGGAGCCCCCTGGCCTTCTTCAAATCACATGAGAGTCACTCATTCTCTTCCCATACAGATCCCCAAGCTCCTTTTTTTCTGCTTCTTGTTCCACCTGTACTCATTGCCCCAACTTTGGGGTGTCATTCATCCAGGGAAAGCTTATCAGGCATTCTGGGTTTCTCTCAGGGAACTATGAACTATGAACTATGAACTATGAACTGGCTCAAACACAAGACAATGCTACAGGTTGGGGGCCACCACTGGGGAGGGTCTGACTTAGGGTCTCTTCACTCTCAGAGCAGTGGTTTTTCATTTGCATCATTTGTGTCAATCACATCAGGACTGAAATTTGGAGGAAGCCAAAATTGGAGACTGGGATTCCAGAGAGTTATGCTAGGCCTTGAAACAAAGGCTTGAAGTGTTTGGACTGATGGGATAGCAAATCTTGGGCAGTCCATAGAGAGTGAAAGAAGACTGCTAAGGGATAAGTAGGAGAGACCACCTGAGGCCACATCATGTAGAGCCTTGAATGCTAGGACCCAAGATATGAGATTTAGAGCATGTGGAACCATGGGAGGGACTTGAGTAGGGTAGTGACATAGTTAACATTGCATTTTAAATAGATGCTCTGATGGCTGTGCTGAAAACAGAAGGGAGGGGAAAGAGACTGGAGATGCTAAAATTGGCAGAAATGATGGTCGCCTTAGCTAAGGAAGGTGACAGAGGAGACAGCAAGAAGTGAATGGATTCCAGAGAAGTGAAAGAGATAAAATTAACCATTTCTTGTGCCCAGTGCTAAGAGCATTACAGTGAATATTGTGTTTAATCAGTACAACAACCCTATACACATCATTTTAAACCTTCTTCCTTGCCCAAGGTCAAAGAGGAATAAATATTAGAGATGGGATTCAAATTCAAATTCAAGCAGCTGAATGTCAAATCCCATGCTCTTCACCCCTCCTGTACACTGCTTCCCTTCATAAGCCAACAACTAGGAAGCATCCATTACATATTTGTATGATTTATGTGTTTAAAAATAAGGGGGTGGGGTTGTGGCTCAGTGGTAGAGCACGTGCCTTGCATGTGAGGCACTAGGTTCGATCCTCAGCACCACATCAAAATAAATAGTTATTGTGTCCATCTACAACTAAAAAAATATTTTTTAAAAAAGAATACATTTTGATGTTTCAAAATTCAAAAGCTACAAAGAGGATAAATTGAAAAGTTTCTTTTTCCTCTGGTGGCAGCCACTGTTATCAGGTATAATGATGTACTGCTTTATTAGCATTTAGTATTAGTAATTTTTATGTGCGCTCCTCTTAGCATGAGTGAGGTTGAACATCTTAAGCCCCAACTCTATTTCATCCACTCGATTTTGCAACATGGCAATCACTATTGACCTTGATAGGCCTAGTTTTAGTAGCATGGAAGGGTGGTCAAATTAAGAGTGCTTAATAAATAATAAATAGGAAGGAATAATAAGGAATAAATAGGAACTAAACTGCAGAGTTGGAGTAGGCAAGGATTTGACCAAGAGGAAGAGAAAAATGAGATGACAGGAGGGAGGAGCAGGTTTGTTTGGATGTACTTAAAATTCAGACTTTCAGAACCCTCAGGACCTTGAACTATGTTTAAACTGCAGAGACTCTGAGCACTGCCAATTACTAGCTGGGTGACCTTGTGCAAGTCACTTAGCCTCTCTGGGGACTCATTTTCCTCCTCTGTAAAAACACGGTTCATAGTCCCTCCTACCCAGGGATTAAATGAGTGAACATTTTAACAAACTCAGGAAAGGGCCTGGCAAAATATAATACTGTAGGAATGAGCGGTCCTCCTCACCCCAGTCCTCTAGCTGTCTTTTCAGAGAGAAAGACGTTCCCAAAACGCTCTCCTGTCTCCAGCCTCCAGGCTGGAATGGCGGCCGGTGAGACTGGGATACGGCCTGTTGTGCGCAGGCGCGCGCGAAGGGGGATGCGAGGGGCGGGGCTGCCGCCGCCTGGGCTGTTCCAATGATCGCGCACCGCCCCCGC